>NC_085084.1:48679007-49029007 GCF_963662255.1 Cinclus cinclus
GTGTGCTGTTAATTTGAAACAATCAACAATTGATGAGACACCACTTGATGGAAAATGATTTTGGAGATTTACATAACAATCACAAGTTACACAAAACATCTCTGGTCTGTAAATGAACATGAAAACAGATCTCCACTGGCATATGAAGAAACACTAGTTTTACCCCTTGAGTTGAACTCAAATGACTAGGAAATGTTTGCTTTTCAAAGATTATATTTCATAGTCCTCTGAAGTGGGAAAGTGGTAACAACTTTTTTCATCTTGTAAGGGGTGAAATGGAAAAAACAAGAAGAGTTCTGCTTCCATATAAGTGCAGACTGTTGATGCAATGAGACAAATGGAGAAAGCAATGTTCCAATGACAAACTGAGTGCATACATGCTGAGTTTAAACAGTTCAATGTCCTGCCTCTTGAATATTGCTGGATCTGAGTTGGCAGGTTCGACAATACTTGGAGGAGAAAAAGAGATAGTATCTTTCAGCCATTACTAGCCCAAATTGCTTCTTGGATCTGCCTTGCTACTGTGACAGCTATCAGGATAAAAACTTGCTATTACTGTGTTCATGGGTGCATTATAAAAATGTAGTTCCTTTAATAAACTGTTAGAAAAACATACAGAATATCAGCAGGATATGATTGCTAATGTCATTACAATGCATTTTCTGTTACTCTTTATGGAAAGCAAACAATTTAGTACTCAAATTTCTCAGGGAAGAAAGCCAAATGTGAGTAATTACTGATTAATCAGTTCAAATACTGAGAAATGACTGAAACAGATATGATCCATGATGCACTCATGTATTTGTGTCATTTTTATTGGTTTGTATTTTGTAGCCTTTAAAAACCATTTCCCAGTTTCATTGAGCAATCATTGTTTATTCTCTTCACCATTCCAGATTCATCTTTGCAAACCCAACTGGATATCCCTACTAATTAAAAAAAAAAATACTCAACTAATCAGCTGTTAATGACCAGTACCAGATTACAGCAGCATACTTGCAAAATCAAATCAGAGGAGAGGAAGGGAAAACCCTTAACAATTCATGAAGTAGGTAGTAAATCTAACTGACAGAAGATAAACTTCTCCAGAATTGAGGCAATGAAAGTGGTTTTGATCTATATAGCTACAGATGTGGCTCCAGGGTGCAATCTGTCCAGCTGCTCAATATCAATGCTGCCACATGGGCACTGCAACAGGGAAGATAAATAATAAACCTCTTAGTCAAAGAGATAAATACAATTTCCAGCTGCTAATTTTCACACCAAAAACCTGCTGGTTTCTGTTATTAGGGAAAGAGAGTACTTTTGTTGGGTATCTGATGAACACAAATAGAGGAAGAAGGAAGACTTCCTTGTTAACTGTCTTAGGTAAGTGAGGAAGGATTTCAGAATTTCGTCTTCTATCTTTGCAGTTGGTTATGCCCAAGAATACCCTAAAAACATGGCTATGAGGGAATTCAGATAGAAGATTGAAATTTAACTCCACTGAAAGCAAACTTAAAGAAAGCTGTTTACCTTGACAGTACAATTTCTGCTTAATGAACCTGGCAGAACCTCAAGTGCAAGTCCACCAAATTCAGTACACCAAAGAAGATAAGCCATTTCTCTTTTCTCCATGGTTAACCTAGAGGAAGTCAGTACAATGATCTTGGTTACTAACCTGAAGCATGCGAAAGATTCATGTGGAAGCAATTCATTTTGGTATGTGTAATGTGTGGTAGGTAATATGTGATTATTAATGAACAGATGAATAATTATAGAAGCCATTGCAGGCTGCCTTGTGAGGTGTCTTAAAAACTTATATGGCTGAAATAATCTCAAAATGCATTTCTGGCGACAATAGCTCCTTATAATTTTCCTGCAGAAGCATAGAAATCTTAAATCCAGTCATTAAAACTTGGATTCATTGATGTAAATTTTCTAATCTCAGAAACCAACTACTAAAATATTTTGCCATTTTCCCTCTGTAACTCTTACTGAAGAAGGGAAGAATAAAGCTTTCATATTTTTAAGGAATTCACTGAGTTTAAAAAAACTTTGCTTTCTGTGATCCAGAACAAATCACTGAAAATCTTGCTTTGCTGGTTAATAGGAAATCACATTTGATGGATTCCTCAGGTTCATCTAAACCATGTTTCCCCCTTAATTTTGTCTTAGAACAAGAGATTGAAAAGCTCCCAGTGTAAACTTACCTAGAATGAGTGTGGGCTTTAAAAATTGAATAATAAAATTAAATCCTCTGGCAGGCAGGTGGAAGGATACTGCCTGCAGTACTGTTTTTTTTCTGATGCTATCCCAGTGAGATAATGAATCCATGTCTATGGAAATTGATTCATTAATATTTCATTGAGTCAGCCTTCAGTACAATTCATGAACTGCCCCTAGAAATTCAATAAGTGAATTCAATGAGATGCAGAGCTTAACAAATCTGGAGCAAAAAGTAAAAATACTATGAGCTGGTAATTACTGGAGGAGTTTCCTGTGTGAAGTGAACTTTGGCAGGAGCATTTTATGTGTGTATTTTATCTTCAGAAAAGCCTAAACAAGCCAGCTATGAATGTATGTACACATGTGGACCCAGTGATACTGAAGAACTGTTGAACCGGATAGGGCTCAGATTAAACAGAAAAAAAAAAATAAAAAAAATTACCTCTTAATGTTTTTACCTCTTTGAAATTTAAGTCTGAGCTGAATTTGTGTTTTTTAGTGGTAGCTGTCTTTGTTGTGGGCTCTTACTATATAACTCTTCAGCCTTGGCAGGTGTACTGCAGAGATCAGTGCACACATTGTGACACAAACTTCACTTTTCTGTCTCCATTGCAAAGTCTGTGGGAAAGAAGTTTTACACAGCAGCATACAATGAAGCTTGTTATTTTGCTACATTTTGCTCAATCAGAGGATGTGAGACAGATGTGAACATTTAAGCCATCTTGGAAGAATGGGTAACCATTGAACATGGTACATAGCTGAGGTTTTAGGTTAGAAACACATGTGTGCCAATAGCTCAATTCACAATGCAGAATTGGCATCAAAGGGACTGATTAGGAAAAGAGATTAAAATTACCTTCTCAACTAAGTAATTGTTTTTTGTGTTCCTAAAAAGGGATTGATAAATAATTTTATTTTCATTTTGTATCAGTGTCTCCAAGACCATGTCTGACTAACCTATATTGATGTCTTTTAATTAAACCATGCTTGATATGCTTATGCTGCAGTGGTGCATACTGAGTTGCATGCTAGACATTCCAGATAAAGTAATTATGCTATTTGTCACTGTCATGATTAATGTGTGACAGCTGTTATGACAGCTGTGCCACTGTTTTGTCACAACACTATGTTCATCCATAACAAAATTAGGTGTCTCTTTCAAAGGTATGCAGTTGCTACTATTTTCCTAAGAAGTAAACAATGAAGAAAACTGAGAAGGAATATTACATGAACTCTGTGACAAATAAGAGAAATGACATCCCTATTTTTTTCCCTAAATGATGCTTGCCTGCATTGAAAATGCAGATAGCTCACCTTTTCCAAACAAGCTATCATGCAGAGCCAATCCACAACTAATCTAACAAACAAGGTCTTTCTGTGTGGAAGGATTGCTTCATAATTTGAATTTACCTTGTCAAGCAAGGCTTTAGATGTTATCTAAATTACTATTGGCTGTAACAGTCAGGAAGGGGGAGCAGGGGGTGGGAAAGTTGGAAGAAAGAGCAAAGGTTGTAAATAACAGGGCTGGGGAGGCACGTCATCCTCTCCTTTAGAAGCCAGTCAAGCAAAGCAAAAAAAATAACCTCCTCTGACACATGCACACCTCCAATTGCTTTAAACTAGTTGCAGTCTAACTCCAAACTGTATCTTAAACTATCTAATTAAATACTGTTATTGTTACCTAATATTCCTTCTTATGAATCACTGAAACCGGATTGTAACCAGATTGTAAAGAAAGTCATATGAAGAGACAGATGGTTAAAAGAAAGCATTGTTTCATTATCCTATAAGTTTTGCTGATACTGCCTATTATGCATGCTGTTTAAGTACAGAAAAATATACTTTGGTTTCTGTTATCTATCACTGAGAAACTGTGAAGCATGAGTCCTAGAGTAGGAAAGCATGTGTTTTGCCTAAAAAATGAAGATTTGCATTAGAGAGAACATATCTATTTAAAAGTAAGAAAGGCTATTTCTTTTTCTTTTAAACTCAATTAGAAATTATAAAATATGTTTTAATTGTATCCCGTTTTCTCCACAACTTAATTTGGATGAGACATATATGGTGTATTTCATTCCTCTAAGCTGCTCTCAGATGAAGAAGAATATCCACGCTGTTAATTGTATTTTATCCCACTACTAGACATTTTATGTGTTGCTACTACACATTTTATGTCAAATGTCACAAGCACTGTATAGTGCTTTTTGCAGCTCAGTACTTACATCTGAGCCAAGTGGACTCTTTGGAATTATCTGCAAAAATGAATCTTTGTTCCTAACTGGTGAGAGAAGATGCATCAGGGAATTTCTAATTCAGTTAAAAAAATATTTAGTACAAAAACACCTTTTCTTTCCAATAATAACTTCACGATTAAGCAAAGAAACAAGCTTTTTGTCTGTTGGAAATAAAGAATGCCATAAGTGATTATTGTGGCATGGGTGTATATAATTATATCTTGAATGAATGAGTTAATATAACTGCACAAATCTAAGCTAGATGAGAAAAATTATTAAGTTAAAAACTCTGAATTTTAAAGACTTTTCCACTTCTTCTTGGAAATGCATGAGATCACTGTAATGTATTTATGCCACTGGTCATAAACACAGTAGAGCATAGGGGATATATACATTAAAAAATTTGCTTACAGAATTAAACCACAATCCTAGGTTCATATGCTTTGTGTTCTAGTATTTTTAAAAGGCTACATATAAACTCATATAGCAAAACATAGTCATTGCAGTATTTGCATAGCAAGTGATAAATAACAGGTGTGTGCAATCTTCATATGAAGATGTAGATACAGTTTATAGTTATACTTCTTATTAGTCCTGCTCTAAGGATAAATTTATTTCTTCATCCTCTCAACATTAACTGTAACTGCAGTCAGGAAGAAACTGTTCTGATGAGTATTAGTCTGGACAATTCAGTATTTTAGATTAACATAATTTAAAACTAAAACTCATCCCTGTCCCATTTTGCCTACAAGTGTTGAACATTTGCTGTGGCAAAGAAAGCTTCCTAATCTATTCAGTAATATTCAAAAATGTAGAAGAATTCTCTTCAAGAGAAAAGACTTTTAACAATAGAAAAACTCAACTGAAATAACAAAAACACTCTTAAATGAAGCCAAGCCAAACATGAAGTTTATTGAGGGCATCAACTACACTTTATTTTTGTTTACACAATGAAGATATTTTTTTTTCATTTTCTACATGTAACTCACTAAAGGAAATGTTTTTCCCTTTAGTTTTCCTTTAATTCTTTCTCCTTTATTTCCCTCTAAATCTTGGAAATTGGAAATTGTTTTTTTACCTAAGCATTGTCAGTTCTCTGGGAAGATCTACTGGAAAGATGATAATGATCAACCCTCTTCCACAAATTTGTTCAAAACTATTGCTTGTTCAAACTATGATGCTTACATGTAGAAATTGCTACAGACATGTGCGCTATCACATGCATGGGGCAAAAAATGTGGATCGTTATTGCAGACTGTTGCAGAGCTTTCTATGCATATGAAGGGACTTTGAAATCTTCACTGTTAATTGCTGCTTACAGTCAAGCTACCAGTGTGATCCAAGCATAAAGGCAGAAGGATAGATTCAAGCATGTGGTTCAAGGAGGCAAGTATTTACATAAGATGGGTCAACAGTTGAAGAACAGAACCCATTTCTAGTGACATTTGTCAGTAACATTTTTCATTTATGTTTAAACAATGTTGTCACAAGTGTGTGCTACAACAAGTTTGCAGATCCAGCTTTCTGCTGACATTTGTGACTGAGCCATTTCAAATGTTTGAATGTATTCTGAATTGTTCTGTTATTATTACGTGTGAGCACTGAATATAATGTCTTATTTACCCTCAGGGTGAAATGGAACAGAAGGTGCAACATCGGCAGACAGAACTCTCTGAACACTGAGCCTGACAGTGTCAGGATCGTTGTTTGTGTCTGGCAAAAAGGAAACAGATTTTACAGCAGTAGGACCAATGTATTGATTTCTACAAGCATTGGCAGGACTACTCCTCAGTGTGGTGTGATTACTTTCTAACTTACACTGTTGTCTGCATTTTGTGTATACTGTGTACCCCAAAAAGAAAATAAAAAATAAAAAAGTGCCACTTTTTCTGAGAGAAGCCCATCTTTGTCTAACTTCACTCTTTTTTTCTGTCATCTTAGGTCAGCACAGAACAAGGACAATTCAACATCTTAAAGTGGGTTTATTTTATGAAGGATGGAATGCAGCCAAACTACTCACTCTTTTGGGAGAGGAAAACAGAAGACAAGTCTGCATGTAGTCCCTGTGTGTTGTTCAGACAAACTTAGAAAAACATACATAACGCAAACTAGAAAGACTGTATTTCTGAGGTAAAAAAGCAGAACAGCATGTGAATTCATCGGCTTGGGGATTAAAATGGATTCTAACAAGCAAACACCATCTCTGATTATTGGATAAAGATTAGTAGCCTTTCTCAAATAATATAGGTTGCTCTGGTTTCTGCAAGTAGTTTGTTACTGGCAAATCCATTTTACCATCTGGCTAAATACAAATAAAATTGTAAGATCTAGTTATTTGTTGTGTAAAGCAGGAAACTACATATGGCATAAAAACCACAATTCAACAGAACAAAGATTCTTGCATATTTTCAGGCTATATCAAAGTCAGTAATAAAATACTTTATTTAAACAATTAAGTAAATAGCCTAACTATCACTTTAATGAGTACAGAAAGGATAAGCTTATTTACCAAAATGCCTGCCCTTCATGTTGAAGAATATTTGCATTTTAGGCTAGCTGACATGGAAAATGAGGTAATGAGTGGCTGGCACTTACCCTGTGTACAAGTGCAAAAGAGATAAAAGAGCTATAGAAGTAAGCACCACACAACTCTTTCCCTGAGGTTGTAGGAAATAGCAGCAGTGGACAAAGGCCCTTAGCAAGCAAGTCACAGCACACTGATCATGCAGAGAAAGAAAAGCATACTCATGGCTGGCATTGTTAATGAGGAAATTACAGTTTCCTGACCTTGACTTTCTTGAAACCTTGCTGTTTGGAAGTCCTGAAGATTTAAAATATCGTCCGTTAAGATCAGAGAAAGGTGTGGGTGCAGCTGGCGTAGGACAGCGTTGCTTGCTGTAGTGCTTTGCTTTTAATAGGCATAGTTTTCCCTTCAGCCAGACTTAAGTTAGTTTTCTAGACAGCGATGAAGTCTGAGGACTCCAATACAGAGTGACCTTTCATGTGATCATATTGACTGCTTGTTCATGATCTGGTGATTAAACATGGAGACTTCCTGCTCATGTTGTCCTTGCTTACTCTTACTGGAGACACAAATGCTAATTGTTCTCTGCTAGGTCATTGGTGAAGAGTCATGCCGTCATCTTGAGATTTTAACACTAACAAGCAAACTCACAGATAATTCCATTATATAGGCCTAATCTATTCCCAAGGTTGATGAACATGTATTATAACAAAATACAAAGATTTTCAGATAATCACATAATTATGCTTAGTTGAGAGAGGCCCACAAAGACCATCAAGTCCAGCTCCTGCCACTGCATAGGACCATCCCAAACAGTCATACCATGGCTGAGGGCATGGTCCAAATGCTTCTTGAACCTCCCCTGACACAACTTCAGGCCATTCCCTCAGGTCCTGTCACTGGTCACCACAGAGCAGAGATCAGTGCCTGCCCCTCATCTTCCCCTCACAGGGAAGTTGTAGCTGCAGTGAGGTCTGTCCTCAGTCTCCTCCAGGCTGAACAGATCAAGTAGCCTCAGCCACTCCTCACACAGCCTCCCCTCAAGACCCTTCATCACCTTTGTAGCACTCCTTTGGACACCCTCTAGTAGTTTAACGTCTTTCTCATATGGTGACACTCAGACCAGCCCCCAGCACTGGAGGTGAGGCTGCCCCAGCTCACAGCAGAGCAGGACAATCCCCTCCCTTGTCCAGCTGTGGTGCTGTGCCTGATGTCCCCAGGACAGGGTTGTCCCTCCTGGCTGACAGGGCACAATGACTCAGGTTCAACTTGCCATCCACCAGGACCCCCAGGTGCCTTTCCATGGCACTGCTTTCCAGCATCCCATTCCCCAGTCTGTCCATACATCCAGGGTTGCAGATGCAGAATCCAGCACTTTGCCCTGTTGAATGGTTGGTGACTGCCCAGACCCCTGATTTGTCAGGGTCTCTCTGCAGGACCTCCCTCCCCTGAGGAGTCAGCAGCTCCTCCCAGTTTTGTATCATCTGCAGAGTTGCTCAGTATCCCTTCCAGTCCTGTATCCAGGTCATTTATGAAGAAGTTGAAGAGCAGAGGGCTGAGGATGGAGCCCTGTGGAACCCCACCAGTGACAGGTCCCCAGTCTGATGTCACCCCATTCTCTGTAACCCTTTGTGCCTGACCCATGACCCAGTTGCTCCCATCCCATAATGGGGTTTTCCAGCTCTGGGCTGGACATTTTGACAGAAGATTCGTGTGAGAGACAGTTTTGAAGGCTTTACTAAAATCCAAAGGGATCAACTGGCTTCCTTTGATCAGCTGGGTGGGTTACATTATCATAAAAGGAAATCAGGTTTGATAAGCAAGATTTTCCTCTTTTGAAGGGCCAATGACTGTGCTGTCTTTCAGATATTCTTCAATATCTCCCAGAATAACTTGCACCATTTTTCAGTTTTATGCATTGTGGTAGGTATGTCTTTAACACTGTAGATAAACTGTTTATTTTTATTCATGCTTTTTGTTTCTCCTTGCATAAAAAAAAAAGTTCCTGAAGTCATGCTAACTTTAAATAGTATGTTCACATTTTCTCACTTTCATTAGGAAGTTTGGGAACTGATCTAATGATTATGTATATATTAGTCTTTAATATTGTATGTAATTCTGAAAAGTAAGACATATTTGACTCAGAGAAAATGTTTCGTTAATGCACCAGTTTTCTAATACCACATCTAGATCTACTTCCATAGCATGATATTATGTTATGTATAATAGCACAATGCTCTGAATGATTGTTAAAGAATACTAAGAGAGTTAGCCAGAAAATCTAAGGAACCTATAAATTTTAATTATTTGTGTATTATTTTTCAAAAATTTCTCAGCAAACCACCAACCTTATCTTAAGGCAGGAGGTGATAAAAGTGCTAGACTACTCTAGACTGTAAACATAATGCATTTTATATCTGTTAAGGACAACAGAAAGTGAAAGATCAAACATACAGTCTCTGAAAAGTTCTAAACAAGTATATTTATGTCAATACTTAAGTCCATGTAAGTCTTCTTGAGATTATCAAAGCAATGATCAAAGCCTAAGTACCACTGCTAGTAATTTTGTCCCAAATTCAAAAATCAGTTCTCTACTGTTTTCAATAAATAAATAATTTTCTATATTTGTGACTGTGATGAGCTGTGATGCCCCAATGACTGGAAATTAAGAGCAAGTGTAACACTCTTACATGATTGTTGCTTTTTTATCCACTTCACAGTATTTTCAGGCCCATTAATCTGGTAGTTTATTTCCTAATCACCACAATGTAATATATCCTTCTCTAAACACTCTCTGGTTTTGTAGTTTTGAGCCAAATGCTTTTGTTACATTTTCAAATCCCTCTTCCCTTTCCACCAAAATCTTGAAGAATATTATTTCCTGTGGAATATTTCTTGTGCAACAGGGGTGGTAACACTGTCACACACTTTTTGTACCTACTTTTAGTGCTCAGGCTGTGTAGTATCCTCCCAGTCTTCTAGAGTGCTTTGTTGAAGACTGCCAGTCAGAAATTTGTGTCAGTCAAATTTAAATCAATGTCAGGACTGTTCTGCAACACTTGTTTCCAAGTTTCGCTTTAATACCTAGGGTTTGTGTTACTGATATTAAATAAAAATTCTTTGCAATGAATTTTAAATGAAGGAAAAGTTCTCACCAGAGATCAGTTAAAAGCAGGCTAACTGTTGTTCTCTCCCCCCCCCCCCCCCCCAGTCCTTTTTAGAAGAAGGGCTTTAAATTATATATTAACCAAAAAGGTAAACAGAATAAAATGGGCAATTAAATATTAATGGAAGATGTAGTGAATTGTCCTGTGCAGCACTTAAAATGGCCCGAATGATTGAGCTGTGAATTGCTCTCCCCTAGGTATTGAAAAATTCATCAGCACTATTTAATAAATGTTCATATTCCTAGCCACTCATGTTTACACTACAGCACTTCCAGGAGAGTGCTTACTAAAGAAAACATTTTAATGGAAGGTGAACTTTCCTGTACAGTGAGTCACCTTAAATTATACAGACTGTGTGGTAGAAGAGACAGAGAAATCTCTGAACAGACAAATGAGAAGTATGCATAACTTAAGAGCACTTTTTCTTAAAGAGAACTGCCCATGAATTGTAAAGGCCTTTCTGAATACAAAGCTATTTTGAAGCTTTTAAAAATTCATTTTGTTTGCATTTTAAAAATATTTAGCCTTCACTATCCATGTGAAATCATCTTCCATGCTGACTTGGGCTAAGAACACTGTTATTACTGAAATGTCACCTGGTTGAACTAAAGGAAGGGAAAGAGTGGCAAAACAAAACTTGCAGCACAAATCAATCGAGTGTTGAAGTAGTTCTTCTCCAGATGATACTCTGTGGACTCAATTCGCATATGCAGCATATTAGCTTTATTAAAATATTCATTAACAAATTTAGTGCACTAATTACTGAATTCACACCAAAACTTTAGAAAACAAACAGAAAAATTCTTGAGTGCTTTGTATAACCTTTTACTTAGGTTGTAAGAATGTCTGTTGTTTACAGAAGACCTTCTGACCTTTGTGACCCTCTAGTTTTGCTTATTACTTCTCCTTACAAAGCATATGATATCCCATGGCAGTTCACTTAGGTGTATTCTGGCTGATCTAGGCAAGCACTAGGGAAATTTTGACCAAAATATTTAGCTCCAAGTGAAGTCATCTCTAATTGTGCTGTGCAGGTTTACACAGCAACTAAGGACTTGTGTTGTCTTGGAAAATGGATTAAGTACAGAAAGAAGTAGTGGCTTCTCTTATGAGAATTTGGGTACTGTAGTGACATGGTGGCAAGTTTATACCTCTAATAAAAGATGTATCTGTCAACCTGGTTTTACTGAATAATTTCATAAGAGAGACACTTTGTTGAAGGTTAACCTGGTTGGAGGCAAGATTTAGCTGGGTTGCTGTGCTGGGGGAAATTCAAGTATAACTTCAGAAATGCTTTTCTAGCATGTGCTTTTTTAAGTGAAGGAAGTGAAGTGGAAGGAAGTGAAGACAAATTCAGGCATTTCAAAATTCAGACTTCGTTTCTATGAAACATTCTCAGACTCTAGGAGATGCAAGCAACACTCCAAAACAAGGATGAGCAAATTTTTTTATAGTGCTGGAAGGACAAACTTCTCAGTTCAAAGAGCTGCCTAACAGAGATGTGTCAGACAAATCACCTGTAAGATATCCCACCTCAGCCACTGTCATAGGGAGTGATGCACACAGCAACAAAGCAGCAGATGGTTTTGAACATCTTGTGAAACAATAGAAGTTGACAATGTTTGCAAACTTGAAAAAATCTTGTTTATTATTTGCAGATCTCTTAACAGACTCCGTAAAATAGTGTTTATAAACTTTATGCATAAAAGCTTTTGAAACAATCAAGATTATTTTATAGATGCTTTAAAAAAACTTCACAAAACATCTTGTTGGAAAGGAGTATATACTAAATCCATTATTTTACTTAAGAATATGGTGTGGAAAAGAACAAGCCCAAAGCCAGTTAAGATTTATACTTCAGTGGTAGCTGGAAACAGCACCTGGGAAAGGACTGAAATAAAATATTTCTCAGAGGATGAAAACAAATCTGTTTACAATTATTTTGGTGGGTTTGTAGAGATGTCAAAGGGAACTATACTGGAGTGCAGTATCGAGTTGCAGGAAGCTGAAAGGCAAGTACTAATCTCTTCACTTTTGTGACCAGTGAAAAGACTTTAAGAAATGGCATGAAGCTCTGTCAGGGGATGTTTAGGTTGAGTATCAGAAGAAAGTTTTTTACCTGGATGGTAGTTGAGTTCTGGAACAGACTCCCCAGGGAAGTGGTCACAACAGCAGCCTGACAGACCTCAAAAACCATTTGGTCAATGCTTTCAGGCATAGGGTGTGACTTTTGGGGTGTTCTATGCAGGGCTGGGAGTTAGACTTGATGACACTGATGGGTCCATTCCTACCTAGAAGATTCTGTGGTCCTGTGATTCTATGACCACATAGTCTCATGTCATGTGTTTTGAGTTCATATGTGATGCAGCATGGTCAATACCTTGGAGAATGAGAGAGAGGGGCAAAAGGCCTAAACAAACAAACAAACAAAAAAAAAGACTCCTTCTTAGATGCTTATAGTATTTTTAGTTTACCTCATGTGTTCACAGGGAAAAAACGGTCATCTGATTCCTGAAGTAGGGCAAATCATGACGTTGCTACATATGTTTTATTTGCAGCTAACAACAAAAATAAAGACTTTCACTGGCTTTCATTTGGTGAGGCTGGGAAGGGTTCTTTCTGGTTTTTTTGGACAAAATTTAAATGAAAAGTTTAATAATCATCCCTTTTTTTTTTTAACCCACTTGTTACAATGGACAACATCCTCTGCTATCTCTACTAAGCTGAAACATGGAAACTGGGGTTTGAGGTTTTGTTTGAAAGAAAGGTGGAAGGAGTTGATAGCAACCCTTGACAATAAAGTCAGAACTCTGAAAGATTTAATAGAAAGGGGTTTTAATGACAATTATTATTCTATGAGAAAGAACTTGCTTGGTTATTTGGTTGGTCACCTGAGAAACTATAATCAGTAGGTAGACAGGAATTCTCCAGCCTTGTTTATGGATCAACTCGCTAAATCTTCTTGCCTGTCTTCTTTAAAGGAGCAGGCAACTTGGTTAAGCAGTTTTTGTGAAAGGATCTTAGAAACTTGACTTTCATATGAGTGAAAAGTTGAGTTTTGTCTCATGGAAACAAAGTCCCAGGAAAACAAGTTTATCCAAAGAAAATATTTGGTTTGCTCACAGTTTCTAGGGATTACTTGGTCAGTTCTGCTTTTTGATCCATATGCTGCAGAGTAAAACAATTGTTACCCCCTTTATATTTCATTAGCCCCTCTCAGAAGCAGTACCTAGGCTAAATCATACATGGATTTTGAATACTTGAGCTACTACTGGAAACATTGCATTTTAAATCTAACTACTTCAAGTTGTATTGATGGAACAACAGAGTACTCTTGCTGCCAAAGTCTGTGTGGTATCTAAGAAATGTATTGACTTAAAAAATAAGAAGAACTCAAAGAGCATAATGATGTCTGGCTGCCTGTCTTATTCTAAATACTTTGAAACCATGAACCCTTCTCAAGGCTGCTAGTCATACTTAATTCTGTTCAAGCTCTAGTAAAGAAAAGCACATTTGACTTTGCACAAGATTTTCCCCTCTGACTTTATCCTGATGCATGAACCTCTTCCCACTTCTGAGTCCTTCATTTATGGAGCATCAGGCTTCATCTTGCCTCTCTTTATATATCAGTTTTGGAATACGAGGCATTGATCACTGGACAAGAGGTAATAGGGAAAAATGTATTTTGTATCTCTCAATCATGTTGTAGTTTTCTGCTGAAACTTCTCTTTTCCTGTGTCTCTTAATTCCTCTCCTTCTTTCCTGTGCATTATTAACATTCCCCCTAAATTATTTACTGTAGCTCATAAAATGTCATTAGAGAGAGTAGTTTCACTGGTGAGGAAAACTAAAAACTAGCTTGCAGAGAATTGAACGGGAGTGAGAGTAGAAAAAAAAAGTGAGGCTAAAGAAATATCACTGTTGAAAGCAAGAAGATGCTAGAAGCTTGAGACAGAGGAGAGACTATTAGGAGAAAGGACTAGAGTATGTACAGTAATGCTGAAGAGAGGCTAAAGATTAAAGAGGGAACTTGTAGTGACATTAGGAAAAATGGAGGAATTGTACTAGTTTGAAAATAGGAGCACTGATATTACAGTGAGTGGATGATATTGACCATGGCAGAAGGTGGACTTGTTAAGAAGAAAAATCATGAAAGTAATTTGAGAAAGACAAGAGTTGATGCAAATGAATAGCACTCTTTTAGTTGGAATATATAGGAAAATAGATCTTAGAAGAATGCTGATAGATTTAAAAGCACTCATAGGTAGCCTGCAGAGGAAGAAGGAATGAAGATATCTACCAGAGCACATTTTTGGAAAATAATAATGGGGGGAAAGTTGCTGTAAGAAAGATAGACAACTGACTGGGTAAATTTCAGTGAGACTTTAAACAGTCTTGACATTTTAGGCAGAAGCTATAGGACATCAAAATATACATTAAGGAAGGAGAGAAATGGAAATTATATGAGACAAGGGAACAGATAATAACCTTTAAATTATAAATGCAAAAACTGAATGAAAATGGAGGAATGGAAATGACTTTTTGTCACTTTTTGGTGATAAAAATCTTTCAAAAATATGGAAATGTCTGAAGAATGGGTAACATTTTTCCTGTCTAGTAACTTTTTTTCTAAACAGAATTTGAGGCCACCCTTATCTCCATTCTCCTTTACCAGTATTTTTTACCTCAGAAGTATTTTCTACACCTTTAGCAAAAAATCAATTTGACATATTCTTAGTTTTGGACTTTTTGCATTCGGCCATCTTTTAGAGGCAATGTAGATATTTAGCATCTTTTCCAGGTACTAGCAGGCAGCAGCTCTAAAGAAGCTATTGGATCCTCAGGCTAAGACATGAAAAGGTACATTTTCCAAGCTGCATACAATTACAAAATGTGCAAATCCATTTATTCCCTAATAGGGTTTATCCTTAGCTCCCTGTGCACAGCTTTGCAAATTTACTTACAAATGACCATACTGTAAAATTCAGGTTACTCCTGTGGGATAACTGTCTTCTTTTTTCTTTTTTTTCCTCAGTAGGTAATTAATACTTAGATAAGTAATACATTTAGATTGCAAGTAACTATTCATGTCAAAACCTGGCATGCTTTAAAGTGACACGTTCACTGAATCTTAGTTAAACTGCAATGGTCTAATCCTTTTTGCCCTCCTCTGGCAGGTTTACTGTGGAATTTAATACTGTACTTGTATGAGATTATGCCTCAGAAATGGAGATTGAGGGACTGCACATGGATGCTTCATAGGGAATGGCAAATTTAAGGCTGAGAATCCATGTGTGTGATTCTTATGATTAAAATGGTCTACATTTAACAGAAAATTTTAGGTCTGTTTTTTAATAAAATATATTAAAACAACCCCAAAACACACAAAAAAAGAAATAATTTTATTACAATTTCTTTGAATATAGTCATAAGAAACAGTGATTACATTTATTTACTCCAACACTTATTTTGATCCCAAAGCTAGAATCCTTTGTGGGAATATCTGCATGTCTACTTGAGAAGATTCAGTGGTAACTACTGGTTGTTTTGAAAATGTTATGGGCACTTTGAAAATGTTGTGTGCACTGTATTAAAACAATTACTATAGTCCAGACCTTCCTACAAACACTTGACACATCATGCTTCACTCCCCTTGAACATTAACATTTAGGCAAATATATATGTTTGAAAGTCTATCTGTAAGCACTTAAAAGGAGAGTGCCAAAATATTTCACATTACACTCTTCAGAACAGCATCCATAAAACAAAACAGTAAATGTTTTGAGTGTAAATTGGAGGAGTATCCTTGGAGGCAAGATTTTGCACCAATGGCCCATCATTGTACCACTATTCTGCCATCCCATTAGGTGGGCAGATAAACAGACCAAAAACTGAGCCATTTGCCAATAGGGAGTGATTGTTTGTTTGCTATGACAGATGACATTTTAGTTTCAAGACAAATTCCTGCAAACGTTTAAATATATCTAATTTTTAGTTTGTGTATTTTTTGGTGGCAAGACAAACAAACAAAAAAGAGTAAAAATTAATTGGGTGCTTTAAATTTGCTTTTTTTCATTTGAATTAAAATTACATCATTAGCTGAGTATTTCTGGAGAGCTCTCTATTTTACCACCTTCCAGAAAAGTTGCTTTTGAAACTCTATCTTTTGTTTTAAGCTTCATATGAAATTAAATTATAAAACTTGGAGATTTAACAGAACAGAGCTGCTACTTTCATGTGTAAAAACTCAATGGACTTATGCCTTGACACAAAAGTCAGCCTAAAGTCATATTTTCAATGCAGATATCTCCATACAATTATGTATTTCAGAAGCTCTGTGGCAGAAAGCATTTGATAAGTGATAGATATCAATGAACTGAGGATAATGAATTTTCTGTTGGGCAATGTTCTTACATTACTGAAAATAACTAGAGGGCTTTTTTACTGTTCATTTGAAATTATGGAGATGTTGGTAGCTTTGTCTCTGAAACCACTGGTTTATAGAGTGTAAAAACATCTTCGAGATGATTTATTGCTAAAATATATGGGATAATCTCCAGGCATTATCTCTAATGTGTTGAAAGGCATACATTTTGGTCTTGATAATGGCTATATAATAGTAAGGAATTAATAACATTGTGAATTTAAAAAAAAATTGCTTTGGTTAGTTATGTGTTAACCTAGAAAAACTTGTGTTTTCATGCTTCAGGAAACATTAAACGTTTTGATCTGAAACTCATAAAAGTTTCTCAAAAAACCCAGAATAATATAAAATAACTTGTAAGCCTCTACATGCTTAAAATTTCTTACTCAGATATTATTAATTACCTATACTTTTATTTTACCCCTAAATTTGGAAGTGGTGGCTGCAAACTTTTGCTGCTGCACTCCTTTATTAATATTCTATTATTTATTTTAGCTACTTTTCATTCAGTACTTGGGAATATGAACATGGAGGTAGAATAAAGAGTTTCTTTAAATACTCTTACTCAGGCAAATAAATAATGAAACTCTTGCTGACTTCAGTGAAGGAGGCATACTACAAACTCTGTATGTTTGTATGCCATGCACACATGGACTTTGAAGTAGAATACAGATTATAGGTTGAAAAGAAAGCAGACGTCTGTCATAAGAAGGGGCCAACAACACAACTACTTCTATAGACTCAAGAACAAAACATGACCAGTGTTAAAAAGTTTTGAGAGACATGGAGATGTGTCATTATGCAATTCTAGCAGAAACTGAATCACTTTTCACTCCAATTAACATAAATATGACACAGAACATACAGAAGATGTTGTTTCTGAGGATACTTAACCAATTTGGAATGGAAGCTACCCTGGGAGGATGGAAGGACGGTTTGCGGATGATTCATGGATGGTTCATGACTTACCTGGAAAGTAACCTCTGGTGCAATAATAGTAATAAATAAATAATAATAATAATCATCATCATCAAATTTTTTGTAAAGGACTATACTCACCAAGAAAGAGTTATAATTTCCTCTTTTCTTCCTACTTTATCCTGGGAATTTTTTTTCATTAATGTGGCATTCTGCTGTCACAGGGGAAATATTATTTTGGCAGCTAACACCACTGTTTTGTACCCTGTTTCAAGGAGACAAGAAAAAGCAGATGGGCTGCCTACTCCTCAGTGAAGGCACACATCTTAACATTGTAATTGAAAATAGAATCACACAGATGCTCCAGTGGTTGTAACTTTAAAAATATTTTTATACATATATGTAAGGATATATAGACAAAGATATCCATATTATTATGAGTGTTTCAGTTTAGCCTTCACAATTAAAGATGGATTGTAATAAAATATGATAGAGGTGGAATGACAACAGAATAAATAATGCTGGCTGGTGGGAAAATGGCTAGAAGGTAAACAGGTAAACTGAATAATGAAAACTCCAAGACTTTCATTTGTTCTTCTCTGCACAAAGTGCAAGTGTCTTCAGAGCTTATGAAAAGCACAGCATGGAATCACCCTTACACATGCTCATCTTTATTTTAAACTTGTTTTTAAAACACTGCAATAATTCTGCACAGACAAATGAATGCAAACACCTTTTTTAAGGTATGACCCTGAAATAAAAAATGGAAAAAAATTGTCTGAAGCTGCTGTGAACTGCAAAACATGAAAATTTGTATGTCTCCAGTTGTGACAGCTCAAGAGCACTGTATTTATCTAGAATATGTAAAGGTAAGAGCAGCAGGTTGTGCTGGGTGCTGGATGGTATAAAGCAGCTGCACAGATATCCTGGAGTCACAAGATGGTGGGATTTTTCTAGAACAAAACAAAATGGCATGTCTATCACAACCCCAGAAATGAGAGCATTTAACACTCACATTAATGACTCTGTTCTCTATTCCACAAAGTATACTTTTGATGCAAGACTGAAAGAGGAGAGCCTGTACCATTGAAATGGACCTCATGTCAAGTCCACATAAGCTCAGGTACTTCTTTGGGATTTTTTGCTGTTGTTTGAAACTTTCAGTCAAGAAGGAAGTGGTATAGTATACTGGTGAGAACTGAGAGAATTCACCGAGCTCAATGCCTTCTTTCTGCATTAATAAAAATCAAATGAAAAAAGCAATCTGATTAAATTATGTGTGCCTTTTTGTATGCCAGTGGAGCTTAACTAAGCAAACAGAAGCATTGAAGTAAATCAGTGTTGGTTTATTAAAGATCAGAATTCAATATCTCAATAGTTGAAGAGCTTATGCACCAGTGTTCTCACTGTTTAGCTTTTCTATGCAAAGAATGGCACTCTGGGATTCTTGTTAGTGAAGTGATATAGAAAAGCCTAGTTTTCTTTCAAGGAAGATGCTGCTCTGTCTACTTGTACTTCTTGTCTTTTCCTAAAAAGATTTTAATGAAAAAAAAAAACCATAATATAGTTTGCTGTTGGTGTTGTAATTCAAGTGTCATCCTTTAGATATTCAGGGCGTGCAAATAGAAATGTACCTCAGCTCAGCTTCTTTTCATTTAATACTCTCATCTACACAAATAGATTCCTCTTCACATTGATCTTATAGCATCATCAAGATAGCAACGCTTTGCAGTCAGGAAGAAAGCAAGGGTGTTTAATCTAGTTTTTAGGACTCTCAAAGTTTATATATTGCAACAATGTACTTTCACTCATAGGAGATCTCCAGAAGAGTTTGTTGTAGTCTCCAGGGTGGGAAAGCCGTCAGCTAACTCCTTCATCCTAGTTCTCTAATATTAGTAAGTCTTGGCTTCTGAAAATTTAGAAAATCAAAATACCTTTTACTCATGACTGGGGTTGGTTGATGGTTTATGATCAGACTAAGTATAGACAAAGAATTTCAAACATCCTTTTATTATACCTGCTTCACACTCTCATTCCAGAGAGGTACAAAGTTTACAGACATTAATATTTTCTTTGCTGCTTCATTGCTTTGTGCTTCAAAATTTGAAGCGATTTGTAGAGACTATGTGGGAGATGACAGACAGCCTTTAAGTTATTTACTTGAATCAGTGTTAGGTTTGAGGCATACATTTCACAGAAACTAGTGCTCCTGACTTGTTCTTTCTTTAAAGAATTGATTTCCAGAAATCTAGGATTAAAGGCACATCTGACAAAATAGATAACAAAACTGTAATCACCAGATTCACTTGGAAATTTTCTAATAAAGCAGAATTTTGGGTGTACTGGGGAGTCCTGTGGTATAATGAAACACGCTTACCTGCCCTCAAAGTATGTCTTAGTTCAGCTTGAATTTCTCTGCCAATGCACCAAAAATGTCATAGTTTGGGTTTGCCAATTTTAATATATTTCCCTTTGGGTGTGAAATAGAATTATGAGCAAAAGCAAAGCAGGCCTAAAACTTAAAAGAGGATAAAGAAAAACTTGATTAACAACACAAAGAAAATAATAATAAATTCATAACAGATTTTCAGACCACTTCCTCCCCCCCTTTGTCTCAGCTTAACTACAAAGACACTTGGGTCAATTCCTTATTTAAATAATCTTTTTCAGTTCACTTTAGGGAGAGGAGTTTCTTCTTGTTCAGCTATAGGGATCTTTTTCAAGAGAGGAAATAGCCAGTTCTCTCCTGATTTCACTTTTTTTCATTAATAACAGCTGCCCGGAATCTGCTGTCATGAAACTCCTCCCACCTTCACAGCCTTTCCAGACCTGGGTTGTGGGCCATATTAAAGTCACAGGATATTACTTTTAAGGATGAGCTACTCGAAGGCAAAAGTTCTCTTTCTCTTCTCTCTGTTCATACTTCATTCCCAGGAACAGAGATCCCCTTTTTCCCTCAGGGCAAAGAATCTTCCAAACACTTCACACCTCACCAACCCCCACCCCCCTCATGTCTTTTTCCATGATTTAAAGGAATTTTTTAGTGTAGTACAGTCCACCCCTATAACTTACAAAAAGATTTTTCAGCCAACCTTCATGACGTCTCCTCATTCTCCTTCCATCTAGAAACTTACCTTTTGCTTCATTGACTTTGGTGTATCCTTTCTGTTCTTCTTCCTCTTACCCAAGGAAAGATGGAAAGTCTGTAAGTCTTGTCTGAGCATTGGAAAAGTTAAAATCTCACCGAGAAGTTTCAGGGGCTGTTCCAGGCCATGCCGGAGCTGTGTCAGGATCTCAGGGTGCCCAGGCCGTGCTGGGTGGGACCAGACAAAAACCGCAGAGTCCACGCAGAGGAGAAATGGGTGCCAAGGCCGTGTGTCCATGGCTTTCCCCCGGCGCTGCCCGCCCCCAGCTCCAGCCGCAGCCCGGGGGTTCTCCCTCTGCCCTGCCCAGCACACAAAGCCCTGGGGGCTCTCCCGAACCGGGCCCGGCTGCCTCCCCCCAGCCCGTGAGGGCGGCCGGGCGGGCTCGGCCACCCCAGGGCTGCTCCGAGCCGGGGCAGGGCAGGGCAGGGCCCCCCGAGCCACGGACACACCGGGAAAAGGGCCAGGATCTCAGCAATGGGCTCGGCTTCTTTTGGCTATCGGGGCTCCTGGTTGGAAACGGGGCCCGGCAGCCTCCCGAGCCCAGCCCTGCCCGGCCCGGGCCGGGTCGGTGTTACCTTGTGAGAGGATGGAAATGAACGAGAGCTTTCCTGGGGTTTACTTGCTTCAAATGTGACTCATGGAGCGAACTGACTTCTCCAATTGGTTTCTCAGGCTGTCAAAACAACCAAACCAGCCTCCAGCTGGTCCCATCAATTCACAGAGGAAGTTCTTGTGGAGAAAAACTTCCTAGTGTGCCCTCCTGTCAGGTGTCTTCAGGCATAACCAGCACAAAGTGTCAGCTGTTGCTGAGGAAAAATGAGGCTCTTCTACTACCAATGATAAAGTGAGAAGATGTAGAGAAAACACAAGGAAATAAGGAAATATTAAATGATTCTTTCTTCCTTGTTTGTGAGAAAAATTGGAATTTTTTCTTTCAGCCATTTAATAATAAAATTAAAGAGAAAACAAAGTTTTTCTTTGAAAACCTGACTGAATTTTTGTGGATTAAGGTACATTAATGAGGGATGGTGACTTTCAGAACAGAAGAATTCAAAGAATGAATTCTCCTCATCTAAGTGTCGTTGGCGTAAGGGGACAAAATTACAGACTTCAAGTTTTTTCTTGCAGGCTGTGAAGAGTTTGAGAATGATATTGAAAGATGACACTACTATTAATTGTGCAAGTCCTGTATGGCAAAGGAATCTGTCTGATGAGCAAGGACTGTCTAAATGTGCAGAGTTCAGAAAGTACAGAGTCAAAGAAAGGGAGAGAGTGATGAAGAAGATCTCCCAGCTTTGCATCTCATCCTCCAAAGGTACAGATATTTCTTTGCTGTCATTTTGCACAATGTTGATGAGACCTTTTATGCTGACATTCATTTGCAGTAAAGCCTTGGTATTGTTTTTTTACCTGTGGCCCCCATGTTTACAGAGAAAACAGAGTATGGTAATTTCTATTGGAATATAAGAAAACAAGTTAATATCTCCTGTTCCATGCTAAAGCTAAATTGTCATTCAATTCAATTAAATGTCAGTCTTTAGTCTTAAATTAAAGACCATACCAGATCTCATCTTGCTAATTCAGACCTCTCTGGGCATTTATGAGGACACCAATAAAGTCTCAATAACTCCTTCATGCAAGTATGTGAAGAAAGCTAAATGAAAATCTCACTTGAACACTAAGAAGCCTTAAATATAGCAGGAAAAAAATAGATTGGCAGTTATTTTCTGATTAATCCTTAAAATATGTTTTTTTCCTTGTATGCTAGGAAGTATCCAAGCTACCTGACCTGATGCAGTTTTTGAACAGGGTTGGAATTTCCTGCAGTCTGTGAAAAGGGGAGGGAGTAATCAACATTGCTGAGTCTATGTGTGGATTTAGCGGCTAAGTGTCAATATAGAAATTGTGTTAGGTTTTGTGTTGAACATTAAGACTATTGAGGATGAAAAAAAGCAAAAGCTAGCTTGGTCAGGGAAGGTCACAGACATGATTTATATTTATTGCCTTCTAAATACTAGGATGGTTCCTTTGGTAGCACCCTCTCTGATTCAGAAGCCTGTATATTCAACCCCCTCAGCAGAAGCTGGGCTTGACTATACGAGCCATTATGAAGTAATTTCTGACTGGTTGGTAGCCTTATTGACCTTTAGCTGAGATATTGGAATCCTCTTGCCAATATTCCCACCCCCTGCTTAATTGGCACTGTATAAAATGTGTTTCCAAGGGAATGTACAACAGCATCCGTTTGCTTGCAATATTAACACAGCAAAAGGAGCATGTAATTTATTCCTCTGAAAAATGAATGTGTAATAAAAGCCAGCATAATAAATCTCTTACTGCAAGGATTATGATGACTGCAAGTAGACAGATCATGGTCTATTTGAACAGTGCTTTCTTCATCCAATAAACAATTTTGGTTTTGTATGAAAGTCTTAGCAGTGCATTTAGATGTCATCATAGCCCACATTTTATTAACATTCAAGTTTATCTTTTTTGTTGAGGCAAATTAATCCTGTTATTAAAATTCATTGTAAATAGTAATCTGTTAATATAGCACCAAGATATATTTCACTTCACTATGTGACCAAGTGAGCTTGATTGCTGATGCCACCATTTCCATCTAATAGAACATGAATAATTTTCTGAAACTACTGAAAATAGTATAACTTTTAAAGTAAGCATGATGGCATGAAAGCAAACATAAGTAACTTAAATGCATGGTACTTGAAAGGGCTGTATTAGGATGATGCACTGGCAGAACACTAATAATGTAGGGAAGCAGGTTACTGAACTTTTATGTCTATTTAGGATTATTATTTAGGATTAAAACCCTCATGTGCTCATCTTACCAAACATCTATGCCTATTGTGCTGTACAGTTCTTTAGAATGACCTTGACAGGACAGAGAGATGGGCAGAGAACTCTTTGAAATTCAACCAAGGCAAAAGCAGGGCCCTGCACTGGTGAGGAATAACCCCAGGCACCAGCACAGGCTTGGGACTGATCTACTGGAAAGCAGCTCTGTGGAGAAGAACCTGGGGCTCCTGTGGACAGCAAGCTGTCCATGAGCCAGCAGTGTGTCCTGGTGGCCAAGAATGCCAGTGGTGGCCTGGGGTGCATTAGGAAGAGCATTGCCAGCAGGACAAGGAGGGTGATTCTGTCCTTCTCAGCCCAGGTGAGGCACAACAGGAGTGCTGTGTCCAGTTCTGGGCTCCTCAGGACAAAAGTGGCATGGAGCCCCTGGAGTGGGTCCAGCAAAGAGTGAAAAAGATGGCTGTGGGACTGAAACATCTCTCTTATGAGGAGAGGCTGAGGAAGCTGTTTAGCTTTGAGAAGACTCAACTGAGAGACGAGGGAGCTCATCAGTGTCTGTGAGTATCTGAAGGGAGGGCGTCAAGGATGTACCCAGGCTCTACTTGGTTGTGCTGAGCAATGGCACAAGAGACGATGATAGAAACTGATGCACAGGAAGTTTCACCTGAATGTGAGGAAGAACTTCCTTAATTTACCTGTGACAGCACACTGGGACAGATTGCCCAGACAGGTTGTGGAATGTCCTTCATGGGAGATATTTGAAAACTCTCTGGATGAAATCCCCTGCACTAGAATGGACCTGATGGACAGGGAGGTTGGAACAGCTGACCCCCTGTTGTGCCTTCCAACCTGAACCATTCTGTGATCACAGAAAAAAATAGTGCTTTTGATTGACACAACAGCTTTAAAAAATTATCCTTAACATTCTGAATCAACTTAACAGGTTAATTTTTGAAAGATACTTTTATTATGGATCCAGCTGTCTTTATTCTGAAAATAAGAAATGCCATTTCCTCTTCTTCTGCCTATAAAAAAGCCCAGCAATGCAGACTTTGATTGTATACAAAAGTTAACTTTGAAACATATCTTGTGTATTTATAGTATCTTTTGGTGTAGTAGGTGGAGACAGAAGCAGTATCATAAGTATTTACCTCCCTGGAGGCCACTGGCAAATGCTTCAGAGGTCTCCCTACCAGGGAAAAATAGTGGTTTACAGCAGAAATCACAAATTTGCAAATCTTCTAGGCAATTCTTCTAGTAATTCAGCTGCACTGGAAAACTTGTTGTTTTTACCAAGATGTGTAACCATTACAAAATGTCAATTTTCTGCCTGTGATGATTTAAGAATGGTACATTCACTGTATATCTGAAAAACTACAAGAAGAGAAGGAAGACATTATATTTCATGTGTTTTACACCATTTTGTCTCAAAATTCATATAATGTTTTAATAGCTCTGGTCAGATATGATAAATATTATTTCATTTACAATGGAAAATAGTGAAGAGATTTAGTCAGAGTACATATCAATTGTAGCACATCCATTAGACTCATGGTTGTTCCCTTGCTCACAGCTAAGCAGATACCAATGTACTTTATTTAGTAAATAAGAATTATTTCCTTAAAACCAGAAATACTTAATTTTGCTATTAGAACAGAGGGTCTTCAGCTACCACTGAATGAAGCCCTGAGCAGCACTACTACAGCTGGTTTCTATCCCTCCTATACCGTGTTCTGTGGCACTGAAAACCTCCCATTGCTGCAGGAATTCCCTGACATATAGAACTTGACCCCATTGCCTCTGGTTTCAGCAGAAGGATGTTGTCTCTTGAAGCCATGAGGGAACTGGATTACTCCTTTATTGATCAATTGTTGAGTTAGCAATCAATGGGTAATTGACTGTTAACCTCCATGAGACAGCTCAAGCACTTAAGTCAGGCACAGTTAAATAGCTTTCTGAACAAATGCCTGCATACTGTCTGTGGCTTCTGTACACAAATTTGTCAGCTTTACATTATTCAAAGCTGTGTAAAAAAAATCTGTAAATGACCCACAAACAAAAGAATAAACCTGTTAAAGAGACAGATTTACAGCGCACTAGCATTCTACATTTAAGCGGCCCCCCCATCCCCCCCATCCCCCCCCCCCCCCCCCCCGTTATTACTGAAGCAATCAAAGGTGCCTTGAAAGATTGCTAAAAATGATCAAGGATGCTTTATTTTAGATTGATAACTGCAGTAGCAAGTGTGAGAAGGAGAGCAAGCAATTGAAGTGGATAGGATCATTGTGCACCTGCCTGATATCACAGGCTCAACATTTGTATTTTAGACTGTCTCTTAGACTCTTCCTGGCCTAGTAACAGCATGTAGTGAAATAAAGTGTTCGTTCTGGAGGTAATTGTTATGTCGTGGAATATAAAAAAGACCAATTCTGCAGTATATTTACCAGAGTGCATATTTATGAGTTTGGTTTAATTAAAAGTCAGGAACACTAGAGCTATTTTTTAACTAGATGCCTATTATCTAGTGTCAAGTGCTTGGTTTTAATCACACATTTTATACCATCCTGACCTAGATCACTGCCTGTGACGTACAAGATAGTGCATTGTCTTTACTGAGAATATGTAGCCAAGCTTGATGGATGTTTTCTCATTCCTAACCTCATTACTACTGGCTTCCCATCCATCTAATAAAATGCTATGATGGAGAGTGGGAAGGTGCTATAAATCATAATATTCCAGCCGCTCCAAGCAGATTCATTAGAAATGCTGACTATATATCTCACACATAGAAAGTCAACACACAAAATAGTTTGGTGTTGCTGCCTGTGCTGGAGACATTCCCTCACTGCCTGCAGTCAAGTTAGGATTTGTTTTTAATGGCAAAGATGACATTTAATGAAGTTCTGGGTGGTGGACTGCTTTGACCTGAGTAACCCAATAAATATTCCAACTGTTCCTAGTTTTAAATTGTGCTGTAGCCTGTTAGTTCACTTGCATTGTTACTCTACCACTGAGAACATGTAATTTTTAACTAATGAACTTTGGGTTTGTTTCGTTGGGGTTTTTGAGTGAGATAAGGAACTGAGACATTCTACTTTGCTGCTGCTTTTCCAGTGTTTTCCTTCAGTAAATGTATCCTCATTTCACCTAACCTATGGTGTGGAAGGGAGTATTTAGGGGGAAGTGGCAGAATTTGTCCTTTCTGTTTGTCTTTTGTCTTTTGAAAAAAGATATACCTGTGAAAATAAAAATTACTCAGACTTGTGCCTGGAGAAGGAGAACTGAACTGGATGCATCCTCTGAAATTCAGGTTATGAATTAAACTTCAGGGTTATATCATACTTTATGTAGGTTTTGCTTTTAAGTAGAATCTACACACTTGAGGTAATGATCTTTGCAAAAGGGAAGTGTTCAGTAAACGAAGGAAAAAACAGTAGAAGAAAGGAAACAAGGAATTTTAACTCAACTGAGCCCTTAAAAATACATCATGAGTGTAACTCTTGCTGTTCCAGGTGTTTGCATTTTCATTATTCTCCTTTGGCAGATGCTCAGAGCTTCTTATATTACTCAGTGTAGTTTTCTTTTGTGGCAATTGTCATGTTGTCCTTAGGAGTTTGCCATTCAAAAGATTTTTGCTTGGAATTCACCCAGAGTTGTATACCTGTAACCTGGTTTGTCTTGGTACTGAAGATCTCACAGAAACTTGTTCTGTTGAATTGCGAGCAGAGCTGTAGTACCTGACAATCTTTCTTTGAAAGGTATTGCAATTAAGAACACCAGACATCAGCGAGCTTTCTGTTGGAATTGAAATAATATGTATGTTGGTCCTTAGACTTGATTTCTTTGCTTGTGTGTAACATGGGATGTCAGACAAATGCATGGACAGAAGCAGACTGATGGAAGGCAGTTATGCGTGCAGCTTTTAGGAATTTGCTAGGGGACACCAGTGGACACTTCCATCTCTTCTCAAAGGCTGTTTCACTCCATTTTGGGGAAATCAGATAGTGGATAAGTTAGTATAATTCTTTATTAAATCCTTGAGGAGGAAGTGCAATTTTGTCTGTATGTTATCTGCAGGTACAGTTTTCATTATAACTCACTGTGATCTCCTAGTACTTAGTGTCAAGCTGTTTCACAGGAAATGAGTGATAGCTGTTATTAGTAATCCATGGCTTTATGAATGTACAAATTAAAAGTAATCAGAGAAAGAGGGGAATTGTGCATCAGTTAATATAATCCATTTATTTTGAAGCATGCACTAAAGAGTGGCATTCGTCTTCATCACAAAGCAAGTCTCAGCTTTGTGGTGATATTTTTAAGCATATGATGGTAAATCATACAAGGGATTCACTTTAACAGCATAGAGGCCACTTTTCAGCTCCTGAAGCATTCTAAAAGACATATCTAGGAAACAGCAGTATCTCCCTGAATTACAGTGAACAATTTAAAATGTTTGCCGAACGTGATTCCCACTGGGTAGACTTGAGTGCCTCTGTTACTTATAGGCAGCTCATCTGACACTGCACAGGTGTGGAGATATGAAAGAGATACTGCTGCCCTTGTCCCCGCTCTGGCCTTATGAGACTAAATCCAAATCAGCTTCTGACTGGATATGTCTGGAATTGTCACATTTGTGTTTTGGCTTTTTTACTTTATGATTTTGTGTTTCATTATTTATTTAAATGCATTAATGAAATGTAAGGATTATATATGAATATATAAAACTCCTGTCAAATCTGCATAATTAATGTCATAGCAGAGGTGCCTGCTAGTATCAAATGTCATGTTTACGTTCAACAAGATAAGATCTGATGACTGCAGTTGACTTGTTTCACAAATATTCTAAATAACTTTAGAATTAAACAAAATCCACCAGATTTTTGTGCTTGAGTTTTGTTCGCATAGTATTTTTAAAGCTGTTGCATTCACCTGTCACCATAAGTAGTATGAACAAAAGGACTATTAATATAAGTTATTAAAATCCTTCTATAAAGATAATGATTTTTTTAATAGGACCTACAGAATGAATTCAGAAAGATAAACATGCAGGACACAAGTTATTTAGTATAATCTGTTGCAAGTCGTGCTTTCCTGGCTTCCTTTTGGTTTGTTTCTTTTGAAGAAACCTCTGGTTAGGAAACACTTTCTGCCCTTCAGAAAAGCTTTGTTCTGGAGAAAGAGACACAGAATTATCATATGATTTAGGGAAAAAAAAATTATGCTAGAACGATCTCTGCTTCCTGATATTGTTTAAAAATTGATACAATTGTTAAAGAAAATGAGCTAAGAGACACCCCACTATGTGCTACTGTGTGCCATAAAATGTGAAAAAACTGTGACTGATTCCTAGGAATTAATTAGAGTTTGACAGTATATGAAGGATTTGCTTTTGTGCATCCTGGTCTATTGTATTCAGTTTCTGCTGATTGTGGAACAAAAGGAAGCCATGTTTATGTACTCCCAATTTTCACAAAATAATTCATATCCAAATTTTAATTTAGCTCAGGATATCATTGAAGACTATGATACTTTGTTTAGTATGTGACTGTGTCTATAGACGGATTTTATAAATTTTTCCTGAATTTCATATCCAATATCAATCTGGAGACAGCAGTAGTCAAAGCAGTAATGTCTCATCCAGTGAAAGGAGGAGCTTTTAGTATGGAAAATGATTACAGCTGTTAGGGGAATGTAAGTTCAGAGTCTCCTGTTTTTTAATTATTAAATATGAATCCCACCTTTTATTCTAATATGGTAACTGCCTTTATCATAAATACTTTAGATTCAAGATATCTTTACAGATCATAGAATACAGGTAGCAAGATGTGGTAGTACTGCGGACTCTTCCAGTACAATACATCATCACAAAAGAAACCCTAGAGTTCTAAAATTAGGTTTGAGCGTTGAGTAGTTGCTGTAACTTAAAATAAAGGAAAGCAAAAAAGCTGCAACAAACCTCCTCAAATACAAACTGTTATTTAATTAAAGAACAAAGAAATAAGGGAAAGGCCAAGTAAACATAAAATAATATTAAATACTTACTTCCCTGAAATGGAAATTATTTAGGGATTCAGTCTAAATTATTTTCTTTGTTAAAAGTTCATGTCTTGGCTTCATAACTGATACATAAGAGCTACCAATTATTATAAAACTGTGTGATTTATCTTTGTACACAATTGTTTGTGTACTACCTTTGGCAGTTTGTCAAGTTCATTTATAGTAAGACAAACCTAGGACATAAAATCAGATTTCTTTCCCTCATTTTGCCTGTTGCATCAGAAGCATAGAACTCCCCTACCATGCAACACAGCTGTACCTGTTCCATCTCCCACTGAACTGTATCTGTTTATCTGTTCAGTGACCTTGGGTTTTAGTAACACAGAATATGGTGACTAACAACTGTATTGAAGTAAATATGGACAATTTTAGATGCAACTGTTTTCTGAGTTAGGGATTATTTGGGAATTATTTAGTCAATGCCAGCTAGGAGGTAGAAGAAATTTCACTTCCTAAAATCAAAGAAGAGTCATGGTTTGGTTTCTGTAGTAGAGGTAGAAATGATTGGAACAGAAACTCTCCTTCAGTTTGGAGCAATCTATGAAAGAGGTAATATGTTGCTTCCTTTCCTAAGAAGTTGTTGTTTTTTCTCTCATCTTTCATTTCCTTTTCTCCACTCTTTTTCCCCCACTATCCTTACATTGGGCTTGCTCATCTTCATTTCTCTCTTTCCAACTATGCTTCTAGTTCACCTGAGAGATGGATTGGGATGAGTGTCCCACTGGGCTGTTGATGGGTTGTTTAATATTCAGGTTTTCTCCATCAGTGATGAACAAATAAGTGCCTCTTCTTTTTTCCTCATCTTGTCCTTTCTTCATAGCAATGTGCACCACTGCTGTCTCAAGTTAGAAGCAAACCTGATACCCTTTCTTGGTCACAGTTTATGTTTAAGCTGTCTACACACTGTTGCATTCCACTAGTGGTGTCGAAGTACACTAGACACACGCTGTATTAATTTTTTAAACCCCACTTTTGTTTCTCTCTTCATGAGTTTCTCAGGCCAGTCGCTGTATCTTCACATTATTATCATGATAATATGAAGCAGGAATTTAAGTACATGTAGCCTTGCCTTTTTTCTAAATATCTGTATCTTCAGCTAAATGGTTGAGCCTCCTCTACAGGTGTTTAAACCTAGAAACAGAAACATAATCTGAACTACCTACTTGCAATCTTCCCTTTCTCTTCACAGTAACCTACATAACTACTCTGTAGCTATACAATGTATTATATAAAGAGTGCAGGTGCTAGTATAATTGAATGGAACATTTAGTCTATTGCTATTTTAATTTGGGGGTGGTTCTAAGTGGATGTGATTGAAGAGATCCTTTTCTTATTATAAACATTTCTTTGTGCAGTATTGGAAGAAGTTTTTTGTTTATTATTTATACTCTTCAACCTTGCAGTAATATTTCTGTCTGCCACTCTCAATTACATTGCTCTTGACTGGTGCAGATCAGCAGCCTGTAATATCTCTGAAAAGCCAGTGTGTATCATATGTCAGTAACAGACATATTAATGTTTGAGTTGAGGAATGCAAGTGATGCAACAAGATTAGATGGCACTGATAGAAAAGACTAAATATAAGCCTGTGAATAATGAAGAAACTGCTAGGTGGCATCTCTCAATTATTTACTGTCCCTGTCCAATGTAATAATAATAGCAATCTGCACTTTTCCTTTGTGTCTCTCCCTCTTTCACTTGCTTAGTGTTCAATTTCTCAGTTTCATCAAACTAAGAATCTTTCCAAGACATCTTTTCCCTGAGCTATTACTAAGCAATTCACAAAAAATCTGACCAAGCCATGCTAAACTTCATTCACTGACATGCTTGAGGACATCATTTACCAGAAAGAAATAATCAATTTCAAAGCCATTTCACTTTATCTTAGCTGCTAACATATCACATCTACTTTAGATGCTTTTTCTTTTCTTATACAAAACAATGCAGTAGGAAGCAACTCTGACATGGAAAGCAAACTAAACTGTATGTTTGGGTGGTTTTAACTTATTTCAGACAACAAAAATTCCATGTCTTTAAATAACTGATAGAACTAAAAGAAAGCATTATATGTCTGAAACTGCAGTTGCATGAAGGTATCTGCCACAAACTCATCTCTTCCAGAAATAATATGCAAAGGAAAAACCCTGTTTTTCATATGTTCATTACAAATAATTATGATTGTGAAGGCTTTTAAAATTTCTACAGCAGTTCCATTAGGAGATTAAATCTCACCAAATAGACATGAAATTCAAACTTTTAATGTAAACTTCTTAGTTTAAATGTATCAGCCTGGCCTACTATTTTTAATAACAACTTTTATGTACCAGGATTTACCATGTGTACCTCAAAATCAACTTGAAATTATGTCCAGATTTCAACAGACCCAGAATCTAAGCGTATATCTCCTGTTGGGAATGATAATTTCATGCACTAGGTGATACTAATAGCTATAGCATGAAGGCAGTATAGGAGCCCTCTGCTTCTGCATGACCTGACAGTCATCTGGTGCACTTATTAGTCCCTTTTTGTCAACAAATATTTGTATATTCATGTTCGTGGGATTATTTCTAAGCCTATACAAACTCTTGGTTGGCAGGCATAGTAAGTCTTTGATTTCATACTCACTAATATATGTTTTTATCATTTTTCATAGATTAAACTATTACTTTTTAGGATTGAGAGATTTTGCAGCTTTAAGAAATTATTAAGTACTTGAATTCTAAAGGGTATAAAGAGATACAGAGGATACTCAAAGGTCTTCAGCTGGATATACCTTGTATAACCATCTAGCCTTGTTTTATGTGAGAGGAATGTACATTTCATTGTATTTATGAGGTACAAATAAGACAAAAACAAGATCTTCTGGCACCTATCTATAAAGCAGAGGAAAAAAGTGCGTAACAACAACAGCAGTCTGCTGGGATAACAGATTGGTGCCCACTAGTAAAGGGGCAAGGCTCATAATTCACAAGCAATGAAGCCGCAAGTGAATTATAAAGGTCTCGTCCTCCTTCAATGGAGATAAATTAGTCCATCTAGCACAACCAACCATATGATATGTTAGGATAAGACATTTTTCTTTTTCCATAATCCTTTCTCTCATGAAAAATTTTTAGGGGTTTAACATGCTAAATAGACAATAAAAGGCATTCTGTTCTTTTCTCCACTCTCTTTCTGAGGATCCTCTACTCTGGTGCTGATGTTTAAGGTGTTGACCATTTTCATATCTTATTTCCATCTAAAGCTTTATTAAACTCATCATGTTTAGTAACAGGCATATGGCATAGAATTGCCTTGGCTGGTTGTTTTTTTTTTCCTTAACTAATGTATAAATTCACTTTTTGTTTTTCTTACTGTTATTTACTTACTATCACTACACTTGCATCCTCCCACCTCCAACTCTGCAAATACAACTTCTTCTCTAGGAGTCAGGTATTTTTTCCCATGCTTGCTGGAGACAGGCAGGAAGTTAAAAGCTTGCCTTTAAAGCAGTAATCTGTTGCTGTCTCCTCATGTTTGTCATGCTGGTCTGGAGAGCTGTTAGTTAGCTCTTAATTATGCCAGGGACTGAAGCCCTGTTGAGACAAATATATTTAAACATGATCAGTCTTTTAAAATGTATTATAAATAAATGTATTATAAATATGGGATTTTACATTTGGTAACCTCTTTACAAAGTGTGTTGCAAGACAGTCCAACATTTGAATAAGATGAGGCCAAACATCACCCCCAAATTTTCACAGTGGCTTTATTTGGTAAAATTTGAATGATTTGTTAGATGACTCATTTGTACTGCTGACAAATAGGTCACATAAACTAAGGGATTGAAGTTAAATGATGGGTGGTGACCTCAAAGAAAGTGAAAACAACATGCAGATTCTAAGTAGGAATTAAGATTACAGACAATGTAAGCAGAGATGGCACCAGCTGAGATTCCACAATGATTTTTTTTCGTTGTACGCTCTTCTTTCAATTGCTTGTCAATTCGAGAGTTTTGTCTGGTCCAACTAAAATGTTTGATTCCAAATGTCTTCCTAAAGCAGGTTTAAACAAAGGAATAAACACCCCTTCAGCTAGCATCTTCCAGTTATTTCTGAGAACCAGCCAGAAACACATCATTACAATACTTTCATCAACCAGTTTGATGAGAGCAGTCTGTCTGTACTTGCAGTAGTCTACACATGTAGCACGTGAAGATTTGTGGATGTGTTTTGTTTCAAGTATGTCCTTTAGCTATTCTTACAGAAAGTTGCCTACATTGAGATAAAAGACACATAATATAATGTACTTTGAGATTTATGTTAATATTTTCCAGCTAAATTCTCTAGAGAATTTGTCTACAAAAAGACCCTGCTCTTACTCCACAGAGCTTTTCCACAATACACCAACGATGGCCTCTGCTCGGCACTTGAGATTCAAAATGAGATTTTCTTTGCAGTTGCTACTCTTGGCCATTCTTTGCCAGGCATAAAAACTGATCAGAGGGGTTATTTTTCTTAAATTTCATTGCTCCTGTACTGGTGTTCAGGTAGCATGAAGTAAAGGAGTTTCTCTTCCATGACTTGAGTGTTTGGATAAGAGAGGTAGTTGATGGGAAAAAAACAATTAATAGGGAGAGAGAGAGGGACAGTCAGGGAAAGAGGAAGAGAGATAAAGAGATAACGAGAGAGAGAGGGGCATAAGAAATAAACACAAGTGAGCAAAACTAGTCTAGGTAGAAATGGATGAGGCAGGACATGGAATTATATGAGATGGCAGAGAGCCATGAAGAACTGGCAAGAAGGAGGTTTAGGATTATGCATAGACAAAGAAAGGACAGGAAGATATATAGAATGTGAACACTGCTTCAGTTTATTATTTATGTTTTATGTTTTATGAAGCTTAATGTCAAGCTGAGACTTTCTATCTCTGTTTTAAGGCTTCACTAAAATCAAGAGAGGAGTTCATTCTTGAAAAGAACTTTCTTGAGCCATTTATTCTTGATCATACTGTGACCATGGATAATATCACTGGCTAGAAATTGGTTGTCTGTGTCACTAGGTTTTTAAGAAGAAAAAAATAAATTACACAATGTCCAATAGTTTGAATTAATTATTCAATTTTCATTGTAGAATCAATTTTCTCTTCAACAGAATATTTTCCATAGGGGAATATTTACTTATATTCATTATGTTAGACCTTTCTAGAAATGAGCTAATAGGAATCATCAAGAAGCTCCATGCAGTCTTAAATTTCATGTTTACTTATCAAAATGGCCTACCTTCTTGTGAGTGCCAGTATCTGTTGTTGTCCTGCTTGTTTGTTTATCTCAAGGCAGAGAAGTTATTTATATTACATTAAGCTGGACTAATTCTTTTCTTACCTTTCCTCTTAAAAACTGAAATAAACACTGATCTTTATATAAAATATGTATTCAAAAATCAGAATTACTGCCCAGACTGAGTGCAAATATTTATTGAATTACATACCATTTAAGTATACTTGATTGTACTTGGGATGATTTCTGAAACCTCAAAAGCAACAAAAATCTTTTGTAGAAGCATCTCCCAAGAACTACCTTGAGCTTTTTCTAGTAGGTTTCAGAGAAAACTCAGAACACACTATTGAGATTAAAAAGCTACTGGTATTTTACCTGAAAGCACATTGTATTTTCTGCCAGTAACTGAAGTTAACAGAATCTGTCTCTTGTATACTTGGGAGTCAGTCTCTGGCCTTTCAATAGATACTTAAATTTAAAATATCAGTAGCCGTCTTCCCATAGACTTGGTACAAAAGTTGGAAAATTCTGAATAAGGTCATTGACATTTGAGACTGGGGTTATGAAAACACATTTTATTTGTGAGATGGCCTCAATGTTGTTGGAAAATTTTATAGAATTTTTCTACCCTTATAAAACTGCTGTGGGCTGATAAAAATAACATCAACAAGCAGGAGACTTAATGCTGGCCTTGTTCCAGTGGGAGAAGCCCAGGAGATTCATGCTGGTACATATTTTGACAGAATCTTTTGATGGGTAGGGTTGGAAACAACAACAGGGTGACAACTGGTCCAGCCTCCCTGCTCCAGCAGAATCATACTAAAGCTCATGGCATAGAATCGTGCCCAGACAGCTCCTAAATGTCTCAGTGAGGGAGATATGTAATATTTCTGGATAAGAATTTCCAGTGCACAGTCACCCACATGGTTCCTCATGTTCAGGTAGAACTTTCTGTGCATCAGTTTCTCTCCGTTGTCTCTTGTCCTATTACCTAGCACCACCTGGATCCATCCTCTTGACACCCTCCCTTCAGATACCCAGTCATTGATGAGGTTCCCTCTTCCTCAGACTAAATAGGTCAAGTTCCTGAAGTCCTTCCTCATAAGTGAGGTGCTCCAGTCCTTTAATTATCTTTTTAGCCTTTCCTGATCTCACTCCAGGGGCTCCATGCCACTCTTGTCTTGAGGAACCCAGAACTGGACACAGCACTCCAGATGTGCCTCACCAGGGCTGAGTAGAAGGTCAGGACCACTTGCCTTGCCCTGCTTAATGCACCCCAAAACACCCCTGGCTTTCTTGGTCACTAGAAAACACTGCTGCCTCATGGACAGCTTGTTCTCCACTAGTATCCCAAGGTCCTTCTCCAGAGAGCTGATTTCCAGCAGTTCAGCCCCCAACTGGTACTTGGGTTATTCCTCCCCAGTGCAGGACCTGGCTTTTGCCTTTGTTGTTGGCATGCTCTAAAGATTATATCAGCATACTGTAAGGAGAACACCATCACAGTCCATTGCAAGCCTTTTTGATGCTTGATTTTCTCCCTTACAGTAGCAACAGAATGGTTACTGGAACACCAATTTCTACAAAACACCTCTACTATATAATCCTAGAGGAATAACTGTAGATTTGGAAATGACCCTCACTGAACATCAATTGTAACCCTTACTCAGGAAAACAGAACAAGTGGCCAATGACACTCCTTCTATCACATGGGCAATTTAAGAAACAGAAATCCAGTCACAGAGAGGCATTAGTCATGAAACGGCCTTATTCCTGCCTCTTACTGATCATGACTTCACTGTGGAGAGACATCTGAGAACTTCATTCCATCTACAGTCACTTTTGTTTCAAGCAAGCCATACAGAATATTTTTCCATACTTGCAGCATTAAAATATCTGATCTTAGTTCATTTTAATGGGAAACTTGAAGCTTTCAAGAGCAATCCCATCATTTTATAATGAAGTTGGTGGTATGAAAATATGCAAAATTCACTACTTTTGATCCCTACTTTTTGTGTCCTTAAGTTCTTTGTCCAGCACTCAACTTGAGTTATAAATGAAGTAAAAAGTTATATATAAAGCTGGATTGAAGAGAGGAAAGAGATGGTTTAAAAAATGTGCTTTGTCTATCTGCCTAACTCTTAGCTTGTCCCTATCTTCAGGTTGAAAAAATATTATTTTCTGACATTATTATTTTTCCTGAAATTTTTCATGAGAATGCATATGATGAGTTTAGAAGATATTTTAATGCTGGACTGTGCATTTTTTTTTTTGCTGCTGTGTTCTAACAAGGAGTTTTAATGATTCCTTCTTGAACATCCTGCTTTTGACATCAACTCTGGACTTTGTCTTGTTTGGCATAAACAAATTTCAGTCACTGTAGTAGTTTTCCACTTGAAATAAAGAGATTTGCAGTAACCAGTATCAGTGTTAAGTAATTAGTGCCATAAAAAGACACAGCTTGTAAACGGGAAAGAAACATCAGGAGTGTTTTAGGAAGAGGAAAGACACAAATCAGGACTTTTAGATTACCAATAACATAGTACAAAAATGAACTTGTGGATAAGTAGGAATAAATGTGGTAATTATTTATGTTCAGCTTTGTGGAACTGTTTCCACTATTTGGCATTTAAGACAAAGGTCCAGACAGTTTAGACACAGAAATTACATAGAAAATTATGTGTTCAAGTAAATATGCAAATCCAGAAAATTACATATTCAAGTACATAGTCTGGCAGTGACAATTTAAACAGAAAAAGCCAAAATAAAACCAAAAACACATGTACACACAAATAAACCCCGAACCAATTAGCGAAAATAAACCAAAAACCAAAAACAAACAAACAAAAACAAAAAAAATTAAACAAACACAAACAAACAAACAAAAATAAACACCCAATAAACCCAGAGAAACATGTTTGTAATTTTTGGAAAAATGTGTAAATTCTACATAAATATTAATCTAATCTCTTTAGATGTTAATATTTTCTGTAGGTAATACTGTTTTTTAAATGTCAGAGTAGGATTTTTGAAAGATGTAATTCTGAGGAAAAACATATTAAAAGCACATTAAGAGTGACTTTGAGGTTGAAGATGTATGAGAACTGACAGGAAACTTAAGGTCATGAAACTTGTTTAGCTGAATGACACAGCAGAATGTCAAATTCAATCTCTGTGTGCATAAGAGAAAAACTCAAAGTGTAGAAGGTACCTAGAAAATGCCAAGCCACAAAATTCTTTCTCTTTGCTATTCATAAGTATTTAGTCTAAAATGGAAATTGAGATTCTTTATATAATATTTGGATTCTTCTGCACACAGGAAATATATTTTCCAGTTTTGTTAAAGTGCTTTTTACTTTCTTTATTGACAAATCTCTCAGTACTATGTTTATACCAAGTGTATATATGTTTATACATGAAACTGTGAAGTGTATATGGCACTGATTTAAAGGAGAAATTGAATTTATTTAAGTGTGTGGAAACAAAAGGTTTTCAATTCTGTGATTCTGCTGAAAAAAAAATTGGAAAAGATTATTTGAGTAATTAAGGATCTATATTCTCATCCTGACATAGTCAGACTTATTCTACCCGTAACACTGATGTTTTATCTAATCAATATGGATGCTTCAGGGCCTTTTGTGTTAAAAAGTGCAGTATAAATGCAAATGGCTGACTCTGTAAATAAGTGTGCTTGGTTCTTGAAAATCTATCAATGTTTGTCTCTTTCTGTAAGTGTCTGGATATCCAACAGTCAAAAATATTTATAATTCCTCTAAAACTGATCCATTTATCACTAAATTGAGGAGGAATGATATATCTGAAAGTTATCAGTGTTCTAAGAACTTGGTGCTTCCAAACTACATTTTTTTGCATCTTGCCGGTTGCATGGGACCAGTACTGTGGGGCAAATCAGTGCTGTAGGAAATCCAGGAGCCACTGAAATAATTTCCAAGGGCATCAGAGGGGAAAGACTCAAGACCTTTATATTTGGTAGGTTTGAGTGACTGTCACTGCTCTACTGATTGCTTTGGATATAAAATCAGTAGTTCTCTTGGAAATTAATTAATTCAAAGTTTAAGAAATTTTGGGCTAAATATTTACACATAGCAAAAATTAGCCAGGTGTTCAAGAGCAATTGCCATAACATCAACACTTCAAAAATAATTAAATGCAAGGCATTCTTATCAAAGGTACTAAATCCTTATTCCATTATCAAGTACTAAATATAATTTCTTGTGCTCTCATGTAAAGATATGTTTTTGCCACTGACTGTATTCAACAACTTGATTTTAATTTGCCCAAAGAACTTTTTTCAGAAAGGAAAGGATTTTTGAATGTCAGATGTGACTTTTGTCTTTGTTTTATAAGCTGACTATATCCTGGTGCGCAACCTTAGAAATATCCCCACACAAGAAGAATGCCAATTCTGCATAAATTCCAGGAATGCAGGCTTAAAAATGCCTTTAATGGTAACTGCTTAATTGTAACCACATACAGAGAAAAAAATTTTGACAGATTTTTGGCCATTCCTTATTTGTACTACATTTTCAATAGGTCTATAAACTACAGAACAATTTTTACCAACATCTATTTAGAAATTATGAATCTTCTTTCTGATATTCTGTTCAATTGTAGCTGACAGTATAAGGAATGATTAAATGGAGTACCTATCTTGACAAGCAATAATCTTTCAGACTGTCATTTTATAATGCTGAAAATCTACAAAGCATTCATGCAGATTAGTAATATTGTTTCCTCTTTGAATTTTGAGATAGTATTTTTACAATTTTTCCTTGGAAATTTTGACCTACCGTGGTGAAAGTCTTGCTCTGACTCTGCCTCACAGACTGGATTTCTTCAGGAACAAGACATTTCTCTTATACTGCTAATTTCATAAATCTCTGTTTCTCTAACATCAGATGGAAGTGCAGTAACTTTTTATTCACCTTTTAGTTGTGGTTTGCACTCAGCTTAAGTCTGGTCATCACCACAGTGGGAAGATATATATTTTTTAAGTGTAGCTAAAAGAAAGCAAAGCAAAATTTGAAACATATAAAGGGTCATCATGTGTCCCCATGTTAATATGATATACAAGTCATTTGACAAAATGCTACATAAGGGTAGGTATGTTCCAGTCATGAAAGGCATCCCTTTGCCTTCCAACTCCCAACATTACTTAAGGAATGTGTAAATAAGTTCGGGGTACTTTCACCTTTCTATTTAAAGTTTTGCTTTGGTGAACAGATTACTCATCAACATGCCTTTATATCCCTAGTGATTACAAAACCAATTTAATAAATGGATAGAATTATGAAATTCAAAGTCTTCTGAATGCCAATAGCTTGAGGAAATATCCAATCTGCCCTTGTCTTTTCTGGATAGATATTTTAATGTGACACTCAGTTATGCAACTGTTATGAGGGAGTAGTCAAACAGAAAGTCCAACTCTTCTTGTCCTGTGAAAGCTTGGTGAAAAACTTTGTTATTTGTTTACCATCAAAAGTCTCCTAGATAGAAGACTTTGCTTATGCTGGAGACATTTTTAATTTAAAATTTATTTCAGCAAAAATAAATACATGAGAAACTGGCAAACAGAAATTCCAAATCTTGACCTTCAATAAGATTTTCCTCTAATTTTCTTTGAAGGTTCAAGTCACTTGTTGCTTAATTCCAGCACTCACTTTCACTGATGTTAATCACTTTACGATGTTGTGGTCTTGTAGGTTGTTCAAATACAATTGTTGAGACTGTTTCTAAATGTCAGTTAGCCCCATGATAGCCAGAACAAAATTTAAGACTTTAGTTTTAATGCTGCCCTTTCTGAAGAATGCATAAAAAGACTCAAAGTGGCTATAATGCTTAAAGCAAACTATCACGTAACTGATCTGTGCACATTACTGCGTGTCATGCTTTTGCTCAGATACCACAGTGGCAGGTGCCCTGAAAGGGAAGTAGTTGGATGTCATTCAGCCACTACTGAATACACATGTAATAAATCATCACAGCCTTGGCCAGCAGCACCAGTGAAGAGGTGTTACTGTTAAACTGAATAGTACAATTAAATGTGTGGTGGGTGTGACCTGTAACAGAAAGACTAGGTGTAGTAAAACTTACAGGTTTTAAGGTCTTCTAACCTTATGTGAAGTTTGCTACACTTACCATTTTCAAGTTTAGACATTGCATCAAGTTTAGACACTTCACAAAACCATTTTACCCTTTCCTAGAATTCCATGATGTTTTGTTGTGTAATTGTATTAATCAGGTTATATTTTATAATTTATAGATGCACAAAATACATAACAATATAACTTTTAAATTCCAATTTAAGGATTATTTATTAATCTCATTATTTAAATGAACTTGAATTATACACAGTTGTTGCCTACCTTTGGTGAATTTTCTGCAAGGACTCATTTTTATATTTGTGGTTTGCTTTGCTATCGAAGGGAACTTATTGGTTGTAGAAATTATGCATTTATGGCAATATGCAATTATGGCTTTGTCTTCTTTCTTTCCATTTCTCCTACTTTTGGAGTTCAATATCAGGCAAAACATAAATTTAGGAATATTCAAGGATAAGGGTACCTGCAAGGGTAAATACCAAAAATTTTCAAATTTCTGTTTTTGCTTTTCTGACTGAAGAGAGTCTAACAGGGTGTTGTACATCTGCTCTGCCTTTGACTTTATCCTTCTTTTATTTTAATATTTACATGCTATTTACATTGACTTTTTAAATACAAGCACCTAAAATCCAAAGAAGCAAAGGAAAAATAGAAGCATGTTTGCAGCTAAATAGACATGACCCAATCCAAGCAACTTTACAGGGGTAGAAATAAATTCACTGAGCTTTTGTTTCTCAAGCTCAATATGCAAGGTAATGAAAATCGCACATGAATGAGTGGATTTATGTTATGATGAGGTAAACACCTAAGAGAAGGAACAAGTGATACATCTGACAAAGAATGTTAGGATAGAGAAAACAGCTGTGATGGTTTTCTTGTTACAATTCACCAAGTTTTGCAATTTGGTGTATAGAGTAGGAAAATGTGAACTCCTTTCCAGATACTAATGCACTTTACAGAAAGCTTGGGCACATTTCTCTGAAGGTGTCCGGTGTTCACATAAGTATCAACTATCTAACAACATTAAGAAATATCTAGAGTATTAAGATGCAAGTACTCATAAAGATGTGGCATATACATGCTAGGTATGTGCATGTATAGACATGCATGTATCTACATCTACATTTGTACAGCTCTGTGGGTTTTTCCTCTTTTCCTTGCTGTCATTATTAAGGGCCCATTCCTTCAGTCAAAGAGGAAAGGCTTGGTTTGTTCTAACAAGAATAAAAGTAATATTGGCAAAACAGGAAACTTTGCTTTTTGTGTCTTTAAGAAAGCAAATAATGTTGTTAGTGCCCATTGCATTGAATAAATAAAATTCTAGAGCTGATTGTCTTCAAAAGTTTCTGATGGGTTGTGATGAACAGGCCTAGTTTGAATGACAATGTAATTTAAATGCCATAACGTAAATAACACATATTAATATTACCATAGTAAAATGTGTTTTGTTCATGTTTTCAAATTGGTGAATTTTACTTCCTTGGTAAGCTGGTATGTAATGTTCTCAGCTATTGTAATTTCACTGCAAAAGTTATCTCGTCTACCAATATTAATAAAATTGCAATATTTGGATGTACTTTTACCACAATTCTATCTCCTGGTTCTGTGTGTATATATATATGTATAATAGAGACCTCACCTATCTTTTTTTTTTCATGCTGATGATTAAAGAGGGGCTGGGCAAAATTGGCAGTTTCAGAGGGGTTGGCCATTACTGAATTATAAGCAGATTTAATTATTCTATCACAAAAAGCAAGGAGAGCAAAACAAATACAGCTACTACAGACAGAAACTCTGCAGCTCTAATTGCCAGAGCACACTAAGAGCTTTCAAATAGTAAGTCCTTAAATAATAAATTGATATGGGAGAGAATAATGACACCCAGGTGTGAAACCTTAACCTGAGAGTAGTGCTGCATACTCAGTGATATAATTGCCTCTATTACCATATTCTAGTCTAGCATGAGCTTTTGAGTCATAGCAACTGGATTGAAGTGAAAGACAAAATATGTTCAAACTACAGGTGAGGTTTGAAGTAGAAATATATAATAAAATCCAGGTAACTAAATTGCTACTTGAGTTTTGAAAGTAGGCTAGGTATTATGTGAAAAATTATATTTAAATGCTATTCACAGCCTGACTTGCTTCCAAAAGCAAGGGTTAAGAAAATTCACACTGGGAACAAAAAGAGCCTTTTAACAAAGGTTCTCAAAAATGCCATAGATCTTTCTCATTTCTATGTGAAAACCCTTCTTGTTTCTAGGTACATTTTTTTATATGCAATGGATAAGTTTGTTCAGTATTCTAGAAAATATGAGCCTGCTTAGAGTACATTTTTGCATATATTTTATACTTATTTTGTATTTCTTTTTGTGTTCAATGTAACAGAACATGGGAAGGCACTCTTTCATTAAGTAGACATCATCACATCTCACCACTGCTATAGATGTTAATTCAAGAGTTGCCATTCTGAAATATATTCATCTACCACTGTGCAGCACAACAGGACTGTTAACATGAGTGATACCACCGCTTTTTTCTCAGGGCATCTTCTGGAACTAAAATGTCCAGTAGAAGCAGGATTAGGGAAAGTTGTTATCAGTTGTATGACCTCATACTTGCACTGTTGAGGCAATTCCTATCCAAATATAAGTACTTTAGCAACAAAGAGAGCTGATTCTACTGTTTCTGTGGACATAACTAGTTGCAGATGCTTGCTGTCATACCTCCAAATGAGGCCACAAAAAGAAGTGCATGAAAAACTTTGGTGAATAAGAACTTGGCATTTGGACTGCACCAGCATTTAATCTAAGAGCTGTGACAGTTTTCACATTCTGCCGGAGGGTCAAAACTACAGAAATAATTCAAATTCCCCCACTCCCCCAAAGACTCCTTTTTTGATTGCTAAAAATACCTATGAAGACTGCTGAAAAGGTGACAGTTACTGTCAGCATTGGATCTGTATTGTAGGAACTCCTGTTGGTTTGAAACAGCTTAAGTGTGCAACCAACAGGTGACCCTTGTCTTCAGAAATGCTTTTATGCATTGATTTGACACTATGCACATCTCCCCTGTCCCCATAATGGCTTGTGAAATGGTTTTAGAACTTAGGATTTGTATTCTTAAAGCAAAGGATATGGCAAGCCTATGCCCATGGTCCTCCCCTCATTGAAGCAAGAGGTTTAAAAAGTTTCTTTCTGCCCCTACTGGTGCAGTACCACTCCTGGTTGCAAGTTCTGCTGCTGTTACTGTTTAGGAGTCATGTGTTTCAAGACAGTTATTCTGCAAGAGGAGACAGAGGGTTCAAGAACATCCCTGAGCATCACTGACCAAAGAGTGAGCCGGAGATGTTACTGAAGACATGGAATGAATTTAGCCAGTTGTTCGCTGGACTCTGAAGAAAGCAGCAGCTGTATGTTATAGGTGTCCTGCTCTGAAAATCTCCTGGTCTCTCATCTTCTGTCATATTGACGCTCAGAAAAAAACCCTGGTTTCTTTTGGCATCTTAAGAATTTCTGTCTTGGCAAGGGTTCCTGCATACAAAGGTGTTGGGGAAGAGATGATCTGGTCAAAATTATAGAGCATGAAGAAATAAGAATGCCCAAATGCCACTTCTCTATACATGGCACATGTTCTTTTACATGATAGGTAAGATAGGTCTATCTGCTTCTAGAAAGCAGATAGAGCTGATGTAAAAGGGCCATTATGCCTCTTTATTTGAAGTGTTCACCTGTACTTTGCTCTCTTCCCATTGCACAGGATGTAATGAGTATGAGTAACAACTTAAATGCACAGCCATATATAGTCATTCAAAATTCACATTAAAAAAACTAGGTGGGAAGTGATTCCTTATAGCTAGAACTAAGTGAAATGCACTTCCATTAATAGTTACTCTGCAGCAGTATTTATTGATATTCCTAAGTGATTCATATAAATAGTACCTTAATGGCAGGAGTTCTTTATTATATAATATCAGGATTTATGAAACATTTTTTCAAAGGAAGGAGTAATTATATTTATATGTCTGTTGTTAAAGCTGGCCATCTAAATTGCACCAGCAAATTCTATACTGGCTGTATTTATGCTAATGTTGATAATAGGTAGATACTTGTACACACACCAAATAAAAAAATTATTTAGAGGAATGACAGTTAGAAGGTACTTCTTTACAGAAAAGCTGAAAAGTTGTAGAAGAATGCAAGCTCTGAATTTCTCTAAAATTTTCTTTCATCTGTCTTATGACCACACAAACTTCCCTTGCAGAAAAACTCATTATTTTGTTGTAGTCTAATGCTTCTGCAAAAAAGGCTATGCTCTCATTTTAATTCCTTCTTTTAGGATTCTCAGGAAAACTACAGAGATAGGTAAGGAACCTAAATTCTGCTTCTTGGTTTCTGGCTGGTTGTTAGCACTTGACAGAACCTTTCAGTAGCTTGGGTCTTCTTTCTGTAGAGTGGTAGTAATAACAACCATTCATGTAAAGTATTCTGGGGCTGGCAGCTGAGAAGTAGCTTTGTAAGTATCTCCTGTGTTAATACTATTAAGCCCCCCTGAGTTCAGCAATCTTTTATGGCTTAGGTTTCTTTAATCTGTTCAGCTGAGTCCTGAATACAAAATTGCACACCTACTCTGGAGATTTTTCTTCTCATTTCGTGTCATTTGGGTGTCTGTCTTTACCTTCTAGTTTCCTTGCCTAAGTTCTTGTTATACTCTTTCTTTGGCTCCTACTATAGCTATGAAACACAGACCAAAAAAGCACCCTTTAAGTACATGAGTGTTTCACTGTTCACAGTATTATAGTGCAGAGTTGTCAGCATTGAGTTCATCTAGGCATTCCAATGTGTAAAGGAGTTGATAAATAAATTGCCTCTTTCAATCCATTCTCTATAAATTATATAGTCAAAGGATTTATTTTTTAATCAGCTTCTGGTTTGGGCTAGATTTACAGTACAAGAAAAAATTATTTATAGAGAATGGGTGTTGTGAAAACACTCTGCTCTTGACTACCCTTTTAATGGGACAGTGGGAGTCTGTATGTTCAAGGGAGGAGTACAGCCTCTAGGGTTTGATTTTTCCAAATATTAGAAGCTTAGTGCCATGTTCAAAATTGCCTGCATAATTACACATTTAATCTGAATGCACATTTATTATGATTCCAGATGCAAATCAGGTTGTGTGCATGGAAATAGTCAGTTGTGTTTCAATACCTGAGAATCACATGAAGTCACAGTAACTGTGTGTGCATACAATTAAACATATTAAGATTAAGCATACAATTTGGCATATATTTTTGCAAGTGGTCTTTTGCTTCAATGCTTTAAAAGTGAGACCCTCTAAGCTTGCCATTAATGGGTGTCTCTTGTTATTTTGTTTTTCTAACAACACTGCAAAAATTAGTATACAATACATAGAATTGATCTTGCACTCATTATTATGTAATTTGAACTCTATCAGAGGTGCTCTCCAAAGTCTTTTTTTTGGGAAGAATGGCCCTATTTGTCTGGGCCACTTTTCCAAGGACAATACAAATGCTGGGGTCTTTCACATCTAACTCATCATATTTAGTTCTTCTATAGTTTATTTCTGTGGCTATGTCTGTACATATATTTAACCCAAAAGTAGTTTTTTAATGCACAAGATAATAGAAAAGTTCACCATTTCATGTGGCAGCAACCTGATCTGGAGCAAAAGGCTGGAAACCTGTGCAGAAAAACCAAATATATTTACGGATATAGAAACAAGACAATAGCCAAATAGAATCAAAAACAAAACAAAAAAATGCTCTGGTTTCTATTTTCAGATATGTTCTTAAATGTGAAAAAACATTAAAAATTCTTTTTACTATTCTCTATTTATTCTCTCTGTTTTCATTATTAATTGACCGTAATCTGACATAAAAAATAAAAATAATTCAAGGTGGGTTGACTGTTTCATACTCATTTTCAGAAGAATACTCTGCCCTGAGCTGTTAAAAGGATAAGAAAAAAATTTGAATTTGAATTACAAAGAGTAAAACATCATATTAAAAATTTCCCTTTCCCTCCTCTCAATCAGAGACCAAAGGTTTTCCATAAAATGAAGACTTAGACAACAGCCAGATCAGTGTAACTTGAAACAAATTATCAAGCTGTTCATAAGTATCTGAAAAATAGCTTGGAGATTAATAAAATACTCAGGTATTTGATACATTCATCGGGGACAAAGTCAGTCAAAACCTTCTTGCAAGATGGTAACACGGCTTTGGTATGGGAAAGAGAATAATAAAATACTGAGGTAATCAATAATAAAGGCAATTATAATTTGATATGGAAATGTACGATCAACAGATTAGCTAAATTCAGAGGTTCTGTACTGATAATATATCAGCAAAATGGTGCAAATATGGGAAATAACTGTTATTCAGAGAGAACTTACCTTTCACAGTTGAAAGGAAGGAGATTTCCGAGTATGGCATTTTTGAAAGAGACATTGATGCAGCTGAACATATTTAAGAGATAAGATTTTTCCAGTCCTGTGTTTTACTGTACCCCCAAAATAATAAAGACAAACCAAAACATTTTATTTTATCAAAGCCAAATACAAAACTTGAAATTATTAATTTTGACATATCCACATATAAAGCTTAATTGAAATTGTCATACACCACTAGGGAAAAAAAATCAAACTGATGAAACTTCATCTTCTGGTGTAGAACTGTTCCATCAAAGGTGTCTTGAAGAGAAAATGTAAAGCCATGACTTGAAATGCTTTCAAAAATCTCGCTGATAACCCCTGAAGACAGGCTGGAAAACAATGTCTGTGTCTCAGGCTAGTGACAACCCCTGCAACTTGGCCCTCATGCAGATGAATCCAAGACTGTAGATACAGCAATGTGACCTTCTATGTGCCCAGACAGAGGTCTTCTGCCTTCCAGAGGCTGCTGATCTGTCGTCTCTTACTAGTATCAGCTACTTGTGCAAAGTGCAAAAAGGAAAAACGTATATAGCTTAGAGAAAGCAGGCTTCGGAGAAAACATTGAACGAATGTATATTCTGGAAAGGTCTAAAAATACTGTCATAATGGTTTGAGAATTATACTAATCAAAGAATACATTTGTTGTTTAAGGGAAATTATTTTCTATTATTCGAATACTTGTGAGGAGTATTAATCTTTTAATGGAAGGCTTTTTCTACGTCCTCTGATTTGAGTGTGAAGAACACCCACTCGTAGGGGATTTAGGGCTTCAGAAAATACATGCTCCCAGAGGCAGAACACAATGAAGAAGGCTATGTTTTCTCCTCAACAGTTCAGAGAGGGCTCCCCTGCCCTGCAATAATACTGAATCTACACCTGCTTGGCATACATATACACATACACACCAGGAATATCAGGTTTCCACTGTGCACTTGGAATTATGAGGTGTAAGAAGTAAATAATTAGGAAATACTGACAAATTGTTGTAGGCTTCTTTGGGTAAGAAGATTTTGTACAGGTATTGAAACTACATTAAAACATACCAAGACCTGGGGTGAGGAGCTGAATTTTTAGTGCTGAAGAGAAAGAAAAAGGCCGACTAAAATATCTTTTTATGCTGGGAAGTAAAGGAAAGGTGGCAGAAGTTATGTTTACAGTAAGTAATATATCAGTCATTTGTTGGAAATAGTTGACAAGGACTATCAAGGATTCCTTACCAAAAAACTGATCCCATCTTAAATTATTGAAAGTAGCTCAAAATGCACTTAATTTCAAAGAGTGATATATGGAACCTGGAACCTGGAACTCCTGAACTTCTCTTTACACATAATGAGAAAATAACTGAATAAAACTGCTAGGGAGAGGTCTGTGACAAGGTATTCCTCAGGATAACCTGTATTGAAATGTTGTGAAGATTTGTGGTGTTTTGTTATTTTGATTCAATATGGGATAAATTTTCATATGCTTTTCTTCTACTTCAAAAGCCCTTTTCAGGAATAAACCTCATGTAAATTATGTTCCCTTTTCTTTCTCTAACAGGATAGCTTTTGAAAGTTATGTTTTCTTATTCAGTAAGGCATTACATACATTTACATTATGTAAAATAAAAATGTTTTCATTTAATGGGTGATAATTGGGGCAGAAGGGAGGAGAAGTAGTTTGGCAACTTTATACAGATATAGATATAGACAAAAAAAAAAAAGTGTCAAGAAAAGAGAAGATGTTAAGAGTTCTCAAAGTGTCCTGCTGGCAGGAGCTGGAGCCTCCATATCCCTGGACAATTCTTTAATGTCATCCCTGCAATGTGTGACTCACTTCCTCCCACAATCAGGATTTGATTTCTCATCAATTTCAGAGCCAGTACAGCCTGTAATATGATACAGCTCCTACACAGAAACTACGTTTGAACTGCTGGAGAATATAATCTCCTTTTCTACCTATATAACATCTTTAGCTAGGTTCTAGAAGACAACCTCAATCCAGAGATGATTGCTTTCTCTACTCTTGTCTACATTTTCTGTTTGGATTTTTTTTTTTTTTTTAATTCTAGTTGTGCTTCCACTGTTAAGTCTTTCAGATGTTTCAGGAATAAAATTAACTTGCACTTAAATATCCACTAGTGACTGAAACGGGGCATAAAATATATCTGGTATGACTTTTGGTCAGATATCTGGTTAACACTTTGACATTTTCATGGTTCTAGAAAGTCATATTTTGTCAGGATCTAGAAAACTTTGATTAAAATCCATATTCTTTTAATGAAAAGTATATGAAAAAAAATCTAAAGAGTAATTCAAGTATTTTGAAAAAAGATTTTGGTTTAAGCCCAGACAAAACTAAGCACCACAGCCACTCCTTCTCTCCTCCCTAGAGGGATGGAAAAAGGGAAAGGTAAAAGGGAGCTTGTTTAGGGGTCAAGATAATGATGGTTTAGTACGTAAAACAAAAGCTGTGAACACAAGCAACAGAAAACTAGGAACTAATTCACCATTTCCTGCAGGCAGACAGGTATTCAGCCATCCCCAGAAAAGCAGGGTCCCATCACATGTAGTGTTGACTTAGGAAGAAAAATGGCATAACTCCAAGCATCACCTCATCCTCTTTGTTTTTCACACAGTTCTTATGGCTAAGCATGCTGCAGTATGTCATGATCTATCCCTTTGGTCAGCTGGAGTCAGCTGTGCCCACTGTGCCTCCTCCCCACTGATGATGCACTCCCAGCATGTTCCCTGTGATAGCAGTCTGAGCAGCAGAAAAGACCTTGATGCTGTGCAAGCGCTGCTCAGCAGCAAATAAAACGTTTCCTATGAAAGTGCTTTTTGAATGGAAAAGAATTATTCCTCAAATCAAAATCCTCTATGGGAAAGTTTTCATTTTAACAGTAAAAATTTTCTATTGGGAAAACCATCATGATTTTTTCCCCAAAATGTATAACATGTAACATGATCTGCCTAGTCTGCAGAGGAGATGAATCCAAATGAAAATGAAAATAAAAGTCCTGTGATGTCCCTAAGCAGATTACAGTAAAATATCTTGAATTTAGAATGTCAAAATATTCTGTCTTGATCTCAAATGATGAAATGAAATGTGGGTAGTTTGATTTTTTATGATTCAAAACAAAGTAAAATATTTTCCTTGAGAGCAAGAGAAATTACATAACATCAGAGGAGGGCTGATGGATATAAAATAGCATCTGTGAAGGAACTAGGAGATATGGTTGGCATTAATTTTTGTTGTTGAATGCATATCAGGCTAGGAAATCTGGAGAATTGTTTCTAAAATTGAAGGTGGTAATGTAATCATCTGGTAGTATTTTTGAGGATTTGATCATTTGTGAAGGAAATACAGAACAGGAAAAATCCATAAAATGTAAATAAATTAAAAATAATTTAAAAAATACTTCCATAAAATCAAGGCTTTGAACAATGTCAGATGAATTTCACCTGTAAACATTAAAAAGAGATGCTATGCCTCCATCTCCAGAATCCTGATTTTGCAGCTGGCTGAAGACCTGTACACCATATGTGAGCAGTCTGACTCCACCCCCTTATTACACCTGCAAGTAGGAAAACTGTTCAAACTTGAGGTTAATTGCCCCTTCAAATAGAATGTGTAAAAGGTACAGGAAACTCCTGTGGAATCTATGAATTATCAATCATATGAAAATAATTAATCCCCAAAGATAAACAACTTGGCGTAGTAGGTCAGACATTTTGTTAAAGGCTTTCTTACCCCCCAGTAAGAAAGGTCTGTTAAATTCAAACACATGGAACCACATAAATTAAAATTAGGTCACTCCTCATGTTACAGTTTCAAGTTTCATAAAGTGCAGCTTGTGGTAATGTCATGTGTTTCGCATTGAAAGCACTGGTTGGTGACTTCCCAAGCTCTTCAATACTCTGCTACCAGTGACATTTACCATAGGTTGACCACAACACTTTCCAAGCTGATGTTAATAATGCATACTCGGTTTTGTAAGTCTGACCATCTTTTCCTTCTCAATAAACAAATAGTTGTGGTGTGGCTGTGGGTGACTGAACCATCTGAGTGCCTTGCGATGAGCAGCTTTTCAGGATGAAAAAGGTAGCAATATGGTCCTGGCTTAATTATGGGTAGGGACAATGGGTTGTTGAAAGCATCCTTTTATAAAGGTATGCAACAGCAAAAGGTTTCTTAGACAAGAAGAATTAACAATGTCTAAAGAGAATATACAATGATGTAACTAGTTTAAATTTTTCTCCATTGCCTAATAAATTTAATTTCATTTTCTTCTCTAGGGCATTGGTTGGAGATTGTGTGTGTGTGTATGACACAGAAAGTTTGTTAATCAGAGTACAGCTTCTTGGGCATGATTTGTTATGAAAATTCTTGGATCATAAATCATAGCTCAGCAAGTAAAAAGCTACACATAGCAAGAATTTTTGTTATTTACTGTAGTATTTTACAGTTTCCAGAATGAGGCTCTCTGGAAAACAGAGACACCAGAATGTCCACTCAGCCTTCCTTGTTTCATTTAATTAACTTTGCAGACATAGCAAACATGTTACTTATTTAGTTTATTCAGCTGTAAGTAAATACCAAAACTAGGATACATTTCTTTTAATCTTTTGATTTAGTAATCACACATTTCAGGAAGACAAAGGCATTTCATGAAAATGGGAATAAATATCTATGTTTCATTTTAGGTTAAAATATTCATTAAAACATAGTTTGAAATATTTCATTGAACTCAATATTCTGTTTTTCTTTCATTTGATTTTATGCTGGTGTAATATCCTCTTGAAAGTGCTATTTTACTATCTACTGCATGAATCCTTCCAAAGAGTCTTTGAAAAAACAAAATCGGAAAAACTTCTAACATTCAACAGTAAATGTGAGAAACCAGATAATCTGCTTGTAAAGTACCAGCGCAAGTCCTAGCTTCCAGCCTGTCCCTAGCATCTGTCATCAGCATCTTCTTTGGTTTAGGGACCTGTACAAGTGTCTCTGGTAGAGCTTATTCTACCAACCTGCAAACTAAATAATTTGGCTTTCAGCATGCTGTATCAAAACCTTACATTTTTATTACCTTCTCACTGCATCTTTAAAAATGTCATAGCATTTCGTTTCCTGGTAGGTTTTTACAAGTAAAGTCTTCAGTGAGGTTACAGCTTTGTGAACAAAGGATCATTTACTCAGTGACAAATGCCAACAGATAAGCACAGACTTTGAAATGTAGATTTAAGGTAAATATTAGAACACTTCACTGTACTCCACTATCACCTCCCAACATCAAGTTGCAAGCATAAATTTTTCAGTGTTAAAATAGATAAATATGCTCCAAATCATGACATGTTTTCTTTTGAGGTGTTTTTTCCTGTTTGTTTGTTTGTTTGTTTTTTGGTTTTGTTTTGCTTGTTTTGTTGTTTTTTTTGTTTTATTTTGTTGAGGTTTTTTTGTTTTTGTTTGTTTGTTTGTTTTTTCTTGGTTTTGGTTTTTTTTAAATTTTTTTTGGTTTTGTTTTGGTGGTGGTGGTGGTTTTTTTTGCCTTTAGCACCATTTTGTGGCCTTAGCTAATCTTTGGGTCAATGGCTTATTAAAAAAAGTTGTCAAAATTACTCATGCATCACTAGCTCCATTATTGTTCCATTATTTCCTTTGGAATAGTAACGGGGTGATACTTTCCCTTCCTGTTCATGTCCCACTCTAGGTTCTGCTAATGCAGACAGGTATTGACATGCCTCCTTCATCTTCACAGGGGACCTGAAGAGACTCACCACAGAGGAGAATGAAACATCAAAACTTCAGCTTTTGAAAATTAACCAGTTGTTGTCAGTTTAGTTCAAGGCACAGGAATGAAAGGTTTGAAATAGGTCTTGGAAAGTTTAATACATTGTGCCTTGGCAAAGGCATTTCTTAGGACATTTGTATTTGTATAGTAAGTTTGAGCTGAAGAGGGGATTTGGAAATTTACATCCTTTCTTACATTTTACTTATGATCTGAGAAATTATTTTTAAAGACTCTTTTAGTAACTGATTTTGACCTAGACCATAAAAAAGGTATCTAGATGTGTAAATCTGAATGCCTGCTTATTCCAAATTCTGTGGCCCAGGCTCAAAGTTGACATATGAAAAATTGTGCTGCTGTGGCTGCCTAACTTTGGAATAGCCTAAAATAGAGCACTACCTCTTTGTCTGATCTCTCTGTATCAGTTTCAGTTCCATAACTGTCTTGGCTCACACTCCAACATAAGTCTCATTAGCAGACCCCAGGCCTCCTGCATTTTCACTGTGTGTAGTTATGGCTAATTTAAACACAGTCTGTTCAAGGAAATTAACTCATTACTAGACTAGGTGTACACATTTGTTAAATTAATGAGTGATTATAACTTTGACACAAAGCCTCTGTTCACCTTTGTTTTTCCAGGTCAGCATTTGCATTCCCCAGAATATAGTAGTAGTGACCAGTAAACCAGTAAACTGTGGCCCAGGTTGGGACTAGAGGAACCCCCAGCTTCCCTCTTCCAGAGGAATAAAAAACCAAAGAACCGGGTTATTACAAAACACTGAATTTATGTCTTGTTTTTAAATTTTCTTAATAAGCTGCTGATGCTATAAACCAATAATAATATAAAAGTTTTAAAAATAAAAATCTGGGGTCTTTAAAGTGAACAGTATCAGTAACTTCTGAGTGCAGTGAGTTTTTATTTCATAGCAGCAAATTCTAATGAAAAACCATGGTCCTGAGAAAAGAATAGAACAATTATGATTACTTAAGATAATATTTTTTAAAACAAGGTAAAAGGGTGAAACAATACAAAGAAAGTAATTTTCAACAGAGACATTAACACACATAAGAAATATGTTTATAATATATAAAATATAAGCTAGGAAACAGCATTATTGGAATACAAAATGTTACATGCAATTGGAACTCCTTGTGATCCAAGGACAGGCTAAGAAAAATGTATAGATATATGTGCTGATATAGTGGCTTCTACCTAAGCTATACATCCAAAGGGAAGATATTCTTTTCGAAATTGTACACTGTTCAAAATATATAGAGCAATACTAATACTGCACTTTCAGTCCATTTGACTCTATCGCTATTACATTCTATATAGAAAGCTATGAGAAGAACAACATAATTTTCATTAAGAATTATCATCCTTTTGCAATTGTAAAAGGGACATGTAAAAAGAAATAGGGGACCTTGATACATCTACAGAAAGAAAAAATTTTGAATGGAATTCTGACAATTGTCTGGGTAATTTGGTCAGAGAGAGATCGTGTTTGTAAAATACAAACTCTTTCACATTAAAAAAAAAGGGATCCTTTAAAAATTAAAATTCTTTATTAGGCATTCTGTAGTTCCCATCTATAAAGAAGGGAAAGCTCAAGCCTGAAAATAAGATTTCAGTTATGCTATCTCATCTGTATAAAAGAGAAAAGGGTTGTACAGGGGACAGGGTGTCACTTTACAGTTATGGTGAAGTAGAAGCATTTCACAGTAATAATGTTGCAACTACATGGTAGTTCTACTGGAAATAATAAATGTGTGGCAAATTGCATTATTATGCCATCACTTTCCATGAAGTATTTTTTTCACAAATATTGCTTAGAAACTGGACTACAGGGAAAAAGAAATTGATACAAGCGGGGGCTTTTCCAGGTCCCACTGAACTCACTATAGAGTCCTATCAGTTTCAGAGAACCTCATAGTAAACAAATGAACTTTGTTTTCATTTACAGTTTGGAGTCATACAGCTCAGAGACATTACTTGAAACCTGTACCAATAAAGGAATTCAGTGATAAGGCCGACAGATCAGACTGAAAAAGAAAAGAACTCTAAATCGTGCAGATAAACAGAGCAGCTATACCAGAAGTGGAAAAAATCAAACATGTTAGCATCTAAGATCTCTTTTTCACAGAGCAAATGCAAAATGCAAAGCACAAAGTCATGTTAACCCTTCGCCTCTAACTACTACATAGTGGTATTCTATTCCTGGATGCTTTTTCCCACATGAGGATATGAATAATCTGATACTGCTCTAGAAATAATAAATCATATATTAAGTTTAATATAATTAAGACATACCCACATGTTTATATGTATATCTGTATTCCTCTGAGGATGCCTGTACAAAAAACTACTTATATCTGGAGGCACTGGAGTGAAAGACATAAAGTTGATGTAGTTTGCCATATTGCTGAGTAAATCCCAATGGATTGCAGTGCCAATGAATTTGTGGTTTTATCAGCATTAAATATTTTAGGTGATTATTTCTCCAATTTAATTGCAGTAACAGGGCAGGATTCTTCCAGAGCCTCAGTTCATATCCTGTCAATTTCTCCTGTTGGTATCAAAGAGAAACAAGTAATTAATTCACCATTCCCCATTGTTGGGCAGTTGCAGAACCTATGTCCACCTTTCCTTGTATCCTATCACCAGACAACAGGGAGCACAACACCACATCCCACTCCATTCCTCCCATAGGGAAGTTGTAGACAGCAGTAATGTCACCCCTCACTCTCATCTTCCCTCAGCTGAACACACCAGTTCCTCATAGGTCCTGCCCACTAGCCCTTTCATTATCTTTGTTGCCGTCTTTTGGACACATTCCAACTCTTTTTGATTACACTTATACTGTTGAACCCAAAACTGCACAGAAGGGGAGGCTGCACCAAGGAGTTATTCATACTTTATTTAGTGCCCAAAGCCTTCAGATCCTTGGCCAAATTTCTGTTCTCCATCCCCTTGTCTCCAGTCTATATATACATCTCCCCAGGTGCAGAATCCAGCACTGGTCCTTGCTAAATTTCACACAGTCAGTGATTTCGCAGTGTTCAAATCGAGATGTCTCTGTAAGCCCTCTTTGGAATCAATGCTTCCCCTTAATACACTATCACCCATAAACTTTGTGTGCATTCAACATCTGTTTCCAGGTCACCAATAAAAATGCCAAAGAGAACTGTCCCAAAATCTGAGCCCTTGGTTAGCACTCATGTGTTACCAGATATTACCCGTTTACTCTTCAGGCTGGAACATTCAGCCAATAGTTCACCCATTTTATTTTATACACAGATCTAAGACAACACCCTCAAGCTACTCAGGACTCAATTACCCTGGAAGCCTTACCTTATCCACATCCAGTTGGCAAGATGTCTCCTTCATAAGGGAAGGGGAAGAATTGTGTGAAGAAAACAGGGATCTCTCTTATGCCCTGAAAAATGCTACTTCCTGTCTCCCCAGGTAAAACTCATGAGATCTCTGATATTGGGGCTGCTCAGAGGAGTTAGAAGTGCTTTCTCGACTACATTTGGGGAAAATAAAACCAAAATATATTTATTTCTCTGAGTTCTTTTATAAATATTTCCCAGAAGAAAATAGCTTGTTTTAGTTTTGAGTGTTCTCACAGTACACTCAACCCACAATTTCTGCCAGTTCATTTTATGTACTTTATTTGTGGCAATGCATATCAATCTTCCTCATCTAAAGAGATTGAAACCTAAGAAAAAGCAAGAAAATCTTACCACCAACTTCTCTCTGCAGATGGAAATTTGACAGGAAATTTTATGTGAGAAACTAAACTGATCATTATGAAAACAGCTGAAATAACAGATGATACTGGAAAGTAATGTATTTTTTTTTTAAATGACATTTGTATAGGGCCTACAGATGTAGTCTCAAGAGGATGACAAGCAGAGAGCAGCTGACAGTATGACAGCAGATTTGATATGTTTTAATGCAGATTTGCCTTTCCCTGGCTTCTATGCAGGAAATAGCCATCAAATATGCAGCACTCTTTTCTGATGACTGGAAGGGATAATGAGAGGACTTAACAAGAAGGGTTTTATTAATTTCAAATGGAAGCTTTTAGAAGTGCAACTGATTTACTTATACCACTTTCCTAGTTGGTCTAGTTGGTGGTCTAGGAGACTCTGTTGCTTCAGTTTGTTGCATTTAGAGCAAACCAAAAGATTTGAAATTAATAATTTTGTTTAGATTCTGTAGATGTAAAACAATTCTGAAAGGTAAAGAGGGTGAAAGCAGAAGGGACAGCTATTTTGCAATCATTAAGTACTAAATTCTTATGAACATTTTTAGAGAGTTATATCTACTTTCAGAAAGAATATACATAGCCTAGCTTCAGAGATCAGTAATAGCACGCAAACTTATCTTCAGTTGTTCTGATTTCAAATGCCAACAATTAGTAATCTGATGAACTACACAGAAATGTTTTCCATTTTACAGTGATCAAAACACAATGCATTTTCTTGAGCCCTGAAGGAACTGGCCATAACTCAAGGCTTCCCTTTTCCACCCTATGTGCTACATCCTCTCTCAGCTGACTTCTTAGATGAGAACTCAACTTCAGTATCTTTGGAGTTTCCATAAAACAGGAAAGGTGGCAGGGTAGTCACCACCATTGAGTCAGATTGCAGCTTTCTAGACTGTAAAAGGTAGATATGTCCCCTGAGACTCAAAGGAGAGACTGGCAGCCTCTGGGGCAGCTGGTCTAATCATGAGACCTGTCAGGTCATGACCAAAGGGTGCTATCAGCCTTCTGTATATATTAGGAGAAAATGGTAGTTGCTGTTGTGGGGGGCTTTTTGCAAGGTATGAGGTAGATCCTGCCATGAATATTGTCTTTAAACTGTAGTCCTAGGTATAAGATGAGAGTGACATTACTCACTTCTGTCATCTTTCGTCTGTTTATTTACAGTATGGTCTATACTTCGATGTATGTATGGGAGACTGAACACAGTAGGGCTGATGGCAGTTGGTATTGCTGGCACTGTGATACCCTTTTTCCTGCATACATTATACAAATAATAATTTTTAATTATTATTTAGCATATTTTTATCTTTAGATCTCAGAATGTTACGCAAAAAAAGTATTATGTCATCTATTCCATCTATTCATCTATGAGGAAATTAAGAGGCAAGTGAAAAACATGTAAAGGCAAGTATGCCATGGAAGCCAAATAGGGAAGGACACTGAGTCCATTTCCTTCTCTGTTAGGCTACATTAAATATAGAGGCCTACAAAAATAAGATATTTTTGTGTACTTCTACCTTCTTGAGGGGTGAGAAGACTGTTGAATAGAAAATCTTGATGATATCTCTAAATGATATATATTTAGTGTGTTTTGTAAGAAGTATGTTTTTGAGAGGTGTAGATATGTGTGTGGTGTTGCTCCATATCCCATTTAATATAAATGCCTTCTTAGATTTAAGACAAGCTAACATTTTATTATTTGGAGTTTTTCTAGAGGAAATTTTGCTAAAAGTATTTTAATTATTTTACTGTTTCTCTAGGAGAACAGATTAATTAGATGATGAGTTTAAAAACTACCAAGGTGTTTCTGTATATTTGCTGCTTACTAGCTATGAACATGTGTGAATGAATACTGAATGATGGTAATGTTACCAGGACCAGGGGAGATCAGAGACTTAGGAATTGGATGTCTCACAGAGTCAAACTGGCTTTACCAGCATGAGTCTAACAGTCATACCAGCCAAACCAAACCAAATCAAACCATTATCATTGGGGGAGACTTTGGAGTGAATAGCAGAATAGCAGCACAATCATTCCACCTCTCAAAAGATTATCACAGCAGTTGCTGTAACTACAGTGTGGTTTTACGGTTATGCTCATGCTGCACTGTGGTGCACAGTGAGGGGTTCAAACAACTTATGGGCACTACAGTTTATATGGCATTTACTACCTCCTCTCAGGACAATGTTATACTGAGTTAAATCAAGGAGCCCTTATTTATGAATGTTCATAATCACACAGGTAACAGTCATGTAGATAAATAAGAAAAAACCTTAATACTTCAGGCTTCCTGGCTCATTGTGAATTGGTCTCTTAGCAAAATGTTTTGGTCTCAAACACCAGCAGTGTCTTTTTTTAAATACAAGCTGTAATTTTCCATCTCTGACTTAGTCAAAGATCACACAATGGCCATAACTTTATCAAGCTATTAGTACAAAAATCAATATGGTGTTTATCCCCCTGAATCCTCTTCTGCAGTCTTAATTACAGTGACAATGAAGCCAGTATTGCAAGAACCATCTGAGACAGACTATTCACAGGATCAGTATGTTTGCATTCATTATAATCCTGCTGGGATCAAATTTTGTTTCAGGAGTATTAAATGGTTTCATGTGCAGGTTTGGGTGGTTGTACACATTTTAAATATTCTGTGTAAAATCACTGTTTCTTTTGGAATAAGGCAATAAGTAAATAAATAAATACCTATATAGCCTTTATCAAGTGTCACCTCAGCCTTCCAGTTTTCACTATTTGAAAATCTGAAAAGTGTGTATTACAGGTTGCATGATAAAAAAGATAAAGAAAAGCCATTGCACAAGATATGAGCAACAGAAATGTACACTTAGTACATTTTTGCTAGACTGTAGTGCATAAAGAAGACAGTATCTACTCACTGAAAATCAGTTTTGTTCTCACACTGGAATGATGCTTTAAAAATGTCCCTTTCAAGCACCCTGTAAACCATGAGACTACCCATTATTTTCTGGGAGTGTGGGAAGAGAAGCTGGTAGATTACACAGAAAGAATACAGAACCACTTCTTTTCAAGAACACTCTTTGTAGCCTTCTTTCAGCAATGATGATGTCTACCAAGACTGCTGATTAAAAAAAAAAATCCTCATTCCAGTGTATTGTAGGCACACAATATCAGGTTGTAGTCTTCTGGTTTTAGAGCAACACCTCCATGGGGCAAAATTCCCGTAAAATACTAGCAGTGTGCAAAGCTGGTATATTGGAATAGTGAGGCCCCCCCTAAAGCATGAAAAATCAGTGGGGACATTGACATGATTAAATTCTTAAATTTGTGATCAGGACATTAGGTAGAACTTACAGTTATGGTTCCATCTCCTGTCAGCCAAGCTACTGCGTTTCTTCAGTGTTCACTTATTTTGTCTTGGATGACCTTCTTGCATAATTGTTTTCATCACTAGAATCTAGTAAAGTACTAGACTAGTGGGCCTAGATCTTATTCCGTGATGTGGTCTCATTAAACATCAGACTAAGCTCTAGCCGTATGTATAAGCTCCCATGCACACTGGAATCAGGAAGTTTTCACCACGCTTTGACTAATTTTACAAGTACTTCTGTTGCCTTCCTAGTGTGTTGTGAAGAATGACTTTTCAGTGCAGCTGCAATCTTTTTCAGTGATTGGGAAACAAGTGTGAATGCTGAGAATATATAGTGATTTCTTATCTTCATCCACCAGAAACTGCAACTGCCACAGATGGTGTTGCAACTTCAAACCCTGATGGTGCTGAACAGCAATGTAATGTTAATTTAAAACAAAAAATGTGGAAGTCAATTCAGGATGCTGCTGAATGGCATTGGAAAATCTTTATTATACTGAATGGAAGAGCTAGGATAATTTGTTACACAAATCTTGGTTTTAAAGGCAAGCTGTTTTTAATAAAAGGATTTGGAGATTTCTCTCCTAATTAGGTTAACTTCTTCTTTCAAAATTTAGTAACTAGAATAAGAGGAGACATGAAGACAGCATGGGTCTAAATATTTCTGATTGAAGAAGTAATTTGTTAACTGTTTACTAATTAATTAATTTTGTGCCAATGACTGTATCTCTCATGTCTTTTGTAAAATCTCTGTGTATGTTGTACTATTTTGCCAGCACTTGACATAAAAAACCCCCATCCATTGAGGACTGGAACTAAATTTTAAACATTAAAGTTATGTAGAGTATAAGATGATTTGGAATTTCACCTCAAGGATACTTCAGTGAAGATTTATGTTGAAGAAAAGGACAGGCACCTGTGATGTCTTTTTAAGTTCTCTAAAAATCTTGTTTCAAAACATTATTTTACTTTAGCAGATGGTGTGGTGTCTTCTTAAAAAAAAATCCTATTCATGGACTGAGTTGAGCCATATTCATGTTTAACATTGCTGTCATCTTGTAGGGACTTAATTGAAACCATGTGATTTTCTGTAAGGCAAGAGCATAATCATAGAAACAGACAACTTATTGCGCAGTAACATGCAGTAGAATGTACTGCCTGGGTCTCATACTGATGTCTGAACAACATCTTCACCCTGCAGTTAAATGGTTCTTTTTGCATTTTCTTCTTTGAAAAATATCCAGATGGTTTTCATCTAGAGGCGGCACAACAAAAGCTCCAGCAGTGGGGCAATACCCAGGGGAAATACAGAAGAGGTCATGCCCGAACTATGTTAATGATTGAAAGGTGTCATTCATATTTTCTTCATAAAGAAGGTGTATTTGGCTCTGACTGGTATGTATATGTTCTCCTAGTTTATCTTGCTTATCTAAGGTTTGAAGCAAAAAATTTAGTTTTTTTTCCCCTCTAGGACTCCATTCAAACTTTATGACCTCAGTTAGTGTGCCAGACTCTTCTTTTGAGGAAATGGTTAACTACATATTTGTGATTGATATAATTCTCAGCTAAAGAGTACAACAGTACATAACAGAAAGCAGATGTTAGAAAGTCAACTTTTATGGAATGGCACTGTTCTTAACACAGAATTTTTATTGTGTCTTTCATATAATGACATCCTATTAGCCATATACAAAATCCTACCTGCAAAATGACTGGTAAAAAAAAAATCTATTTTTTTTATGTTCAGACAAGACATGTCCAATTATAACTGTTTGGAGAAAGACACCACTTGGGCAGGATTGTGTTGCACCCCAGTTCACAACTGTCCATTACTACAAAATACTGTTCACAGGAACTATAATGGAGGTTGGATTGCTCACAATCTGCAGGTGATAACTTGTTTTCTAAAATAATCCAGATCTTTCATTGGAATGGTTTTGCATAAAACCCAATCAAACTTTTTTACCTGATTATAACAACAAGTCATTTGCCTCTTTAGTTTAAACTTTCATAGGCATATCTGGTGAAAGAATTCAAAAGATTATAGCAAGTTTGGAGTTTTTTTTTTTTTCTAGGAAGGAGAGCTAAGTAGGTAAATATGTTCATCTTAAAGTAGGGTTTTGTAACTAAGACTCCACCTACGCAATGCCCATTCATACTGAGTCATTGAATTTAATCAAAATGCTTGCATAAGCATCTTAAATTAATTAAATAATCAAAATAGAGAAGGGAAGTGTAAATAAATTTTAAATATTTCCAAAATTATACATTAAAGTTCAGATTTCTTGTTCAACATATTTTGTATTTGAGAATAAAAAAAAATAAAGACAGGTATGATTATTTTTATAATGGCCCAAATATAGAGTGTATGCAAGTTGCACATACTATGCAAATCAGTGTAATATGAGCAAAAAATGTTATCATATTTAAAAAACACTATTCTACTAGGTGTTTACAGTGACATTTTAGTCCTCGGTATTTTATGAAATCTGTCTTAGAATGCAGTAGTATTATGTTTAGGTAAGGAACATATGGGAAAATAGAGAAAAATCTATTTACAGGGTCAAGAATGTTTCTGAACAGAGACTTTTCAGGTTTTAAAGCAATGATGCTGAAAATCTGGGCTGTGGGTTTAGGGTTGGGAGGGAAGAAGCAAATGGGTGGGAGAGAGGGGAAGAGAGAACTTAATACCCAGTTAGAGAGCTGGCAACTTTCCCTTTTTCACCATTACATAGACGCGCACAAAAGAAGTGTGTTATAGAGTGACCTTATGACTCTAGTTAAGCAGCAGGCAGTAGCATTAAATAGAATCTTTGCATTTCCTTTCTGTTGGACATGTCAAAAGTTTAAAAAGCTGTTATTTTAAGAGTATTTTTCTTCTCCCACCCTCAAAAGATTCCAGGTGAGCTGGGGGTGGGGGTGAAGTAGCAGAGAAGCAATTTCTTACCATCAGAAATACTATACTTATTCTTCCTCATTATTAAACTTGAAAAATGTTGCACATAAAATGTGAACACCAATTTCTAGTGTCTGTATTTTAAGTATGACATACCTAGCAGTGCTCCAGTAGGGTCACTTTTCAGTCATATGTACATCTCTCCAGAGAGGTCCAGGCAAAAAAAAACAAAAACAAACAACATTCACTATATTCACTGTATTTATATTATTTTTAGATGAGAGTGCATAATATTTTAGAGGCACCTGAGGAGCTGCTTCCATTTTACTTGTGGTTTTTCCAAGAAATGTAGACTACTCTCATGGTATAGACCTATAAAGAGAATATCCTCAGCTGATCTGGTGACATTTTTTAACCTAAAGAGTAATAAGAAGTTTTAAAGAAGCGAACTAATTTTAACTTTCTTGTCTGAAAATATGGAGAGTAGCACTATCTGCTATGTTCTAGTACTGCCCTGTCATTCATCATCTGAAACTCTCATAAGTCTCTGCCCTTCCATTATAGCAATGGTTTAACATTAACAACTGTACTCTTAATTTCAAAAAATGTTCCCTTTGAGATCACCTAACCTGTACTTTTTCAACAGTCAATTACTATGCTTTAAATTGGTAATTACGCTCCTTCATGTCTCTTTCTTCACTCTGCTTTTTGTAAGCTGTCCATGAGGTTACTCTCAAGATGAACATTTTTAAATCCATAAAAATGGTGGTTTTGAACCAAGAGAAAAAACCTGAAGCTTCTCAACAAGCAGCAGTGTAGCAACAGAGAAGTAGGCAGAAAGAGAGGGAGGTTCCTTCATCTGCTTGGAAGTTAATAAGCCATAAGACATTAATAGGCATGGGTATGAGTTTTTCATCAAATCTTATTCTTCTGGGGAAGATCTCCCATCAGTATTCAAGTCTGGATTCAGCAAGATAACCAGGCTTAGATTCAGCACTTGAACAGTCATGTGGGTTTATTTGGAACTACATCTTCACTTGAAGCACTGTCTTCATCTTTGTAAAATATAGTTTCATGACTTTATATCTTCCTTTCTCAGTCTGGCCACAAAACACTTAAAATAAAGCTTACTTCTGTGGTTTTTTTCTAGTGATTCCGAGTAGTCCATAGTGAGGTGATATTATTCCTACAGTACAAATACTTTTCATATATGTGCGGGAACTCAGCCTACTCCATTAATCAATGTAGCAAAAACCATACAGAAACAGATTTGTGAACAGCTTGTGAGGCATATCATCAAAATGTTGTAAATTTTGGTAATCAAAATGGAAATATTTTTGTGTATCTGGTGGTGCAGGACCTCTAAATTAGTCTGGGAAAGGACTATCTATCCGCATTTTCTAGAGACTGAACATTATTTTGGCAGTAATTTGATGCTGCTGATGAAGCTGTTGGAGTTGGAATAAAAAGAGGAAAAAGATTGTGCATATCTTTAGTCTTTTCTATGGAGTCATTTATGCAAATAGCATGTAGAATAAAACCTGTCCATGGCAGCAACTAGCTCAGCAATTGACATTAAAAATGAAAGCAAGCTTTACCTGAAAATGAAAGAAATACATCTATAATTTATCTCTATTTCACTTAAGTAGCAAGTTTTAATCTGATAGTCTAGAAAACAATCTAAACTAAAATAGGACAGTTTTATCCACTGTGTAATAATATCAACTTTGAAGAAAAAGGATCAAGTATATAATTGGCAAAATACCTCATAATGTATTCTATGGCATTTATCTTATTTCAGAGTTTGAGCTTGAGCTTATTTGCTGTTATGAACTTCAACAGCAAAAAAGGGAAGACAAGCATAAAAAAATCCCTATTAACTGAAATAGTCCTCTCAGTAATTCAAATAACGTGATATGCCTGTGATCTTCATGTCTAGGTTAAATATTCATGGAAGTGTTGCAGTAAAGTCTAACTAACCCCTCACAATTCCTTTTTTCTTTTAGAATAGTGTATTCCTGCTTTTTAGAAGTAAGAAGACTAGGTCTTATCTCTAGTAGGACAGAACTAAAATATTTTGGCAGTTTCTAAATAATTTTGATAAGGGGTCTGTTTCCATAGTCTCATGGGTATACTAGAACTAAATTCTCATTGTAATTCTCCCAATTTATAGCAACTAAGGCTTTGGTCCGTTTCTTCAAAACTATGCAAGAACAAAGTTATATTCTTATGAGACAGAGACTGCCTGCCACTCTAATATCGCTCCCTAAAGCATCGCTTGCTTCATGATTATTTGTTAATTTGTTAGACCTATTAACTAACACATCCCTGTTTATATGTTCAGCCTTCATGTAAGTCTGATTTATAACAGATTTTGTTGAGAATATACTCTCAGCAAGCTTTGTCCCATATCAACAGCCATAGAATTTAATGTCAATATTAAAAACAATTTCTATATTGAATGTACTGGGTTTTTTATAATCTGAATGCAAATATGACATTCCTAACAAGTTTTTTCTCATGTCCTGGGATATTATGAGGTTTTAATGTAGTGTTTCCTCTTTTCACTCTGTAATGACTTTTGAAGTATGGGCAACTTTCAACTAATGAAAATACTAACAAAAAAAGGCCATAAATTCTGATCAAATGCTTTATACCTCTTATGCAATTATTGCAACAGGATATTTGTTTCCTTTATTTTCTTCTGTTTCTTTTCTTTGCTTTCACAAATCATGTTTAATGATAATGGAAAAATATATTGCATATGCATGACCAGTCAGGTAGGAATCATGATCTTGGATTAGAGAATTTGACTGTAAGGCTTTAGAAGTAGTTGAGAAGCAGGGGAGGTGTCCATATGTCCTTTAAAATAAAAAAATATGGTACAGTCTGTGGCAAATAAATGATCATACAGCAAAAAGTAAAAATAGTGGGCTTGAGAAATTAGTTCCTTAGGGGGCATACCTTTAAGTGTGCAAAAATTTGACCATCCTTTAAATATGTGCAAAACTTAGCCTCAGGCATGAAGATATGAATATAAAGAGATATCATGTCAGAAGCGTATTTGGAAAGGTAAGCTTGCAAATAGAGCTGAAGGCGACCAAGTAGAAATTGTTAGGTTTACATTGAAAGTTCTCTCTTATGGGTCCAGGAGCTTAAATTATCTTGCCAGTTTTAAAATTGTTGCAACCTCAGTTGTTATAAATAACTTCAGTGCTTGTGTGAGTAATCTAGTATGTGGTCTACTATATCTTCTTTACATATCTTACCGTAGCCAAAGTTTTCAATCTGTCTTTGAGTTGAAATTTTGATTTCACTTGCAAAGAGTTTGGTAAACCATAGTTACTCTTGGATTCTGTATTCAGTTTTTCCTTTTGTCCTTTAATATCCCCCCACAACAGCTTCAATTTATACATTGTGGTTTAGTTTTTATCCTCATGGTTTTGGGTTTTTTTATGTCTACATATTTTTTTTTTTAATCCTATGAAATGTCTGTCTGTACCTTTTTTTTCTCATGTATTTCTCACCTATAGCTTTTTATTTAGTCATTATTCCTTTGTCTCTTTTTGCTCACTCACCTGCTTCCTCTTTCTTCAAGGCTCACTTTTTTGTTCCGTATTCTGTCATGTCCAGATGCTCAGTTTTGATTCAAGGAGCACCGCAGAACTAGGTTAGATTGGGCAAGCAGTTACCTTCTGGTTTTGGTACAATCTTAGGTTTTCTGCACAATGCAGTTGGAAGATCATATTTGAATCCAAGTAGTAAAGAACATTTGATCAGCGTTTCATTCGTGCAACTAAGGACAGGCTGAAAACTTCATTGTGTCTTTTGTTTATAAAGCCAGAATAAACCCTATGCCTATTTGGGGAATAGCTAGGTCTGATTGTATTAGCATTGGCTTCTCATATTTTTAGTTGATTTCTTGATGACAAAGCACATCTGACTTGGGTTTTTATAAACTTAAAAAATCCCCGCACTTTTTCTATATATTTCTCTGAAATTCAAACCAAATTATAGAGTCTTGGAAAACATTGATCATCTTTTAATAAAAATGAGGCTTATATTAGCACTTCTATTTTTTCAGAAAGCATGAGGAAAGATAATATTCAACACTAATATTTTCTTCCAAATCTGTCAAACATACAGGTATCACATAAGGACCACTGAAAAACAGTTATTGTTCAAATACAGCTTTCTTACTGAGGCTAAAAAATCATCAAATTTTCAACTTCTTCTATTTTCAAAAACAGTATTATAAGTTTTTTAAAGTTATTGACTTTTACTTATCTTTACATTATCTAGCTATTATTTCCATTGCAGTTCAAAGAGTTCCAAGCCTAGCTGAAATCAGCAGTATTTTTCCTTTGACCTTTAAAAATTTAGATATCTCACCTCTCTGAGAACATATACAACATACTACATGGTACCTATGAGATATCAAGAAAAAATCAAGAAAAACATGATTGTTTGGTTTCTTTTCTCTAAGTAAAATTTTCAAAATAAAATTTAATTTTCAAATAATAGTTTTTATTTGATACCTAACTGTTGTTTGATCCTAGGACATCAGCCACTGTGTTTCACCTTGTGGCAAAATGAAAAGTTACATTGAATAAAGCTTTTGAAATCAGGTCAGCCAGTAAAAGGCACTGAATCTTCTTAACATCTACTTTTTTAATAGTAAAGGTAATACATCTTTAAATAATTTGTAAATGTGTTATATCTGCCATCATAGTTATTGAGAGCTTTCCTTCTGCTGATAGCTGGCTGCAAGTTTTAGATTTCAACCAGCTGACATCCATTAAATATTTTAATATTGAGGGAAATTAACTTTTAAATCAATATCAAAGTTAAAAAAAAAAAGCCTTTCTCTTTAGCCAGAGCAGGAGATGTCAATGTATAATTTGTCGTTTTCTAATTCAGCTCTCTCCATTTGGTTTTGATTTAGCATTAGACCTCGGAAACCAGAGCTGGCCTCCACATTCAAGAGATGTTTTAAATTATGTGCAGCAAAATTTTAAACACATTAGCAACAAGAACAAGCTGTCCTCATACTAACTGGTCCTGCTTTGTTCTTGATTGTGGAAAATCTCACTTTAACTGCCCTCTAATTTGTTTCAGATAGCTACTGCACCAGCAGCTGCTTTGGCATAGGATTTAACACACATGGATATATTATCTTTCTATACAAATTATTAGCAGTGCCAAAAGCCATAAAACCTTTTTTGGAAAAATTATTTTTTACTTTCCTTTTCTTTTTATTTTCTTTTTTTCTATTATTAAAGTTCAGTCCCCCATGTTCTTCTCCAAAGTCTTTCTTCATCCAAACCTCTAAAAAGTACTTGAAAGGAATTAAAAATACAAAACTACCTGGTTTTCTAATAGAGATGCAGTTTTGATATTTTACTCTTGGTTGAAAAGTTTGCACATCAACTTGCATGAGCTGAGAATCTATCACAGTATAGAATTCTTCAAAATTAAGGTAATTTTTTGTAGTTATAAGTATCTAAAATAAAGACGAGACAAAGGACAACCTAGCAGGGTCACATACTTACTCTTTCAGGTATTTTTTTTCAAATGAGAACAGATATGGAGAATTCAGAACCACAGTTCAAAATTACCATGTTCAGGCAACTAATGACAGGACAAGAGGACACAGATTCAAGGTGAGCCAGGGGAGATTTAGGCTGGGCATCAGGAGTACTTTCTTCATGGAAAGGGTTGCTAAACATTGAAATGGACTACCCAGGAGGGTGATGGAATCACAGTCACTGAAGGTGTGCAAAAAACAACTGGACAAGGCACTTAATGCTGTGGTGTAGTTGACATGGTTGGGCTCAATAATCTCAGAGATATTTCCCAGCATAAATACAAAGGGAGTGAAGAAATTCTTTTAATTGCAGTCATCTACCAAAAATTGCATTAATGTCATATCTCTGATGCCACTGACATTCCTCTGCACAGTTTTTTCTGTGATATACGTTGGGGATTTGTAAGTATCTAGCATTTTTGTGAATGGTGACAAGGGAAAGCCTAGGTACTTCTGTGATTGTTGAATGGATCCTTGGTGACTAGTTCACTATGAAAAAAATATGAATCTGCTCTTAGTTTAATCCCTGGGAAGTGCTGGAAGATCTGGTGGTCATGATGGTGTCTCTATATGTGCCATATATATATATTCCTTTATTCAGTTTTGTTGAAGGAGTCTGCCACATACTTTCAACTCAATAATTTCATACCCTTAAAAAAAGGTTTGCTTTCCACAAAGGTCTCTAAAAAAGCTGTTCCTTTACAAAGGAGGCAAGTTGGTGTGCTTTTGTCTCCCCTGTCTCTCCAGTATGCGTGGAAGGTAACTTGCTGACATGGTGGGTAATTGAGCCTACCAGGGGTATTCCCACACAGATTTGCTGTTTATGAATAGAGAAGGGCTCATGGTGGTCAGAGGCCATCTTAGGCACAGTGAGCATGAACTGAGTTTTCAATTCTTGATGAAATAAAGAAGGGGGTCAACAAATCCCCTGCCTTTGACTTCTGGAGGATGGACTTTGACTTGTTAAATTGAGTAGTTTAGAGAGTCCCTTGGGCAACAGTCCTCAAAAACAAAGGGGGCCAGGAAGTCTGGACACACTTTAAGAAGAAAATATTGAAGGTGGAGGAGTGGGCTGTCCCTTATGTGCTTGTAAACAAGCCAGCACAGAAGAAGAGCCGTCTGGTTGAATAGGGAGCTTTTGTTGCAAGTCAAGGGAAAAAAGAGAGTTTACGACGTTTGGAAGAAGGGGCAGACACAGCAAGAAGTGTACAGTGATGTTGGTACATCATATGGAGAAAATTGGAAAGGCAAAAGTTCAGCTAGAAGACTATGTGGCAATCACTGTGAAAGATAAGATGTGTTTTTATAAATGTGTTGAAACAAAGGGTGTTTTTATAAGCATATTAACAACAAAAGAAGGGCTAAGGAAAATCTCCATTCTCTATTGGACATTGTATGGAATATTGCCACCACGGATGAGGAAGAAGGTGAGGTACTTAATGCCTTTGTCTCAGTTTTTAACACAAAGACTGGTTATCCTCAGGTCCTTGATCTGGGTGACAGAGACAGGGAGCAGAATCCAAGAAGAAGTAGATAGTGACCTGCCACTTTGACAATCATGGCTCTATAGAGCTGGATAAGATACACCCAAGGGTGCTTACAGAGCTGGCAGAGGAGCTCACCAAGCCACTCTCCATCATTTATCATCAGTTAACTGGAGGGATCCCAGATGAGTGGAGGTTGGCCAATGTGATGACCATATACAAGAAATGTTGAAAGGAGGATCCAGAAAACTACAGGCCTTCCAGCCTGACCTTGGTCCTAGGAAGGTTATGGAACATATTATCTCAAGTATGATGACATGGCACACACTGTAAAACCAGGGGATCAGGTGCAGCCAGGAGGGGTTTAGGAAGGGCAGGTCCTGCCTGACCAACCTGATCTTGTTTTATGGCTAGGCTGAATGAGGGAAAGGCTGTGGTTTTTTTGTCTACCTGGACTTCAGTGAAGCCTTCAATAGAGTTTCCCACAATTCTCCTGGAAAGGTTGGTAGTCCATGGTTTGGTCAGATGTTCTCTTTGCTGTGTTAAAAACTGTCTGGGTCGCTGGGCCCAGATAATTTTTAATGATATTAACTAGTTGAAGTTTTAATGATATTACCAAGAAGTTCATTGTTTTGGTCAGTTGAAAAATGAGCTACTTGGAAATATCTTAGGTTTTTTAATATTAACGATTATTATTACTATTCTTTTTACTGTCAAATAGGGTATTTGGATGAAGTAAAAGCTTCATTTTGCTGAAAAAAAAATAGGAAATACTCAGGAATTTGAGCCTGCTGCCATATTGACCAAAGAATCATTTCTTAGGTTGAATTAAGATTTGGTCATGATTTAACTGTGCTCAAAAGTAGCTGCCAGGAGGCATTGATTGCCACATACACAGGCAAAGACTGCTGTTAGCATTTTGAGAGAAGGTGGGGGCAGCCAGTTGTTAGGAATCAAGAAATGTCTGAATTGCCTTTTGATTTGGGGTCATTAAGAGAGCCTCTGAGTATTGGCGAATTTGAATCTGAATACTCTGCAAAGTATTTGTGGTATTAAAAAAACTCTTAAAATTAGATTCTCCTTCATGAATGAACACTAACTATTAGAGTGTACTAGAGGGCTGGATCATCAGCTTATACACATGTGGAGAGGCAGCTAGATACTTCAGAGTGAACAAAAATCTTGGATTTATTTCAGATAAGAGACACGTGTATGTTCTCTTAGTTCTGACCACCTATTCCTTAAGCTTTGTGATTTGTATTTGAAGCTGATTCAGTGCTGCAATTTGTTACAGAAAACTGAATTAAAATTATAATTTTGTTTTGGGATATGAAGAATCAGGAAACTCATAAGGAAGGGACACATTTCTGCATATCCAATTTAATATACTTTTCAGACTAATTCCACTCAACTTTTACATGTTTCTCATTTCATGTCGATGTTCCTCAGGCTCTTCAAAGAATAGTTTCTTTTTTTAATAAATTCCCTTTTCTGTTTCCTAAAGAATCTGTGTTTTTTTCTGATACACTTCCTGAAGGAAATTAACCTGAAGCACTTCCTGTATTTGTTTTCACTTTCTTTCTTCATGGTGATGGAGGTATTTAACACCTTTAACTTGAAGAAGTTATTTTAAAGGTTCAATATTTTTCTTCTCTTAGAGTTGAAAAAGGCATTATTTTCCTAGATCCATGTCCTTCTGGTTGCAAGTTTGAGTTTGGCTTCAGCCTGCAGTCCCAGCTCCTGTCCTGAACACTCCACCATAGAGCAGTGGCTGGACTTCAGTGGTGTGGGTCTGTGTAAGTTTGTGAAACACTGTGCTCTGCAGGTTTTCATTCCAATTTCCCGGGCCAAGTACTGAGTTTAGAACTCGGTGAACAAGGAGCTTGGCTGCAGTTTTGTGGTTTGAATCAGACTCCTTGCCAGTTGAAATTTATTCATATCTCAGGAGTGGAGGCCTTCCTGCAAATAAGCCAGAGATCTGTTCTTCCCTCAGCTGAGATAATGGTAAAATGGGGCTGTATCAGGATTAAAGTGATAATTTTATCACTTAGTGGTCTCCCTGGCTAACTTCCACTCAAAAAAGCTGAGTTAGAAAGGGATAAAACATCCCCCCTTTTTCTCTTTATGCCTGGCATCAGTACTGCTTAAGAACTTCAGAAAATGAGTTGCAAAGCAGGGATAAGGCTTTTCAACTTTGAGAGCTTGTCTTTCATCTTTTGAAATTCCTTCTCTTTGAGTGCCATGTGTGAGCTATCCTGTTACTCTTTGGAGATCACAGGCTTCTCTGGTGTCTCTTCAGGAAGAAGGTAGTCAGATTAGAAAGGTTAGGAAATATTAGGAGACATCATCTTCTAGGTCTTCTGTCCTGGGACTGGATAGAAAAAGAGTCACTCCTTTCTGTAAAGGCCTTCAGTACTAGCCGCAGAATTTGGCTCTAAATTAATATGTTTTTCTCAAGTGGGGGAAAAAAAATCCCTTTTTCCTTTCTTTTTTTTTTCTTTTTTAGTTTTCTGCATAAAATATTTGAGGAAAACCCAGAAGTAGAACAAAAAGACTTAACAGAAGAAAGATTCTTCATTCTTCAGGTAATGGGTTGAAATATGGATAAGATGTTTGCTTCAGAAATTGACTTTTGGTATGAATTATTAGCCATTTTTGAATAAAGTTTTCAGACAAACAGGATTATATTTCATTTAGCAATGGCCTACATCCCTCAAACTTTAATACATCATTAAATTGTTTCCACAGAGTTGCTGTGGAAACCAGACCAGAGATTTTTAATATTATACTCTAACTAAAATGTTACTGTATTCTTGAGAGAACTGCCTTGTCAGCATTTTCTGTATGTCATATTTATATGTACACCTTTCCGTTAAAATCTTATCTGACTTCTGAGTAAACCTGATTTGATCGCTGATGCTCCCGTTTTACAGTGTCTTATGTCTTATATATGAACTGTAAAGGAGAAGAAATATTTATACTGTGAAACCCGGGAAAGATCTTTGAGGTTAAACCACATCTCCAATGGTTTGTTCAGGTGGTTTGATGGTAGTTGCTATGAACTGTTTTGGCAATATTTTGAAAAGATTTTCTCCCTTCCAGATGAAAAATAGAAATGTAGATTAATTGACTAATATGAAATACAAAAAATCAAATTCAATCTTGAATTACACCCTTACGAATCTAAGGTAAATTCACTGAAGCTAGTTCAGTTAACTTGGGTTATCTCCCAGATGTAAGAACCCTGTCTTCATCTCATTCTTTAGAAATTCTTCTGCTATAACAGACACCCACCATGATAGAAAAAAATACTTATTCATCTTTGAATGAACACATAAAAAATCAAGAGTGTTTCTGGTTTGTGTGTTCTAAGTGTAAATCAGTTTCCACTTTGTTTTTTAAGAATGCTTTTCTGACATTGCAATTTAACAAAGAGACCATGGGGATTACTTTTGAAAAAATTGAATTATATTCTTCTTTCCCTCATTCTATTCCACCTTTCTTGACAATAATCCAACATCTTCCAGCATTACTCAATCGAAATTTAGAAAGAAAAAAAAAAAACATCAAATTCAGCATTATTTTTTTTTTATTTTTCATTGTCTTTTGGTAAATTTCCAAAAGAAATTGAAATTTATCTACCAGTGGAAATATTCTGCTGCATATTTAAGTATACTACTGCTTTGTTCTTTTTTTTCAAAATGTAAAACTAAGCTTGCAGAAATTAGCTTTTATAACCTATGTTCAGCTGATACAGAAAAAGTACTTTCCAAATTCTAACTGAAGATCAAAATTAACAGAATTGTAGCATCACAGAATAATTTTTATTTGAAAGGACTTCTAGTAATTTTCTAGTTTGATTCCCTTCTCACAGCAGAGTCACCTTAAATTTGGATGAATTTACTCCATACCTTGTCCAGGAGAGTTGTGAATATGTACAAAGATGGAAATTTTGCAAGTTCTTTTGGCAGCCTGTCCCACTGTGTTACCACCCTCATTGTGAAGATCTTTCCTGTATGATTGGCTGGAATTTCTCTTGCTGCAAGTTGTTACCATTGTCTTTCAACCTTCTGCTGGAGAACCAGCTCCATTTTCACCATAATGTCTTATTTTAGTTGATGATGGCAAATTGATACCCTTAGATTTCTCCTCTTGGATCTACATGTATTCAACTCACTGACCCTCTTATTTTATATTTTGTGCTTCAGCTTCATCAACATCTTGGTTGTCCTATTTTGGACTTTCCAGTTTTTCAACATTTCTTATATATTTGGATTCAGTACTCCTGATGTAGTCCATTAAAGACTGAACAGAATAATAATTTCTCTCTGCTATTTGGGTACTGCAGATGACTTTTTGACATGTTGTCATTAGCTTCTGGAATGCTGGCTCAGAAGTTCAGGATAGATTCTTGGTTATTAGAAACTGTCATTGTTCCAAAGAGTCCAAAATGACTAAGATAACTTACCAGAAATTAAGAGTTTCCTCTTGCAGTAATGAAGCCAATATGTACTTTGGTATGTCAACAGCTGCTAAAGTTTGAGACTATAGCAGGTTCCCTCAAAATCAGTGTCAGACATATTTTGATGCTCTTTTTCACATTGAGTGTTTCCTAGTCAGTAGCATACATTTTTTTCATTCCAACTTTCAAGAAAAATTTTCTGTAATTAAAATTATTAAAATAGTCACTGCAGCATTGTGTGCTGTCATAGACATAATTATACTCACATACACAGAAATACAAATATATTACAAAGTGCCATGAAACTGCTCCTTGTCCACAAGTGTACTCATTAATATAAGATTTTCAAACTAAAAATGAGAATTTCTTTCCACAATGCTTGAACAACTAGAAATAGGAATGTTACAGTTTTTCACACCACTTTAACCAGACTTCTTTAACGTACTATTCCATTCTGATGTATTGCATTCTGATTCAGGGACTAGAATCATCTTCTCTCCCAAAGTCTAATTCTTTTCAATAAGGCAGTCACAATTCTACATTATTAATATATACATATTAATAGCCATAAAGTCAGGAATTCATCTTTGTATCAATATTATCTAACTAAAAGTAGATGTCCTAAAATGTTCATACTTAAATCTTCATAACCAATGTTTCTGGAGGATACATAGTAGTGCTTTTACTACTTTAATCAATGGAAATTTAAGATAAAAAAGATCGTCTGACTTACCAATTAATAAAATTATCTGCAGAGAGATAATATAAGGAAATGAGAAAGTTTTCTGGAAGCTTGCCAGTATTCAATAGCCTGGCCTTGCTTTGATTCTGGTGAAAAGTCTATTTTAATTCAAACTGATTTAATTTTGAATCTAGAACCAGTATCTCAATCATTAAATAATTTGAAATTGTCTGTGGCTATTGTGTCACTGGCATACTGTTCCTCTTTCAGAAAAAATACTTCTACTATGATATCATTATCTACTATCAATATCACACACAGGCATTGTAGTACCTCCAGGATCTAATTCTGCCATTTCTGGTAGAAGTAGTCCCAGCCAAATTCAGAAAGGATTAATAGGTATTTCAGATAATAACGGGTTGTTCCTTATTCACTCTCCAAACACAAATAATTTAAATTAGTGTAATTTCAAAATGAACAGATATGCCTTCTTGGAAATTTCCAACGTATTTCCAATGTACTTTATAGGCTCCTCTACTGTAATCCTTTGTAATGGTCCTTTCAATTACTTTCTCCCTCTTCATTTGAATATACTAAAGTATTTGAAAGTAAAACAAAAGTGATGAGGTGGTGGCAACATTCAAACCTGAAAATGTCGTCTTCAATAAGAAAACTTACTGTTTGGGCAGTGGAATGCTGTTCCAATGTCTCTTGGTTTTAACACCTATGATGCTTCATTAATTATTTAATTTTACTCATTTTCTAAATTAGAAACAATCTAAAATATTTAAAACACTAGTATATTATTAAAATAATCAACAGGCAAAGTGGCAAGTTGCTCACCAAAGCAGACACTTAACAGCTCTTGTTGTCCTCAGCCTGTGACAAAAATACTGAATATGTGACTTTCTTTCAGATAGCTTGCAAAACCCTAGGCAGCCTAGTATATATCACATTTCAAAGACTTCAGTTATTTATTTAGTTCAAATGTGGAGGATTTCTCTCTATTTCCACCTTTCCTTTTTTGAGCAATTTCACAGTAGCTGGTAGAATAGAGGTCTAATTCTTTTTTTGGTATTTGTTTGTGAAAGTCATATATTGTGTCTAGAAGTTAAAGTCATTGTAATCTGGCTGACAGTGGAATCTCTTCATAGAGAATATTGACTTTTTTAACCTGTCATAAAACATTTGGATAATAAGATATACAAGTAAAAAGTAAAGTAAGGACTCTAATTTGGCTCATTAACAAACCTGAGAACTGAACTTTCGTTGGGTTTTGGTAAACTGAGTGGGAAAAAAAGAGATCTTTGGAGATAAAATGTGAAATAAGTGTTTTCACCTTGTATTTCTGATTTATTAACATTGGATATATATACCTAAACTGATTAAAGTGTACTTACTAATATAAAATTGAGGGGTTATTTCTGGTCTCTTTTTCAAATTCGTGCCTGCTTGTGTTTGAAATTTGATATGTATGGAATAGATATTTCTTGTAAAGAGAGGTGGAGCCTTTTGAAGCTGCTGTGCTCACAGCATACTTTTTCCATTAAGGCTACAGAGAATAGTAAAATCATTACTGAATTTTCAATGCTACCCTGTTTTGCAGCAACTTGAAAAATGTTTGTAGAACACTACAGTAACATCACTCCCCTATGTTTATCAGACCTCCATTTAAGAGGTTGTTTGTCACAACAACAAAGAGAAACATTGGAAATAGTTTTGTGGGTTAGCTGTAGGCATCAGTAAATTGTGATACAGCCTCAAAAGGGCATGCTGAGAGAATCCCATCACAGAATAAGTTAAATCTCAGCAGTATCAACATTGACCTGGAAGCTGTATTACTGTATCTCTTCAGTACCAGGTCCTCAACTGACTACACTTATTTTTCTTCCCCCTAGACTGGAACGCCTACAATGAAAATGTTGCAATAAACTTGCATCAAATATCAAGTACCCAGGTAGGCAATAGCCTTCTGAGACAGAAAAGACTTTGATTCAAAGCCACTCCCTGGTACAGACTGAGATAGGTTTCAAATGTTTTCTGATTTCCAGAAAGCTGTCCTTGCCACTGACTTAATAGGCCAACAGAGGATTAGGTCATCCAAGGACCAAGGTACAACTTGTGCCTACCTTTCTGATGAGCCTAACTTTTAAAAAAACCAAATCTTCTTCCCTTAAATTAAACATTTTGACACTTTTAGTCAGAATTTTTCACTAGATATCTGAAAAATCCCAAATCAAACTTTTGACTAATAACTCATTCACCCAATAAAGTACACTTAGGTACATTAGAAAATGTAGTTCAGAACTGACGTAATTCAGAGCTGTTATATAGACATCAGCAGAGTTATATTCAATTTCTCCAATGTAAATGTAACACTGGAACTTCATATTATGACATTACCACAAGCGCAAAGCTTTTACAAGCAGTAATTGTATGTTTTTTCCATGGATTCAAATTAGTTATTTACCTACTTTTTAGCTAAAGCATTAAATTGCCCTTCATAAATCATAACTCAGTGTTCATAAACAAAAATTAAAATGTGGATTTCTGCATAACATGTGGAGTTATCTCACATGTAATGAACAGGATAAGAACCAGCACTAGAAAGAAAAGTAAAAATTCACTCCTTTAAACCATCCAAGCTCCTACAGTACTTTTTCTAAGTATTATATAATAATTCATAAGTATTTCAACATAGACATATAAAATGTACCAAACTCTTCTTTCTTCCTGTTTGTATACAAAAAAGTCCATGTATATGCAGGCCATTATGCCTAAAGCATTTAATATTTTTAAAAATAAAGTGAATACTTTAAGCTTCTACAATTTTTGTACTCACATGAAAGAGTTTCTGTCTGTCTGTAATCTGCTCAAAATGCTTGATGAAACAGTTTGCTCTAGAGACTGGTAGAAAATAGTAGCTATTTTCCTATTATCTGGTCATAATAAAAATTAAAAACATTTACTTCTTTATCTTCCACTTTATGCAAATATATACAAATTCTGCATCTTGAGATAGCAATGAAGAGAGACAAAGTAGAATTATGTTGCTTTCTTTATGGAAATACCTTATTTTCAACACCTGTTAACATCCTTAGCTGACTGCACGAAAAGACTGAATCAATATTAAGGCCCTTTTCTTGTAAAAATATGTGTACTTACTTAAGTTTATATACTCTGAATAAGTTCTTTAAATACTTTTTGCAGATATTCAGTAGGATCTCAAAAATACTGAGGACAAGCCAGAAAGCTGGGAAAAGCAAACAATTGACATAGAAAACCAATGCATCTACTGGCAGTGTATGACCAGTAACAGAGTAGATATTATGTCATTCATACAAATCTATCAAAACACAGTAAAAAGCACTGTGGAGTGGAAGAAATATAATGCAAGAGAAATTCAAGTGAAAATTACTCATGAGGCTTAGAAAGACCAAGTGTTCAGTAAATATTTTTTACCAGATTCAGAAAAAAAAAGCATATTAATGTATCAAACAGATATTGTTTTGATATATGGTAGTTTTGAGTTTCTTAATAATATATATTTAAAAACTTGAAAAATCCTAAGTTTAAAAAGTTAGATTGTTATAAAATTAAAAAAGTTAAGCACTAACAATATCTCTCTGAATTATGGAATTGGACAGGATGACATACACATTGTTATTCATTTTTGTAGAAATAATAGTGTAGTGGAAAACATTTAGAATTTGTAGTTAGGGAAGATTGAGGGAGCAAAAGCTGTACACGATTACTGAAGGTGTTAGGTACATTGTTTGCCACCTTAGTAGCTTGTAGTAAAAAGAATTATTTAGTGTCCTATAAAACCTATAACTTAAAAGTCAAAAGATAGATTTCTCAAAAATGTAGAAAATGTTCTGCCTTTTCTTCCCAGTTGTGCTCCACCAGTTTAATAATTCAGGGTTTAATTTGTTTATCACTGATATTGATTCAGTGTAAATGTGTGGGTGTATTGATATGGAATGCAAAGAGTAGAGATAAGAACTTTTGCATAATTAATAAGAATGTGTTTCAGAAAGAGGCCTGTCAGCCATGTATTTTGTTTCAGTGGCCACTGGATCACAAAAAAAAAGAGCAACCACCAAAGAGCTGGAAGAAAACTAATAAAAGAATCCAAAGACATCTATGTAAGTATGAGAAACATGGTGTGTATTCTCCTACTATCTTTCTATTTTTAAAAAATAGTCTTGTTAAAAACCTAACACTCAGTCAATACTGGTAATGTGCTGAGGAATAGACTTTTGCATGATGTTTGAATTGGTTCCTCAGTGTAATAGGAGAGGGATAAAAAAACCCACTCACAAAATCAATGCAATCACAAAATACAATAATCCCTGTATTAAAGAGATTAAAATTTGGCTAACCAATAGACCACAAAATGTAACCTATAAGTGAAGACTCATCTTCCTGTTGAGGTTTCTTCTAGTTCAGATATTCAGGAATCTGTCTTCGCCCCATTGATCTTCAATACCTTTGTAAATGAACTGGAATAAAATATGGAAGCATTGCTTGTAAAATGTGCGCATAATACAAAAACCAGTGGAGAGAGAAGTTACAATGGTCATAGGTCAGTTATAAACCAGGCTGATCTGATTCATATAGTGAAGTTGGCTAATTTGATCAACATGAAGCTGAGCATTGCCAAAGGTAAGGTCACACAATGTACAAAGAAGAAATGTAGACTGTGATTACTAGATGAGAGATTGTCTCATAAAGTGTATCACACTGGAATGACTTACCACAAATAATCAAATAAACATGAACTTTTCAGTCCATACATCTTCAAAAGTCTTGAATGTATGGACAATTACTGTACAGAATATGGCCATGGTATGAGGTCTTCATGGTGAATAGAGATTAATACTGACAATTCGACTTGAAAAAGGGCTTTAAGACATCAGAAAGGATTTTAGAAAAAGTCATAGAAAATTTTCAGTATAGAAAATTTGTGTATTGAAAGACAGCTAAGATACTCCTCATGCTACATTTATATAAAAAAAGTTTGAGAAGAATCTTCATTTTCATCAATGTGTCTACATATGTACAAGTTTTCTTACAGTGAATACCCCTGCATTTTATCAGGACAAGCCACAGAACCATAATTATTGGATAAATAAAGCCAGGGAAATTAACAGTGGGAAAATCTTTAAATTTAATTATTACTTTTAAAATGTAGTTTATTGTTTTATTAGTAATTCACTATTTGAGCAACTTGTTCAGATAGAGTAAATTTTTATCACCTGAAATTCTGATATCAAATTACAACCTTTCTGAAATATCTTGTGATTAAACACAAGTTACAAGGATGTTGAACAGCTTACTGAACAGAAAATTTCATTAGAAAATCAGATTACTGTAATTCTCCCCTCAGGCCTTTAAATATTTATAACTACTTGGAGTTTTATGCAGTTTTTTCTTCCATTTTGGAGCCAGTCTCATGTATTGATGCAACAGTCCTGGGATGCCATGGCTTCCCAATGTGATGCCAAACACAGAGTACACGCATTACAAAATGACTGATGAATAGAGAGAAATTGAAGGCATGCTCAGGAGGGCTGACATTCACACATTCCTTCTCACTTTCCTGCATTTGCAAACACAGTCAAGCTTAAAAACATTGATTTTTTGAGATGAAAATATTTTTTAAATACTTATTTAGTTACTTTTGTGATGTTCATATTCTATACCCATCACACAGTAAATGAGAAGTGTTTTCTGAATGGAACAGAACAGTTCATTTGGAAGGACCATCTAGTCCAATTGCCTGGATGCTCCACAGCTGAACAAAAGTTTAAAAAAAATATTAGAGGTATTGTCCAAATATCTCTTAAACACTGACAGGCTTTAATTATCAACCACCAATCCAGGAAGCCTGATCCCCCTCTTGGTAAAGCAACAGTTCCTAATGTCCAGACTAATCCTTCCCTGTCTCAAGTTTGCACAATTCCCAGTCATCTTGTTGTGGAATACCAGGGAGAAGAGAGCAGTACCTCCCTCTCCAGGTGCCCTCCTCAGGCAGCTCTACAGAGCAATGAGGTCACCCCTGAGCCTCCTTCTCTCCAAACCAGACAAACCCAGAGCCCTCAGCCGCTCCCCACAGGGATGTGCCTTCCAGGCCTTCCACCAGCTCTGTTGTCCTCCTCTGGAGCATTCCAGGACCTTCCCACCCTTGTCAGACTGTGGGGCCCAGCACTGCACACAGGACTCAGGGTGAGGCTGCACCAATGCTGAACTCAAAATAATGTACAGCCCTAGGTCTATCAGTTTAAGGCAAAAAGTCTCATTGGATATTTCTCTCTTTCATGTTTCCTACCAACCTTCAGCACATAGTGGTCATATGGTCAAATGGCTTTCTTGGACTCCCTCTTGCTAATTAACACATCTAAAACAGCCTTTCTTCTTGTCTGACAAGACATTGGCCTGTTTCAACTCCAGCTGATCTTTAGCCTTTGTTTGCCTTCTACCCAGATGTGTGAACCACATCTCTGCAATCTTTCTGCAATGCCTAAATTCTTCCATAGATCCTAAAATGTCCATTTCCTGTTGAATCCCAAGAGGAATTACCCAATCAGCCAAGCAGTTCTCTTCCATTCTTTGACTTACAACAAAATGCTGCTCTGAATCATAAAAATCTAGAGTAGTGAAGGTTGGAAAACACTCTTAAGATCAACAGTTTACCTAACATAATCATATTCACTACTAAACCATGCCTCCCAAATCTAGGGATCTTGTTCCCATTCTTTGGATGATCAGCCTGACCATCCTTTCAGCAAAGAAATTCCTCCTAATGACAAATCTAAACCTCCCTTGGTGCATCTTGAGATCTGAGTATCCTTATCTCTGGGCTAAACAACCCCAGCTCCCTCAGGCAATCCTCATCAGACTTGTTTCACCAGCTCCTTTGCCCTTCTCTGGACACACTCCAACACCTCAATGTCCTTCTTGTCATGAGGGGCTCAGAACTGAAAAGGGGTGGGATCTCACCAGTACCAAGGGACAATCCCTTCCATAATCCTGCTGGCCACACTATTGCTGATACAGGCTAGGATGCCATTGGTCTTCTTGGCCACCTGAGCATGGGCTGGCTCATGTTCAATCACTATAGACCAGCACCCCAGGGCCCTTTCCTATCAGACAGCTTTCCATCTGGAGTGCCCCAAGTCTGTAGCAGTGAACAGGGTTGATGTGACTCAAAGGCAGAACCCAGCACTTCACCTTAAAATTCTTATACATTTGGCCTCAGGTCATCAATCCAGCCTGTCCAGGTCCCTCTGCAGAGCCTTCCTGCCCTCCAGCTGATCAACGCAGCTACCTGACTTGGTGTTGTCTATGCTGAGAGGAAGCTCAGTCAACCTGTCATCCAAGTTGTCGATAAAGATCTAAATGGCACTGGCCCCAACACTGAGCCTTGGGGAACCCCACTGTTGACTGGCTACCAACCAGTTGGATGTAGCTCCATTCACCAACACTCTCCAGGCCCTGCACTACAGACAGCTTTCTATCCTGCTAGGAGCACATTTGTCCAAGCCATGGGAAGACAATGTCTCCAGGAGAATGTTTGGGGGACAGAGACAAAAGATTTAATTCAGTCCAGGCAGACATCCACAGCCTTCTCCTCATCCAGTAGACAGGTCCCCTTGTCACAGAAGGAGATCAGGTTGATGAAGCAGGACCTGGCTTTCACAAACCCTTGCTGGGTGGGACTGGTCCTCAGGCTGTCCTGCATATGCTATACAAGGGCCTGATTGTGATTTGTTCCATGACCTTTCCTGGAACCAAGGTCAGCTTTACAGGACTCTAGTTCCCTGAATTCTTCTTACAATTTCTCTTGTAGATAGGGGTCACATTTGCCAAATTACAGTCAACTGGAATCTCCCACTTATCCAGGACTGCTGATAAATGACAAAAAGTGTCTTATTAAGTATTTTCATCAGGTCAGTACCGTTGGATGGACTTTGTTCAGCCTCTTAGACTTGTGTATGTCTAAAGGGTCTAACAGGTCATTGATCATTTCCTCTTGGATTGTTGGTGTTTCCTTCTGCTCCCCATCTTTGTTTTCCAACTCAGGGGGCTTACTACCCTGAGGATAATGTACCCCTTCCTTAAAGACTGAGGGATAGAAAGCATTAAGCACATCAGCATTTTCCTCATTCTTTGTCGCTGTGATTCCCTCTGCATCCAACAATTGATGGAGATTCTCCTTAACCCTCCTTTTGTTCCTTGTGGTGCTCCCAAGTTGCCTTCCCTTCTTCCAAGGGTGATCCTCTCTCTGTGTTTTTCTCTGAGCTCAAGCCAAAACTGTTCAATCAGGCTGGTCCATTTTCCCTACCATCTTGTCTTTCAGAACATGGAAACAATACCTTGCTGAGCTACAGGATATTTTTTTCCAGTCGAATCTGCTGTCAACTATATTAAAGATTTGAGGTTTGATAGAAGAAGCTTGAAATAAAACCCAACCTTTCTTCTTTTCCCTTCTGAAAGAATTTTTTCCCCTCTGAGAATCATTTGAGATTTGGCATTAATGTCTGTTGTATAAACCCTGTTCTACAGGCTATTTACGTAAGTGTTTTCATAAATTGCTCGATTATGTCCATTAGGTCCTGAATACAAAACTAAAATATGTAAGTGCCTTAAGTGCAACCAGAGGAAATCTCCATATCCTTGTGAGTTACCTATAAAGCTTCACACAAGCACTTAGGTGTCTGTGAGGGTATAGGCTTCTTTGAGTCTGATTGCAAGCATTTTTTCCTGCCCTGCTGTATGACCCTTTGATGCAGGGTGAGTAAGCAATCCCTATAGCCAGGACTAGAATCCTAGTGCTCATGTCTTATGGAAATATCTCCTCAGAGAAACAGATCTCCCTATATTCTCAGCCTTTATGATTCTTTGAAAACTAGATTCTCACTGTTTTTTTAACTTCTGCAGAAGAGATGGAAGGCCATTCACATAGGCCACAGAAAGATGCTAGGCACCTTCCTAGGTGGCAAGAAACACATTTTGAAAGGCTTCACAATGAAGGAAGTCTAGAAGACACATTTTTCCCGTCCTACTACCTCAACCACTACCACTGCTTCTGCCATCTTTTAAATTAAAAAAGTGGAACACTTCCATTTCCAGCCATTCCTGTTTCCATCCTGTTTCCAGAATGAATGACATGGAAAGCTTTGGCCTGCAAATATATGTGTAGTGTAACCTCTCTGAAATAGGGAACAAGGTAAACCTCAGTAATTTTGTTGTGACCTGTACCTCATGTATTTCCAGGTATTAACAACCAAGTTAATACACTCTGATCTAGGGTTCTGACTTTTCCCATATGGCTTGTGTAGACGGCTTGATTTTATGACTTAAACTGAGCAATTAAAGGGGGAAAATGGAAGCATGTACATTTCACTGACAAGTCTTCTTTTGTGAATCTAGACCTTCATGTTTCAAGGCAATGCATACAGCCCAAACAAGAAGGTTATATTTCTCCTTTTTTGACAGGCTAAAATAAACTAAAGAGGACTTACAGTTTAAAGTTGTTTACTATAAAATAAATATAAAAAATAATATCCTGATTAAAAATATAATTGCCACATCATTCTGGCTGTTTAGAAATCATCTTAAAACTAATATTTTTTTATTAAATATGCAGAGGTGAAGAAAAAGTATTTGTGTAAATTGAATAAAACAGTGCAAAAAATTATAAGTTAGAGCCTGGAAATTAAAGACTAAAATTATAGACAGCAAACTCTATAAAACAGTAGTAAACAGCCAGTAAATTTGGTTTACCACTATTATTGTCAGGATAATGTAACAAACAGATGGATGATTTAATATAATTTGGCTAGCTAATTTTAACAGGCTTGGCTACAAGTGTTAACTTATTTTTATATTTTATATTTACTGTGCTTGCTTAGCCTAACTTGCACAACAAAATCTCAGATCTGCACACAAGCACAGCTGGTGAGATGCTGTTAGCAGAATATCTTATAGTCCCAATTCAAATAAATTACCTTTTGTTGCCTCCTCAAAAAAAGTACTGGGGCTTGACTAATGTTTTTGCTATTCATAGGAATTATTGAAAGCCATCACATTATTAAGGACCTAGAGTCAAAATGACTTGCAAACTTATGCATCTCAGAATGCTGCTATGCAAGATGTACCAAATAGCTGAGTCGGCAGGTGTATTAGATGCAATTTTTAAGTCTCCCTGTGGTAAAAAACCCAAACACCACCACCAACAAAGTAGCCTTCTTGCTGATTAAATACTAAATCTGTATCATGTTCAGGTCAAATTAAACAGTATAGTATAGTATCTCAAAAATATGAGTTAGGAAAGTGAGAGCACCATTACATGACTCATAGAAGCAGGTACCTGCAGTTTCTATTGAACTATGTGCAATGTGTGCTATATTATGTGGGAATGTTTCACTTTATCAACAGTGGTGTTCAATTAGTACTTATTTGAGAGCCTATTAGTAATATTCACCAAAATTGTTTATTAACTTTAGTTGCCACAAGATTATAATTCTTTTTCATAGAAATAGAATGAATCCATAAAAAGAAAGTATTCTGAAGTAGCTATTACAACACCAAGCCACTAGAAAAAGCTGTTTGACTTCCCGCAATGATTAGGCACAATACAGCTTATAACTGGAAGAGCGTTTCTGAGTATTTGGGCTCAAGAAACAGAGCTGACTAATCCAGATGATGGAAAGAAAATATTCATGCTATTTACAACTTGTAGTACTTCATAGATTTTTGTCATTTTTTACTAGAGTCTGAAAAAAAACAAACCAGACCTGAAAATGTGTATATATATATTTCCATCAAGAGATTTATGTCTACTTGCACCAATAGAACTCCCTTTGATTGGTTCAACCTAAAAAAAACAAACTAAAGATGCTGACATCATGTAGGGGACAGCAGTCTTGCTTTCCTATTGAATTTTTTTCTTCTTGCTGACTTGTTTTAATTTCAGTAGCGAACTTCTACTAAATTTTAGCCATAAAGAAATGAGAACAATGTTTTAAAAAATATTTTTAAAATAGTTTTTTCTACCCGATTCTGTTTTTAGAGTCAAGTAGAAGACAAGGTATCCAATGATTCTATCCAATGATTTAGATACAATAGATTTTCAAACCTTCTTAAAGCAGAGTTAGGATATTATTGCTTGCTCTTTTTAGCAGTTTCTCTTGAGAATTACCACTAATATTATCTGGCAGACATTGTAATAATAATTTCCATTAGCCAATAAAAGGCAGTAAATATTTAACTTGCAAAATTCTTGGAGATCTGCAGCATATAAATGAAATGTTGCTTTTGTTTTTGTTTTCTTTTTCCATGAAGAAGTGAAAAAATACCTGACAGTGTTCATTAAAATATATCTCTGTATAGTAATATATTGATTACATTTCTGGAGGACACGAGTCTTATGTGTTTTATTTGACCCAGCATTGAAGAAACTATAATATTTTTTATTATGAAAATCTAACAAGAATGACAGCAAGGCTAATGTTACAGGCAAAAGAAAAAAGTAAATCAATTGCTTCATATTAAATGAAAGGGAATACATAAGTGAGAACCAAGTCTTGCAGTTCTTAAATGTGAAGCTACAGTAAAAATAACTGGAATAACAGGTAGAGGGGGAGAGTGTTTGCTATGATGAGAAAATGAACTGCAAAACAGCTTGTCAAATATCCACAGGAATGACAATATTGTGTTCATCTCGGCCACAGATCTGTTGTTTCTGAGATCAAGAAGACTTTGAATGATGAAAACAGAACTGTGGAATAAAAATATAAGGTGTTTTTGATGTTCATCAGAAGAATGTAACAAAACTGAAACAGTGGTTTGATTATGAGAATCATTGTAATTTCAAGAATTCCCAGCAGGCTGAAGGGTGATTGGGGATGATCAGAAATGATGGAGAGCATGATCAGGGAAGGGAGATGATTGAAATATGTGCAGTCTAAAGGCAATTGCTGATCATGAAAAGTTACCAGTACACATACTAGAGGAGAAACAGATATCTGATCTACTGGCATAGAGAGTTTAGTGAATTTATGCTTGTGTGTACCCCAAATGCAAAAGGAAGAAAAGACAGAGACAAAGCATAGTATACCATTCACAGCCCACTGTAGAAGGGATGAGAAGCATTCCTTGGAGGGAGTGCTGAAGAAACAATTTGAAAAATACAGAAGATAGAATCAGATACAAACAATTTCTTAGAGCAGATATGAAATATTATTGTAAGTTTGGTTTAATTAGGTAAATAGCAATTATAAAAATATACTGGGGGAAAATGGAAAAAACAGATTTTAAATAGGTTTGAAATACATTGCTGTAGAACAATGACATTAAGCTTAAGTTCAGCGTATTGCAGTCAGAGGCTTACCGCTTAAAAGTCTTATATATCACTGTATCATTTATAGTAGTTGTTTTATGCATCATTATCTTAATAGCTATGCCCAGATCATTACAATTTATTGTAGGATAATTTATGCATGTTTCAGTACTGTTTTATGCCTCTACTCATTGCTAGATTAAGAATTAACCCAGCCTGAAATTAGGTTTTGCAGACTCCATGCTAAAGCATCAGAATAGAATGAAAGAATGAACATATAGGTTTCTTTTATTACAAACATCACTATGACAATGAGCACTGTGACCCATCAGGAGTCAGGCTGACCTAGATGTAAGGTACTTGGCAAATTGACTTTCAGCTTTTAGTTTAACTATTGCAGATATGATAGTGCAGGATACTCCCTGTACACTAAATGACTTTTCTATAATGGAAAAAGAGCAGAACATGGATCTGTCCTTTTTGAAAACTATATTGACTTTTCAGACTGGATAACTAGTGAGTGATTGGTGTGAATGGGAGGTCATTGAAAGTCCTTAACTGAAAGAAACCAGTCCAGAATGATTGTCAATTGACTGTTCATTGACCAAGAAGAAGATATAGTGTTATAACATTTTAAAAAGTCATCAGCCTTATTTTGTCTGTAGCTATATTTATATAACTCTGGTAACATGCAGATAGTCTCATAATTCTTGAATTACTCTAGTATTTATTGTCATAATTTATACCTATTTACTTTCCTTCATCATTTTTGGAATATTTTTTCCACCCATAAAAGGTGAATAACAGCCCAAAGGTCCACATTTGTTATACTGTTGATAAAAATTAACAACTGCTCGGTGAACCTTCTTTGTGCTTAATGCTAGACTCAAAGGATAGGAATTTTTCTATTTATTCCAAAAAGCTGTCGTCTCTGTTCAATACATGTCTGGAATGCCAACAAACACTAGTTTGATCATCCTCTTAAATATAAATACAAATTGAATAAAGTCCTAGAAGCGAAGAAGAAATGTCCAAGGCAATAAAGCATGTAGTGAGTTTCTGGGTACAGAATATTCTCTATTTTCCAAATGCCTCTTAAAAAATTATAGAATGCACAATAAATCTTTTCAATAACTTGGCTAATGTAGATGTGGCATGAACTTGAAGAAGAGTATAGAAATGTTACCAGTGAATAACAATAATTTGGTGGGTCACTTCAGTAAAGGGAACAAAGTACTGCACAGTATTAACACTGCAAGCAGTATTTCCCTCCAGTTACTACCAGAAACAAGTTAATGTAGCACAGCTTGCCCTGGTATGCTTGAATAATTGTTTTGAGGCAAGGTATTGGAAAGATAGATCTAATAGATACAACAATTGAACTCAGTCAGAGAGCAGCTAGATGCATTATTGATTATGCATGTGCTTCAGAGTCTTGCAGCTTGCACATCAGCACTTGCACTAAGTAATAAACCTAGAAAAGTCTTTACATATCTTTTTAAGCCAGCTAAGCAGAAATCATTTATTCCAGCAATTAAAAATATGTATGGTCATGAGGTTACCACAATGAAGGATATTTATTTAGTTCAGTACTTTAAGACTTCTATTAAATATTACATTCCCAAGACGACCTCTAGCTTCCACCCATTAGATAATATCAGGCATTTTTTATTAGGAATTGATGTGTTTCTTTTGCACATCAGTGCACTGTAGATAATTTAAAAATAAAAAAAAACCCACATTGGTTAACAGAATAGAGTATGCTATTAGCAGCCTTTGATCTGGGAAAGCCGCCAGTCTAGCTGGTGTTAATTTAGGTAGTATATAAAAGAAATAGCTTATACCTTCACATAAACACTATTTATTTTAGTTCTACTAGGATTTTCCTTTACTAGAGGTAGAAATTTTGACTAATGAAATGCTTTCTCTTCACATTTAATTTATTAGGGAGTAAGATTCTCACCCTGAATACCTTCATCCCACAATTTCAATAGTTTCAACTTTTTAAGAGACCATTCTTTGTTGTTTTTCTTGTTCATTTTAAATGCACTTCCTGGAAATGACCCTGGGGCTGTTCTTCAGTTGTTGTTTTTTTCTTTTCCCCATCACAGACCATTATCTTTTGATGGAGAACATTTAGTCCTGATATGATAGTCATTGCCTAAGCCTACAAAGTGTACCATATCCCTTGAGAATAATAGGAGCAGAACCTGAGGAATCCAGGATGTGAGGATTTTCAGTAAGATGATGGGACATAAATTCAAGAAGTGTATTTGGATGGGGAGCAGATAGTAGAATTAAAAATTAGAACAACCAAGTAGCAAAGATGTGTGGTGTTCTCCCCTTTTAGCTGATGCTGAAACCTCCAGGCAGCTGATTATCACTTAGTGCTCCATCACAGAGGTATTCAGGGCAAGATGATCAAAATGTCTGCTGTGTTACAAGTCAATGCAAGGATCAGGACAAAGATATGCTGAGGAAAAAAGACAAGAGGACAGTTCAACCCATCATTTGGTTGCTTTGAGGGCTAGAATTTTATTATTTATGAGCCAGATGAAGTCTGAAGTTCACCATAGTCTCAAAAAAGAATTAAATTTGCACCCTTGAAACCAAGATATCTTAAATGGATCAATGCTTTTACTCCTGTTTCTTTACTTTATATAAAATAATTTCAACTATCTCCCAGATATGTTCTTTATTTCCTTCTTCCAACTATTGCACAGGCTGTCCCCAAAATTCAAAGTGCCTTTTTTCCTACTTATCCAAAAAACCACAGATGGATAGTGGAATTCCAGGGAAATGTGCTAGTTTGCCACTTGAAAGCTCTCAAAGAAGAGGGAGATGTATCTTCCATCCAGCCACAACCATGGAACCAGAAGAGTGGACAAGAAAAAACTGAATATGGATTTCTGTTTGAAATTGAACCAATTAAGAGTTAAGCATTCACTTCAGAACATACTTCCATAAAGTAAAGGTGTTAGCTGTGTTTTTTTATTATGGGCTGAACTCTTGCTCCCTTTTGTCAAAACTACAGAAAGCTCCCAAAGATCTCTAATGTTGGCAGGTTCGTGGGGACAGGAAAGAGAATACATTTGAAGGGACACAACAGAGTAGCAAAAAAATTAGAGCATGACAGGAACAAGTCTCCTACAGTGGCTGTGTTTGTATTTCAGACACTTTATTTGATGGAAAGTTCCATCAAAAAAGCAAATTGTAGAGTTCAAGACTTTTAAACCCTTTGATCAAAGCTATATATATAGTTATAGACTTGGAATGAGACTTCTCAAAATTCAGTTTAAATTTGATAAAATTTGTGTGTTATTGGTGCATATAACAAAAAGAAACATTGCTGATAATCAGTGTTGCCTGAGATCAGACATCAGTCTCATTAGTTGAGGACTAGGAACAACATAATATCTGTCACCAGAGACTACTGAATCTTTAAAATGTTTGTTATGGACATTAGTTAATTCTGATTATATGTATTTGTGATAATTAAATATTGTGTTCCCATGTGAAAGGATTAGCTGAGACTAAAAGACTTTCAAAGGTACAAAGCAACCCAAGACCTAAGACACAAATTGTCTCTTACTGGCAGTTTGACATGTGCCTAAATACTTTTAATGTCATTGATGGTCTAAGGAAACTTTGGGAAATCTCATTTGGTACCAAAAGGTGTTTAGGTGTTTTTGAAAGTATGACTTCCTGTGTCTTGCTTAGTCATGTGCCACATCACAGGTAGTCAGACTGGGGTGTGTCGCAGGGCACCTGCACTGGTAATGTTCCCTAGCATGCTTGGAGATAAGCTATTCCTTTTCCAAGCCTGATACTGCCCTGAATTGTGACACATAAAGTAGTAGCTCAATTAGGCTCAGTACAGCTACCCTTGGACTGATCTACATGATAACTTACACCACATTTTAATTCCAAGAAATTCTTGAGGCATCTGATATTGAAAAAGTCTCAAAACCTGCCTTTCTAGAATGTTCACTGGAATTAAATTGCCATTTGTACAATAGTGTCGACTTGGGTTTTTCCTGTTTCTTTGCATGAATATAATGGGACTTCATTTGTTACAGACCATGAAGAAACAGCTGCCCACAAGCCCTGTTTTCAGTTGCTCTATACCTTATCAGCCCTTGCAAAGGACTGCCATTGTCATGAACTCAAAACCATTGAAACCTCTTTCTGAGATCCTGTTGTGCTAAAATATGTTTTGTGTAATTGTAAGTGTTTGCTCTGGAATCCCATCAGAGAGAGTCATGGCTGCCTGAGAAAAACAGGTATGCAAATATACTGTAAATACTGGAATATAATGGGGCATCAGGAGCACGTTAGTGCTGCATTACAGTCCTTAATACACAGATTGCAGTAGTTCTATCCCAGGCACTTGCAACTGTGTGGACAGGGTAGCACAGCTATTTCATAGGGTGCAAATATCCTCTGTACAGTGAAGGCTTGAGCCAGAAATGGAATTCCTACTTTTTTTTTCTATTTCCCCCCCCGCCCCCCTTTTCAGTTTCTGAGGTTTCTGTTTTAGGAAATAACATACAAACAATAAACCACACAAAAGCTTTGCCCAATATTCAACTGTGAAACAAAGAGGGCAGACAGCCGCTTGAATAGCATTTCAACAGAGCCTTTGGACAACATTTAATCCACTCTGTGCAATCCAGCTGGAATCTGTTTGGTGTGCCCCCAGATCAGCTTGATAATGAGCTCATAACAGTTTGTTGATAGCAGACTGGCTGATTCATAAGGCGCTTGTCACTATTTCATAAGTGATATATGAGTCACATATTTAAATAAATTCAATATAAGAAATATTGGGGAGCCAATAAAACTGACTATTTCTTCTTAATCTGTCCAAACATCTCCTGCACTGTCATTCTGTTTTTCCATATTTTGCTAAGCCCATCTTCTTAGAGTTTACTGTATATGCAAAACCACCAGTGCAAGCAAGATGGTAATCAGAGCATAAAACAGACACATGTCCTCTCCTACGTATTAATAAGTTAGTGGGGGTGGTGGAAAAGAAATGGAAAACAAAACAGGCCTCAGATAATTCCAGAATGACAGAAGTGATGTAATGCTCAAATTATAGTTCTTTGAAGTAGGCTCTGGGTGAACTAAATACATAGCACATGGCGAAAATTTTGTGGCAACTGCTCTGGTAGAATTTGTCTTGATTAAGGCTCCATATGAAAAGATAAATCTTTCTAAGTAGAAATAGGCGTTTGATGAATTTAAGCCAAAATTCAGCATGCCATTTGAGTTCAGGAAGTGAAATAAACAGGAGTTTGCATAATGTATTAGAAACTACTGTATTGCATTAGGTAAATTCACTATGTCCATTTATTCTCTGAAAATAAGATAGAGCAGTTGCTAAACACGTTGCTTAAATTTTAAAAAGTCAAGACCATATTTATTCAGACTGTGATCTCAGCATCCCTAAAATGAATTAAGACCTTTTTTTTTGCTTTGTAAGGCCTGGATGGTGTTTCTGGCACATTTTTTATCCTCCATATCTAGAATACACAGTACTGTGGGGTCTTGGTAGAGAATAAAGTTTCCAAACTGGCTGGAATATGAGCTGACTTGTTCTTTCTGACCAAAGTGTGAAAACCTGCTGTTACTGACTGTAGTATTTCTGTAGATCACAGATGGGTAAATCCTGTGTGAGTAAAGGATTTAACCAAAAAGCATTTTCTTACAAAGTAGATAAGTTCAAGCCCTTAATTAAAAAATACTCAACAAAGAGAAACCCCATAATAATTTGTCTATATACATTGAAAACCAGAACCAAAGCTAGCACAGCTTCATACCCAAAGCAAACCTCTGGGCAAAAAGTTTTGGAAAATATTTTAGACCAAATGTTTAACACCCATAATATATGCCAATTGATACAGTTATTTTTCCTATTACCAGTTCCAGTTATATCTAATAACTGCATCAGCACTTTGTAGCTGATAATTATGTAAGTAACAGAAGAGCTAAGGTTAGTCATGTGTTTTGCAGTCAGTTGTGTAGGCTCATGGATCTGGATTTACCTTGTCCCTCTCTCCAGGTCTTGACATTTCTTCCAAAGATTTAAAATTTGTTGGATGTTGATGTAATTCATGGACTCTGGGACTTTTTCCATTTATTATGAAAGAGTGATTATTGTCCCACCATTAGCTGATCTAATTTTAATAAAAATAATTTGTTTTAGATACCATTGGAAGAACTTCGTTGTTGAGATGCATAAATTCAAAATTTACATTGTTCTTCATCCCCTACAAAGCCAGTAGGACCATATTCTGTTTATGTATTTATTTGGTGCCTTAAACCATAAACTTGGCATTGGGGGATGTCTTGGTTTGAAAGACAGGTGTTTGCTAAGGAAAGCAGAAGCTTCCCTTTGGACTGAAAAAAACGTGATTCTTCCGATTATTATAATTTTGGAATTAAGAGAGCTCTCAGGCAAAGATATGGGGGTAGGAATAACAGTTCTTTACTTGTATAACTAACAAGACAAACAAGAACAACAACAGCTATGAAATTACCCACAAACAGAACAGTAACTCAGTCCCAGTGTTTTTTGGCTGCAGGCACCTTTTCCCTGAGCTGCAGTTCCCGGTGCTGGGGGCGGGCGGGTCCCGCAGAGCCGCAGGAGGGCTGGGGGTGATGGCAGAGCTGTCCCAGGGGGAGAGAGAGATGGAGAGAGAGCTCTCCGCTCACGGTGTGGGTCCTGGTGCTCAGCAGAGTGCTGGATGATGGCAGGTTACAGTGAGAAGGCAGCCGGGCAGGGTCCGATGGTGGTTTCCCGACGCTGGGATGGCAGGGATGGGACACAGGCGGCGATCGTCCTTCTCATCCGAACTCCGCGGAGGAAATGGGCCGAGGCCCAGGCTTCTGCTTCCTCTTCTGGCTGTTTTAATCTCGCAGGGCTTACCTATTCCCTCCCGTCCCCTCCCCCTTGTCACCAGGGCTCAGTCAACAGGTATCTTAGCATGACAATGGGGAAAATTCCACAGAGGGAAAAAAGGGAGAGAACTAACCCTCAACAGGGGAAACAGGCAAATATAAACAAAGAATATTTTGTGCTCTTCTACAGGGTTTTGGGATCTTTTGTGGTCACTTTTTTGCAAACTTGCTAATTTTATACTCCAAACAATCATTAACAAGGGATGACACTGAAGCAGAGCATATGGTAGAATACACTAGTAAATTTGAATTCTATTTAATTCATAATATGAAGGGTATAACTTGTGATGTAAAGCAGTGCAACTCCATTTAGTATAGTTGAGTCACCAAATTTCAAGTGCCTAATACTATAGTCTTAGAGTTTTCACAGAATCACAGAATATCTAAGTTTGGAAGGGGCCAGTGAAGCATGCTTGCTATTTATTACTATTCTTCATGTTAGAATGTGGAGAATTGTTAGGTGTATGGTTCCAAGGACCTACTCATACATGTAATACTATTCATTCATGTTCAACAAAATCCACACAACTGGGCATCTTAACCAAATATTTCCCTAGTATTACAGTTGTAATATTACATTAATGTGTTTATTACCAGAGGGAAGAGGCAACCACACCATCATTCCTTAGAATGGAATGGATCAACTTTAGTCATGGAGTAGATTATGGTGGTGCCTCCTCTTCCCCTCCTCCTTCGGCCTCAGTAACTCCTGAAAAGCCTTGACTGAAAAAGCTGAGCACTCCTTTCCCATACCAGAGGTTTTTGCATGATGAATTGGGAAGAATTCTGACTGCAGCAGCTGCCTGAGGAAGGGGGGAACAAAGGATAAGCAGTTGACTTCCCTATGCTTGGTAAATAATTTACCTGAATCATAGTCCAAGTGAAATGGTACCATTATTACTGGATTTTTTGTAAAAAACCCCAACCCTTCAGTAGTTACTACCTTGAGATATGGAAAGGATAGAAACTTATGGGCGACTAAAGCAAATCACCTTGTGATTCTGTGAAGTGCAGTCTTAAGTGAGGCCCTTTGAGCTTTCCTAGGCTTCCACAGCTGCACAGTAACTCCAAGTGGGATGATTCCTGGAGCTTACCATCATTCCTGTTTGTGATACTTGAAAAACCATTGCTGACAGTGAGAAGTAGGCTGTCACTGAAGTTTCAGGTACAGCCCATGCCTGCAGAGAAACATCTAGAGATTTGACATGAGTATTTCACTGAACCTCAGAGAAATTTTTGATGGGCACCTTTACATGCTTACACATGTAGATAAATAAACTTCTGTACCTTTTTGTGTGTGAATTGATTATGGTACGAACGTTGTCACTGTGGATCTATAATCAAGTTGTTGTCAAAATCGTGGTATGTCCTGTTGAATCACTTTGTAACTGTTAAACTAGTCAATGATTAAGTGCTACTAAACCCTTTTGTAACCTTATATTTTTGCACACATATCCTTTACTCCTTCAATCTTTTACAAGTCCTGTCTCTATGTAAACAATTCTTAGTTCATTCTAACCAGATTTTCCTATGTATGTTTCATTTAGGGCGTAAGCAATAGTGTGAACTTTTCCATCGAGCTCTGTTGAAGTTTCACTTTCATAAATTTATATTAAAATCTGCCTTTTGCCATTGCTCTTGATGGTGATTCTTTAAGCAGCCTGTACTGGTTTGAAAAGCAAAACCAGTGAGACTTCAAGTCAGTAATACAATTTTTAATAGGGAAGAGAAAAAGGAAAAACAAATTATATGCAATAATAAAAAAATAAAACCACTGACAGGGTCAGAATACAACCTGATACCCTGTCAGTCAGGGTGCTGGTGCAGTTTTCCTCCCAAGGGTCCAGCGATGATGTGGAAAAAAAGCCTGGTTCTTCCTCTGGAATCCAGTGGAAAAAGGCTGCCTTTGGTGTTTTAAACCTTAGTTTTTATCTAGGTAGGAAAGGCTTGGCTAGTCCTCCTGACTGGAGTTTCTCCCAGTGGGATGATGTAATCTTATCAGTTATACAGTAGGACTCAATGGCCCATTAACAGAAGACATTTCCCACAGAGATAAGGATGATCACCCTTCTCAGATGGTAATAGAATATATATCTTGCATTGTAAACCAGGACACAGCCTAACTGCTTCTTCATGACTGTAAACTGCCCTTTTACTCATATTCCCCAAATAACAATAAGCCCACCTCTGCAAAGATGATCAGAACCTTTGGTCAAGCTGTTCAGAAGGTGCAGCCATCCCATCAGTATGGGCTTGGGTGCTCTGGGTGTGCCCCCATTCATGATCCTCCCCTGCCCTATTCAAGGCACTCAGGATGCAGAGGCAATATCCTGCTACACACCCTATTTCTTCTCTAGCTGTGGTCCCAAGGAGATCCCAGTTGCTGTGGCCATTCAGATTACAATGTCCTTGGCACATAATATCATTTTCAGTCAAGATGGAGGAGAAGGATCCAAGGTTTTTTGCCCAGGGGTCTTGCACAAACAAAAGAAAATGGTGTTTTGTTTCCAAATGAACAGCAGCAACAAAGATTAGAGCCCAGTGACCATAGTGGTGTGCTTAGTGCATGTCTGTGACAAGAACAATATGCCAGTTCCTTATGAGAAGCAAAAATTTTTGGCTCTGACAGTACTGCAAGATTTTCAAGTCTTTACAGCTACTTTTAACATGAGAGGGATATGTGATGTTTTTCTTCATCTATAGCTTCAAAAGCACACACAGACATGAAATATACATGTGAAAAAGGGGAGAAATGATGCATGTATAACAAAACAGACGGTGTGGTGATGACAATTTGTAGGCTACATATTGAATTTATTTAATTTAATAGACAATAGCCTGTCCTAATGTTTTAAGCCAACAAAGTATTTTCAGGCTCCCAAATGTTAGCTAAAATAAATTTTTCCTTGTTAATTTCCAGTTCTTGGCTGCATTTTGTGCTAATTTCAAACATATGTCATATACAAAATATGTTAATTTTGAAAGCCAAATCTGGCAGGAGATGATTGTTGAACTGGCATAGAGAGGTTTGGGACAAACAGAGAAGCTCAAAGCTGGCAAGATGCATTTTCAAACCATAATGTTGTTTTTTTTTTTTTTAATCTTTTCCAGCTATTTCCATGTGCACACAGGCAGGAATAATGAAGGAAAGAAATGGTCTGTAAGAAAATTTGAAAAAATTGAAAAAAATGAAATTATAACACCTTTAATTTAGACATCTGCTACATTTTAATTTATCCCATAAATCTTAAAATATCAGAGTTAGGTGTTTTATACAGTCCTTAAATAGCACAGATGAAAATTAGGGTAATAGAAATGTGATGGTTTTTATGATACATATTTACACTTTACTGAAACAACTGCTAGTGAAATTTGGCATAGAAAGGGGGGTTGCTACCACTTTTGCAAAAATCCTACAGATTATCATCAGTTCAAAACAGTTGCACTTCACTTGTTCATTATGCTACTTTACAGAAGTGATATCTTCTCAAAAACACTCCATGAAATATTCACATCAGTTAAAAATTATCTCTGCTCAATAGTGACCTCTTTATGAGCTTAACACAAAACTTATTCACTTTAGCAATCTGTTCACATTCATTTTTGTTTCTGAAACTTTTTTGTACTAAAATATTTATATTTTCTATATGTAAAAATATATTTATATGTGGGAATAAGCATGCATATTTAATTCATAAACTACTTCTACACTTATTTATGTATATATATTATTAAGCTAATTGTAGCAGTAGGATTTAATATCATCTAATACACATAGGAATTTTGATAATGATGGACTAAATTCTAAGAGATATATCTTTAAATAAAAATAAATATAGCTGCTAAATGAAGCATAAAACTCCCTCAAAAGTGTACAATAATGCAGCATAAGAGAGTACTATAGGGAGAGACTGAATATCTGAAGATAAGACTGTAATATTTACTCTGTTTTATTAGTTGGATGCATTACAAACTGAGATTATGGGAGCATTTGTCCTTTATCCCAGATTTTCTAATTCTTTACTTAGAATTTAGAATTAGAATTTTTCTCTACTTTTTTACTTAGAACTCCTTTTCTGCTTTATTTAAGCATATATGTTTCGTAAAGATCTTAATTGATTGAAAAATGTGTTAAAACTTTCTTTGGTTGGGCATTCTGAAAAATTTTGGTAGGAAGTATTGATAATGCCAAGTATCACAAAATATATATCTGGTGTTAAAACTATCTAAATATATTAAGAATTTTAATATAAGAGTAAAAACATAAGGAAATGAGATTATAAAATCTAAATTAAATTAGAAATACATGCTTTCTGACATTATTAAAATGGAAAAAATGAAAACAATTTTCTTTTATAAACCAAACCTTTTCTCTGTCAGAATATTTTGACTTCACTAAGACAACATTTTTAGGCAGAAAACTATTGCATTCTGCAAAACAATTGATGACCTCTCAGCTAAACTAAGCAATGATCTCCTTTGAGAACTGAGATATTAATAACTTCTGTAGGTGGGCAATTCCACATTTATTTATTCTTATAGTAGTTGATATCCTACTGTCTCAGCAGACACAATTTCCAGAAATTCTGATGACTACAACGGTACAGATCTTTTGTCTGAAAAAAGGCAGAAATTACAAAAGAAAGAACTGACAGAAAGATTGTCAGGCTTCTTCAACGATTTGTCTGGATGCTGATGAAAACAAGCCCAGGTAATACTGTGGCTTCTAACCTAAAGTAATTTCTGCAGAAATCTTGTTGAAAGCCTATAACTATACTCCAGTTATACTTGTCCTGGAAATCTATACAAAGAATTACCTTGCAATTAGGTACTGTAGGATGGTTACTTAGTTGTCATGCATTATACGATGAAAATAAGGTTATAGCATTGGACAATTCAAACAAACAAACAACAAGCAAAACCAAACCAAACAAATCAAAAAACCCAAAACCACTGTAAAAAACTTTGATACATAAAATGTATGGAATATAGAAGTCTGATTGAGAAGGCCTAAAATATACTTAAATGCAACTCTAGGTATTTTATAACAATAAAAGGTTCTCACAGAAGACTGGTTGTATTCTGTACCTTGAACCAGTACCTTAAGTTCTATACCTTAAATCTTTTAGACTCCTCTGTGCTCAAGGGAATAAAATAGACCTCTCCATAAGGAGATTCATTCTGTCTCTCTTGGAATGCTATCCCAGATGCATGAATTCTCTCTGTAGTTTACATTTTATTCTTTAAGCATAAAAAGAGATGTTGGTAAGATAACAAGACAGATAGCTCAAATCAGACGTTCACTGCTGAGGTAATTAGGACTATTGCAGTCCTGTTCAGAGAAATTGGTCATTTGGAAGTAGGGTAAGAAGACATTTACGTCAAAGTATGTAAATTGAGAAAAAAGGTTTTCACTTGAGCTTTCCTCTCAGGACTCCAGAAAACACTTAAAGTGGTTTAGTATTGAACTGGTGAATGTGGAAATAGCAAGTTTGTAGATAGACCAGTTCTCTTTCCACAGATATTAAAAATGTGTTTCATACTCTCACATGGTCTGCAAAAAAATGGCAGGGGAAGGCAAAACAGAAAGAGTCAGCAAACAAAAGCACAATAGCCTGCATCATGAGAATATGGGTGATACCTTTACTGGTTTCAGGCAGGGATTAAAGGAAGTGATGCTCCATACTCAGAACTAGGAGAGCTCAGCTATTCTTCTGTTAATCCAATGTAAATTTTGCTTTTTATGTAGGATTTCCTTTTCTTTACTCAAATTAATTGCTCTCTTGTTCTGCAATTTGTATACAGAGCTAAATAATAATTAAGTTGTATGTTCAGCAAGAGTGTAACAGAGTTTCTTTTTGTTTATTAGATGGAAAACACATGAAACTTGAGAAAAGAATAGCAATCTTGGTGGCCTTGGTAAGCTGATACTTTACAGAAGGAAAACATATTGCAGAAGTCAGATTTATCACAGATTATTTGGATTGTAAACCTACAGAAATTTTTGGTTATATTTACACTCTTAGATTTGGATAATGCATATCTTCTTACAAATAAATTTCATAAAAGTTTTGTTGCCCCAAAGTGGAAGCAGAATTTTTGTTTACAATGACTTAAAATAAAATCTTGTTTCCGTGTGCATTTATTTTACTCATGGGATTGAAAACACAATGCTTTATAGACAAAATTGTCCATGAAGTCTCATTACGGAGCTTTTGTCACATGCTTATATGTTTGTTAAAACCCAACTTTATGGTCTGAAATGTTACAAATGGAATGTCCATTGCACACTGCTCTCAATAATTTGTTCCTCATAATTTCTTTGAAAGAAGTTCAGACATTTGTATTATATAACTCTTAAATGAATGGTTAACCTACCCTTTGAGAAGCTCCATTGTCCCCTTTTTGGGACAGTTACTTGAATCTGGGATTCAAGGAAGTTTGCTATACCATGAAAAAGGCAAACGTAGGAGTTTAAAGCAGGATAGGTGAGGATTGTGTATTCAGTTCCAGTTCTGGGACAGCATTGCTGAGTGTTTGACTTCACACTCTTACTGATTTTTTTAATTGCTAATATTGCTGGGATTTATTAAATACATAGAAAATGGGGTTGTGTTCCACAGTTCCATTAGCAGTTCCTAGAACATACATCTGGGCCTTCAGGAAAAGCAAGACTTTTGGGAAATACTGTGTGCATACTTACTTCACTAAAAGCACAAATTTCAAAGATAAATACAAATTATTGTGCAGCAACAAGAAGACAGTTGATAAAATAAGATGTAAGAATTTAGCAGTCCTATCTTTATTGATTGAGATTTGATGCATTTTTAATTCTCCGTGAATATGAATCAGGATTAGTTAGCATGTGAGAATATCTGGAACAGATAAAATTTACCATTCCTTATTAGTACCAATATTGATGACAGAAAAGCTTTTTGACAGTGTAGAATGGTTTTTATTTGGGCAACTTTAAATACATTTAAATGTGTAATTAATTTTTTTATGAACACATTTGACATCAATAGAAAAAATATCATTATAAAGAGTAATCAGTGATTCTTGAATTTCAAAGAGGTTTCAAAGCAAGGTGACATATTTTCTATGTACTATTTTGCATGTTACCTTCTTTCAGAAACACTAGATTAAAAAGATAGTGTATACATTTCTTTAAAAAATTAAGCAAACAATATATTCATATAGTTCCAATTGAATTGTAAATTTAATGTTTTTAATGGTACAAAAACAATTCATATTATGAAGTTCTCACAATATATTGTGTCAACAAAACAATATATTGTTTTTATATCAAAACAATTTTACAGGCAAATTTGTGTTGAAAATTTTGTCCCCTGGTATTTCAAAAGACCTAATGTACTTCTGAATAGTGCATTGCATTTGGCATATTATAAATTCACATTTATAAGATTTTTCAAACTTCATATATACACATAATGCATATTCATTTGTGAATATCTGTGTATGCACAATATCATAAAATTTGGCAGTTGCTCTTCTGAAAAAAGGATGCTACTTGCAAGGACTCTTCCTACTTTTATCTTAGCCTTTCTTACTCTTTTTTCATCAAAGTCTTTCTTTCTTTCCCAGTTTCTGTACTTCATTTATCCAGATAGTATTATGGATGTCTAATAAGCTGGGTGGGTACAGGAAACTCTCATTTGAAAATTATGAAGATTATAATTTTATGGTTTAATTATTTTTAGTAAATGATTTATTTATTTAATAATAAATATAATTTACTACTTTAAATGAAAACATGAATTCTGTCAAACATTTATTTTAATAGTACTTTTAAAATTCTATTTTTCTGTCCATTTTATGTTCATAGGTAGCTTCTATAGAACTTTCAATTAACTATATATTTTGGTTATTCCTTCTGCACAGACTTCATCTTGCTGTGTGACACAGTAGAATTCTCTCTACTATGTAAAGAAGTACACATTCTTTCCTATGTAAAGAAACCTTTACATGCTTTCTTTAAACCAGTCTAAGATATGCTTTTTTTGTAATTGATTTCAAGGGAGTCATTGGTCATAAGTGGCTTTTATTAAGTGAAATGAGACAGCACAAGTGATATTACCATTCTATTTTAAGGTACATTCTTCAGTTCCTGCTAAAACACCATTTGGACTGTGGAACTTTTGGGAGCAGCACTTACAGAGCAGGTTTTGCTTGAGAATGGTACTGCCTTAGTTTTTTTTGCCCCAGGAAAGATAAAAAAGGAGGTTTTTTTCTGTCATTTTCCATATGATTTTATAGCATGTGGAGGTGTGTTTCTGCCTAAAATTCTGTAATTATGTTCTTTATATGTATTAATGTTGTTTTCTTAAAAGAGTGTTACTAATTTTAAGGGAACTAAATAACTGCTTAGAATTATACATGCACTTCAATTTCTGAAGCATCAGATCCCCAATATTTAATAATGTTAATTAGAGCCTTATACAGAAAAATGTCAAAACAGCCTCATACAGAAAAGTCAAAATCATAGACTCCAAGTACAACTTTTGACCAAACACCAACACACCAATGAAACCAGAGCACCAAATGCCATATATGGTCATTTCTTGAATACTTCCAGGGATGGTGACACCTCCTGGAAAGCCCATTCCTACGCTTAGCCACCCTTTCAGTGAAAAAGTTTTCTTGATCTTCAGTCTGAATCTCCTGTGGTGTAGGCTGAAACTATTCCCACCCGTTCTGTCACCAGTTACCCCAGAGAAGAGACAAATTCCTGCCTTGCTGCATTTTCCTTTCAGGTAGTTGTAGAAAACTCCAAGGTTTCCCTTGTGCCTTCTCATCTCCATGCTAAACATCCCCAGCTCCCTCAGCCTCTCCTCCTAGGGTTTACTCTCTAGACACTACACCAGCTTTGTTGCCCTTCTCCAGACATGCTCCAGCAACATAAGAACTTTTTTCCAAGACTGAAAACTAAAAGATATCTTGCAAATATACTCTTGATCATTGTTTAAACTTGCTAAATGAAATAAGACTAAAGAACACCATGGAACAAATGAAAATTTTGAACAGCCCTTATTTTTGAGAGCATTCTTTTGGGAATGCTGACATTAAAATGTTTTTTGATAACAAGTTCTGTTTGGTGGAGCCTTTTTATTCTGAGAAATAATGCCAGCTGAGTTTGAAACAGGGCTACTGTCAGATGAACAGAATGGAGTCGCAGATAAGAGAATTGGAGTTCACTAAAGTCTCTTAGTTTCTTAAATAAATACCTTTAGTTTCTTAAATAAATTAATGAAGATAGAAATTTAATAGACTGTATTTTGCTTTTAGGTATTAAGCCATGAAAACTTTACCTTTTGAGACAAATAAGTTCATACAGTTGGAACTGAGAGAAGAATTTCACTACAGATCCTCCCCATGCATCCAAACAACTGAAAATATGTTTTTCATTAATAGGAGGAAATATTTGTGCTGCCAGCTCATATTCACATGCAGTGTTGGTGTCTAGAAAGTGTACAGAAGGTTGGAGAATGCTACCAAATATCTTAGAGAGACTGTCATTGAACATGAACATTTTAAATTTTCACACCAGTTCGAACCTAGTGTTTATTAGGGAGGGCTCCTCACCCTAGTGAGGCTTTCTTGAGCTCTGTGGAACTCTCTTGAGCTCTGTGATGGGTGAGGTATTGTTGGAACCCTGGAAACAAGTGTTCGTGGTTCAAGCAAGGTATAAGATGTGCAATGAGGGCATCCCTTCTTTACACTCAAAGCAGGACATGGCAGCCAGCTGGGTGCCCCGACACCATACTTGGCCTGAGGAGCTGGCACACTTGGGTTTGCATTCCACTTGACTGCTATCCTCACACTGCCTTTCCAAGCTGGTAAATTACAGGTGCTTTATTTTTGTCCAAAAAGCCAAGGCAAATGAAATATGTATCATCTGCAAGCTGAATTTTAGGCTGTCATTTTTAAAAACATCAGGATAACTAAAGGTTTCCACTTTTTTTTGCCTTGTCCCATGTTTTGTGTTGTGTTCCACATAGATGGAGTTTGGTGGTGAGCTTCAGTAGAGAATGCTTTTGTGCAATTCTTCCCAGATTCCCTCTACCTCTGTCTTTGTCATCCATGAAAACATATATACACAAATCAAAACAGTAAATAGCAAACAAAACCCTGTAACAATTTAACATCCCTCGTATTTCTTTAATTGGTAATAGGATTGCTGACAATTTGTTTGGAATTTGGAAGATTTGTTTGGTAAACAACTTTAGATTTAAAAACTGAGTGTTCCTATGACAATAAGACATCTATGATTTTCTAGTTAAGAAAAAGTGTGCCCCTTCTATTCTTGAAATTTAAAAAAAAACTTCACCTGGTTTTAAGTTTTTTTGAAAATACCATGTCTCGATGCTGATTTCTTGGAATAAATGTATTTTGCATTTTAAAAATAGGTCATGGCAAAATTTAAATGGAAATTACAAATTCAGAGTATTAAACCAAGACATTTCTCAGGCAAATAAGTTATTTTTTCTAATGTTTTACCGTGAAATAGAATTCTGACACAGTTTCTGTGACAACCCACAGCAATCCACTCCTTTAAAGCATTATGATAAAGGTTTCTCTAGGAATTTCTTTGTCTAAATATTCTATTGAGGTAAATATGGATATTACATATTTCTTCTCCAATATTCTTTGAAAATTACCATCCATATGAAAATTTTCACATTTGTATTATGCATACACTCTGAACCAAATATTCTCCAAATCTTCCTCTACTGGCTCTGTAATACCGTTTTGAATATTTCAGAACCACTCCTTTGTCACACAGATCATATTAACATTTTCCACTTCCCACATAAACACTGAGAATGAACATTTAATTAACCTGGATACATCCTCTAGCTTCAAGGAGTAATAGCAGCTGTCCGAGACATTAGTAATTTTTAAAAAGCGATAGATTTTTCTTAGCTTTCAGACAAAGTGTGAAATTCCCTCTAAGTCACATTTATGTCCTGCCACTGGAGTGAAGGGAGAATAAATGTTCCACATTGAACAGGCAATTGAAATAGAAAAGCTTTAGAAGTTTGAGAACAGAGAATTTCTGTATGCAATGAGTGTGTTTTACATCTGATTGTGGTTTAGGGTTGCCAATTTTCAAAGAGAAACACTGTTAGGTCGCTGAACTCCATAGAAGTATATGTTTTATTCAAAGTGAGTGGGAAAGTCTAACTCTTTTTCCTGTTATGTCATTCAAGGAAGTGGGTCAAGAACTAAAAGTTCCAGCTAGTGGGCAGAAGTGTGCTTTTGTTATGCTTGTATTCTTCTGACACAATTCACAGTGCAGTGAGTAAGGGATTTGTATAAGAACTGAAGTCACTAAGTCTAGTTTCCAAGTTCTACCTTAAATGGTTTCATATGTTTGCCAGAATCTGGGTTCCTAAGGAATAACTGGAAAAGAAATAATCAAGGACATCATAGTGCTCATCGATTTTCCTTCTCCCTGGCTTCCCTTCCACTTCTGATGTTTGGATTTTTTTTTTTTTCCTTTTGCATTCATGCTCTGTAGACTGATAATACTGTTTCTTACATTTTTCTTTCCTCCTGATTTTTTCTGGCTATCATTCTCTGAGTTAAATAGTTTCATGCCCTGTAATAGTTCCAAGGTTAAAAACTATGCCTTTGGACATTCATAGAGACGATGCTGCCCTTTGGAACGAAGTCTAAAGTTGCTCCTTAGTTTTAAATAACCAAAGGATGTTGGAGGGAAGGTATAAAAAGTACTACACAATCTTTCTTGACCTCTACAGATTTTACAATATATGCATTTTGATGCATTATACATATGCAGCTCATAACTATGCACAATTAGAGTAGTATTATATTGTTACTTATATGTATATGCTATTGTATTTTGTGTATTGGCTGTTTATATATAAAATAGACTCATAAACTTATCAATATATACATTGGTAACAATTCTGTATTTATCATAAATTTAAGGAGTGGTTATGCTCAAATTTTTGGAAAATCTATATTTTTCTAGATCTCAGCTGACATGGCACACTGAGGGCTTAGCATAGAAGCTCAGAATAACCATAAAAACAGGATTAAAGGAAATAGTCTTAAGCTATACTGGATAATGTGGAGTTCATTGCTGCTTTTTGCAGGGATATCATTTATATGAAATTCTTATAACTCAGATACTAAAATAAAATAGCAAAATATACACTAACTGGGTCATATACATGAATTTCCACCTTCAGGAATGTTTCACCAGTGCTGTATAGTTTTGCACCTTCATTTCCCCCTCTTTGACTATGAGATGATCGGATTCCACTTTATTGTTCTTACTGTTCTGCTGCTATATCACCATTTAAAATTTCTTGTTGGCTTGATTTTTTTTATTTTTTATTTTTTTATTTTTTTGTTATCAAAGACAGAAATGTGCACAGATTTCACCTAGATTATTGTTTTCAAATTATGTTTAAGATCAGAGAGATGCAGCATTATTGCTAAATGTACTAAGCATTGCTGCAAAAGCAGGTAGTAGTGAGACAAGAAATCCACAGAAAATTAAAAAAATTACTAAAATTATCAAGAACCTCAGGGTCCATTTAAATTATAATTTTGAATGCTGCTTCTAATCTATTTTTATGTACCTGCATCACAGACCTACTTCAAAGATTAATATTTTGATTTAGAAAGCAAATGAGGACAAAAAGTGAAAACAAGTAAAATGCAAAATTCAAGTACAAAAACGTTTTGTTTAACGCCATTTGATTTCATTGACTATAAAATTGTTCTTGGCTATGAGATACCTTCCATCTAACTTTATTTGTCTGTATCACCAACCTGTGTTCTTCAATGACACAATTACCTGGGTGGTTGAACACTCTCACTTCAGCAAGGATTTTGACAATGTGTCTCAAAACAACCTCATATGCAAACTCAGGAAGTGTGGTCTGGATCAGTGGACAGTAAGGTGATTTGAGAACTGGTAGATCTCAAAGGGTCATGCTCAGTAGCACAGAGTCTAGTTGGAAGTCTGTAACTTCCTGACATGAGTGGTGCTCCCCAAGTGCTCTGTACTGTTTAACCTGTTCATCAATGACTCAGACAGAGAGACAGATGCCTCCACAGAAGGTCACTGATGACACAAAGCTGGGAGCAGTGGTCAATACCTCAGAGAGCTGCACAGCCCTTCTGAAAGGCCTCAATAGGGTAGAGAGATGGGCAGAGAAGAACACTCTGAAATTCGGTAAAGGCAAATGCAGGGTCCTGAATTGGGAGGAATTACCCTGGCACCAGCACAGGCTGAGGCTGATCTGCTGGAAAGCAGCTCTGAGGAGAAGAACCTGGGAGTCCTAGTGGACAACAACCTGTCCATGAGCCAGCAGTGTGCCCTGGTGGCCAAGAAGACCAGTGGTGTCCTGGGGTGAACTAGGAAGACCACTGCCAGCAGGACAAGAGGGGTGATTCTGCCCTTCTACTGTGCCTTGGTGAGGCACAACTGGAGTGCTGTGTCCAGTTCTGGGCTCCTCAGGACAAGAGAGACATATAGTTCCTGGAGAGAGTCCAACAGGGGACTTCAAAAAGTGGTTGGAAGACTGGAGCTGCTCAGATATGAGGAAAATCTGAGGGAGCTGGACCTGTTAAACCTCAAGAAGATAAGACAGACAGGATCTTGTCAACGTAAGCAAAATCTGAAGGGATGCTCTTCATGGTGGTGCTGAGCAGTAGCACAAAAGGCAATGGGTAGAAGCTGATGCATAGGAAATTCCACCTAGATATGGGGAAGAATTACTTTGCAGATGACCACACACTCACACAGATTGTCCAGAGAGGTTGTGAAGTCTCCCTCACTAGAGATACTCGAGAACTGCCTGGACACAATCCCGTGCCATGTGCTCTAGCATGACCCTGCTTGAGCAGGGATTTGGACCAGATGTCCCCTGTTATCCCTTCAAACCTTACTGATTTTCTGATTCTGTCATTAAAAATCAGCACATAAAATTGTTACAACTTCTACAAGGAAGAAATTACCACATACTTTGTATATGTTGTCAATAATATTAGCATCAAAGTATAATAAATAAGAAAGAAAAAGAACTTTGTGACCGAAAGCTTATATCTTACTATTTTATATTTATACACTTTGTGTGAAACAACATTTTTCAAGGCAGAAAATCTTTTAAAGAAGCATAATTTTCTGTGTTCTGATTACAAGTCTTTTCATACACAAGAAAAGATGAGATCAGATCAAAATTCACTGGAATCATTCATCCTTCCTGATCACAGTTCTTATCTGCCATAAAGTTATAAGAATTGTTGAAAGAGAGCTTTGTCTACTTGTAACAGGTAAAGAAGAAAAAGAAGGAAAAAAGAAATGAACACTGCCAGCTATAGCAAAAACAAGAGGGCACAGTTTTGCTCATATAATTTTTTTTTTCCCTCTGGAAATGGATACTGAAATCCCCTGGAATTATAGTGCAAAAGTCAAAATATGCACGTCTGAGCAAATTTGGATTCTGGCTTGATTTACAAAGCTACAAATCAAAAAAGGACATGTATACTTTATTACTCAGCAATGAATGGAGGGAAGTAGGGCAAGACTTATGCTGCAGATTACACAGAAAGCAGTTTATCAGTTTGTGAGTCATCAAACTTGAGAAGTTGGATACTCACTTTAGTGGGAAGCAAATTTTTAGGCCTCCTGAATGCCGGCTGCTTTTGTCTTACATGTGCTTATAACTGTGTGTATTTGACAGAGTTCATATGGATTGGTTCATACTTCTTGATATTTTCTACCATAAATTCACTTTTTAGAAAGTGTTTTCTTGAAGAATCATCACTTTGTTATTTTGAGTTGTAACTATCTCAATTCTCTCCCCAGAAAAAGAGAAGACATTGTGCATTTTACGTTACACTGGAAGATAGGTAACTTTACCGAGTCCAGGCAAGTTCCCTGTGCAGATCAAAACTCCTGAAAGGAATAAAGAGGATTGGGACAGGTCTTTTTTTCTATTGGAGGCGGGAGCTCTCTGGTACATTAGTTCATGTCCAGCTCCAGTGAAATGATAGCTGGACAAGTAAATGTTCTTTGAAAGGAGGGAAATGTCAGGACTGAGTGGAAGAGAGCACAACTATGTCAGGTTTTGCTCTTCCTGTTTCAGATCCCATAACCAAAAGTTAAAATGAGGTACTGTTCCAGGTGGATACCATTAGTATTTTGAATTGCTGACCTCTGTGGAGACCATGCCTTTCACAATATCTGTCCACATGTGGAGCTGGGAAGTCAAGCTTCTTTCCTTCACAGCTATGCACTTACCTTCTCTCTCATACCCTTTAAAGGCATGATAGACTAGACAGATAATAGGCAAAAGCATCATCATTTTGAGCTGAATTTGGGTGAATACTTCAGTTACCCAGGCAGACTTCTGAAGGGCTTGGCTCAGAATGTTGTAAAAGTGAAACATTAACATTAGATGTGTTAAAGAGGCAGTAGTATTTTTACCCTGACTGGACTCCAGGCATCCACAAAAGCCTCTCTATCCCCCCCCTCTGCAGCTAGACAGGGGAGAGAGAATGTAGAATCTATGAGTTGAGATAAGGACTGGGAGAGATCCCTCACCAAATACCATCACAGGCAAAACATGTTGGAAGTAGAGATATTAATTAAATTTCTTACTAACAGCATCAGAGTGGAATAATGAGAAGCAAAAAGAGACCTTAAAACCATCTTCCCCCCACCTCCCTCTCCTTCCTAGCTCTACCTCCTACCTCCAGTAGTGCAGGGAGGTGGGAAATAGGGGTTATGATCAGTTCATTACACATGGTTTCTCCCACTGCTTTGGGAGAGGAATCGTTCCCCTGCTCCAGCATGGGGTCCCTCACACAGGAGATAGTTTTGTATGAACTTCTCCAATGAGTCCATTCAACAGGCAATAGTTCTTCACAAAGTTCTTTACTTCAACATGGGTCAGTCTTCCACAGGGTGCAGCTCTTCAAGGACCAAGAACAGGCTGTTCCAGTGTGGGCTGCTCATAGGATCACAGATCCTACCAGGAAATCTGCTCCTGCACAGTCTCCTCTCTCCACAGGTCTACAAGTTCTAGCCAGGAGCCTGTTCCAGAATAGATTTCCCACAGGATCTCAACCTCCTCTGAGGCAACAGCCAGTCTAGGGCTTCTCCATGGGCTGCAGATGTTTCTCTGCCTCCTCGTGGTCCTGCATGGGCTGCAGGGGCACAGCTGCTTCACGATGCTGAAATGGAACCTCAGGTCCTTCTTCACTGACCTCAGTGTCTTCAGGATTGTTCTTCTCACATCTTCTCACCCCGCTCTTCTCTGGCCACAATTATATATGAGCAATAATGGGAGTTTTGTTGTCTTTCTTAAATTTTTTTACCACAGAGGCATTATCACCATTTCTGAACGGGCCCAGCTTTTGTCAGAGGAATGCCCAACATTGAACCTGTCAGAGATTTGCTCTGCCAGACCTGGAGGAAGCTTCTGGCATCTCTTCACAGAAGCCACCCCTGCAGTCCTATGATTACCAAAGTTTGGCCATACAAACTCAATACAGAAACTCAAGTTTACTCTTCATTTTCAGCTCATTGATTTGGATACCAAGAGTGAGATTTTAGTTCTGAAGGTATTCTGTGTGGAATTTTACAAATGTTCAAAAAATCTAGTATTGCACTCTTGATACTTTTTAATTTATGTCATCTGGCCTCCTGGGATCACTGGTATGTAACTTTTATGAAATCAAATTCTACATTGTTCTACTTGTCCAACAAACGTCTTTTTCAGTTGGTTTGCTGTTGGGGTTTTTAAATATTTTTTCGTTGTTTTCTTGGAAACCAATTGCTATAATTTGCTTCAAGATGACAAGTTTGAACGTTTCAAGCATGCTGCATCAATACATGTGTTTATTTTTCCTGAGCAGTACAAATGACTCAGACTAGTTTGTGTGAGATGATTACACCAGAGCTTCAAACTCCAGAAGGTCTACAATATGTCTGACATATTTCAAATAAAAGGTGGGAGGCATGGATTTATAATTTTAGCAGTTGCTGAAACACATTACAGTAAGCAGAACTGCAAAGAACTGAAAAATGATTAACTGACATTGGGAAGTATGACATTTATTTAAATCTAGTAATGTGTTCACAGTTGCCTTGCACAGGGACTTTGATACATATGCCAAGGTTATAATAATAATAATACTCTTAAGGTCCATTTAGTGCAAGGCTGAGCAGTCACAGTTCCTGTTCAGTTTACATCAAACTCAGTTTTTCTACTAGCAACGAGAAAATTGATGTTGCTGACATTATGAATAGAGAGTCCTGCTAATTGCTTGCAGGCATTTTCATCAGTCTTTTACAGTAGAGAGGCTGTTCAAAGACTGGCAATCTTGGGCTGTGAACACATAAATGTAAAACTTGGTATATGCACAGGTGCTCTAAGTTAGGATGAATAAATGCAACTGTATACCAGGATGGAACAAATTCTAAAAATGCTACATAGCATGCAAAATAGCAGTAGTAGATTATTTGTTATTCTTGCTCAAAGTGTGAGACTGAGAGTCATTTCCTGTTCAATCCATACCAGATTAAATTGCCTTGAAAATACCAGAAATTAGTGAATGTAAAGAAGAAAGACATCAACCATTATGCAGATTAATGAATCCAGTATTGCAGTGGATTAAATATTTCTTAATTTTATATTGCTTGCCCTTCTCTTAGGATACCTCAAAATAAATTCTACTTTAAAATTCTTAGGTATATACATAATTAATTGATATCCTTCCTTATTTTTTGACCTGTAACTTCTAACACCAGCTTTTTGAACTTTTATTCATAAACATAGAAGGCTGGTAATCTGCTATATTTTTAAGCTATGATTCTAATATAACAGATATTTCTAGCATTATATATAAATCTGTTGTTTGAAAGAACCCTGGTGTCTTACAGCACCAGTGATGGACATGATGAACTGACAATATGTTAACAATGGGTTGGCAATGCCATGCATACATAACCTGTGTGGACAAACCACAGGTGTGTGGTAGCTCACCAGAGCCAACATGGCAATAGGTTACTGCAAGCCACAAAGTGCCTACAGGCCTCCTGATCATGCCCTTGTGCACATTCCCAGACACAGCTCCCCATCTCTAAACCTCTGCCTCTGGAACGAATGCTAATGCAATATTGATATAATCTGAGTCAAATACATATTCCTTTTGCGGAAAACTTATATTTTCTCTATTGCTATTCACTTTTGTTTTTTTTTTTTAAAACAGTGTCTGGTCACACATCCAGTAAATATTTTCATCCTCTTCCTAGTATGTAGAGGGAAGGTTACTATAGAATCACAGAACCATTAAGATTGAAAAAGACTATCAAGATCATTGAATCCAAACCTTGACTAAATTGTAGCAATAAGTAACATGTCCAGTCATTTCTTGAAGGCTTCCGGGGTCAAGGACTCCGCCACCTCTTGGGGAAGCCCATTGCAATCCTTAACCTTCTCCTAATCCTTAATCCTTCACTTTCAGTGAATTCTTCCTGATGTCCTCCCTAATCTAAACCTCCCCTGGCACAGAGTGAGACCATTTCCTCTTGTCCTGTCACTGGTTTCCTGGGAGAAGAGAGTGACCCCTATCTCACCCACCCTCCTTTCAGGTACTTAGAAAAAGTCATAAGGTCTCCCTTCAGTCTTTTTTACTTCAAGCTGAACACCACCACCTCCATCAGCCGTTCCTCATGTGACTTGTGCTCCAGACTCTCAGACAGCTATCTTGCCCTTCTCTGGACATGCTTCAGCAGCTCAATGTCTTTCTTGAATTTATGGGCCCAGAACTTAACACAGGAATTGAGGGGTTTGCCTCACCTGTGGGAGTACAGACAGGATAATCGCTGCCCTGGTCTTCATGGCCATAACTGCTTCTGACATGAGCCAGGATGTCACTGCATTCTTGGGCACCTGGGCACATGCTGGCTCATGCTCAGCTGCTGTCAGCCAGCACCCCAGGTCCTCTTCCTCCAGGCAGCCTTCCAGCCACTCTGCCCCCATCCTGTGATCCAGCATGGGGCTGTTTTGACCCAAGGGCAGGACTCAGCATATCACCTTGTTGAACCCCATACCACTGGTCTCGGCCCATCCATCCAGCCTGTACAGATTCCTCTGCACACCCCTCACACCTTTCAATAGATGATCACTCTAATTCAACTGATAATTGCATTGCAGCTGCCCACTGTGGATGCATTCATCTATTGTACATTTCCTTCATTGTGTTTATAAATGCTGCTTTCTTAAGCCTGCCTACATACCTACAGAATACCAAGCGGATTTCAAAGTGTGATTAATTTTTAGGTTTAGGAGCCCAATCAGTAGCAATCATCAATAATTCTTTCTCTAATGTGAACCACAATGGTGGGGAACTTGTGACCCAGAGATTGAATACAGCCTATGCCTGTATTTCCTCAGGCTCATTGCCACTTCTTTTTATGTATATTTATTGGCTATTACTAGAGAATGTGCTAGTGACTGTAAAATGTATTTGAAAGGCTTATTTGTCCCTGAGCAAGGAGAGGGTTCCACTCCCCACCCACTGGTAATGTCAAAATAAGTATCAAAGATTAAATGAACAGTTGAAAGAAAATAATTCAATTAGTAGAGGAGGATCAAATTACAGTGAACTTCCCTCCTGGGTTCACTGCCCACAATAATGACTTTATTTAGAACTAAATTACTGAAAAGTGTCACTTTAAAATGTGCCCTCTATCTATCTCAGTGTCAAGTTGAAGTAGACGCTTTGTGGAATGATGGGATGGTTGAAGTGGGTGTATTTCAGAGTTAAGTTAAACCTTAAGCATTCTTTATAAACTAGACATTTAAACTGGTGAGGCAGCTTCCAGTCTATTTGAATATATTCTCAGAAGCCTTACAACCTATTTTCAGGGGAAGCAGTACTCTCCCAGAGGGACAATGCTGTCTGAGCCTCACCTGGACCTTGTCTCTGAGACAGGAAACCAGGCGTATTTTATGACTGCAAGCAACTTCATAGAGATTCTTATTGTGCCTATGTGATTCTTTCTTACACAAACCTTTCTGTTTTGTTCTTTAAAGAAACCCAGTCTGCCAGCTGGGCTCCTCAGAATAGTTTTGGCAATATATTGTGACCAGTGTGTGAGTGCTTTCCTTCACTTATGGCACTACTTCATGAGGCAAATATAAAGCAGGTAGGCTCAATTGCAGATAATTTTTGTGTTTTATTGAAAAAGTTCTTTGAAACATCATTGACATTATCTGTAAAAGACCACAGGCTGGCATTTTTCCAGGCAGTATTTTGATCTAGTGTGGAGTAAGCTAAACTTAAAAGAAGAAAAGAAATAAATTCAGGCTATTTGCCTGGACATCTAAGCATGACTTGTCGTGTTCCATCAGTCCTGTTAAAGTGTCATATTAATTTTTGTTACTTTCTCCGGGTTACTGATATATATATGTTCTTTTGTGAAAATGTTAGGAGATAACCATAATAGAATAATTCCAAGAAAAATATAAACATTCCACTTGACTTTTTTTTACATGGAATTAAACAGGAGTAGGGTGGACTTTGTTTTTCTCTTAATTCCTCTGGAATTCCCACATTCTTACTCTTGCATTGGAAAATGTGTACTGAAATAAAATGAATACTTGATTTTTAGTCAGCATATAAAATAGACAGGCTATAATTTCCAGATAAATATTCCATGGAAATATTGAAGGTCAACCTGCACATTTCAGTCTTTGGTTGAATCTTTGCCATTTTATCTTGATTAGTCTGCATGCTGTTTTACTAGCCAATGACCCTAAGGGAGAGAAGCAAGGCTTAAGACATTTTCAGTTTTGTTTTTGGAAAGATTGTAAAGATTGGTCAGATAATTGCCTGCCTGGGGTATAATTCATAGAATCATATAATTATATAATGGTTTGGGTTAGAAGGTACCTTAAGGATAGCTTAGCTCCAGCAGGCTTGCTGTGGGCAGGAACACATTTCACTAGATCAGGTTTCTCAGAGACCTATTCAACCCAGCTTTGAATACTTCAAGGGATGTGGCATCCCATATTTATTCAGTGGGTAAGGATGGGGCCTTGTTCTGATTACACAGAAGAGACAGAATTTAGCCCTCTGTGGTCACCATAGTGCCTCTGTCTGGGAAAACCACATGAACCTGAAGGAGCTGTCAGTCATCTTGGTTTTGTTACCACTGGTGAATACCTTTCTGAGGGTAAAACACCTTTTTTTTTTTCCCTTTAATCAATCAATCTATCTATCTATCTATCTATCTATCTATCTATCTATCTAATTTACATATATTTTTTTCTATTAATATTGCTGTAGTGATTGTGTGTGTCTTATTCCATTGCTTTGTGCTTTTGGTAAATTTTTATCTCAGCCCATAGTCTCTGCTTTTTTGACCCTCCCTTATCAGAAGGGGCAGTGGAAGGGGAATGGCTTGTTTGGAGTTTGATTTCCCACTGGTGTTGAAACTACCACAGGCATCCATATCCAATTAACTGAGTTCAATTAAGAACAAGATTTAAAAGTGTAAGAAGTGCTGTGCCACTTTTCATTGTATATCTCATGTCTATCTTTTCAAGAGTCTACAAACCCAAGATGAGATGACTTTGCTATGAATAACATTGTGTACAGTGTTTTTAAAAAATCACTTTGTCTTGCATCGGGCCTTGGGCATTTAGAAAAATTAACAGACACCTGGCTATCTCTCTGCTTTAACATCCAGGACCTAAAATTTAGGAGATTAACTTTAGTAGGTGTATTTGTGGTTCATCTTCTCCTCTCCCACTGAGGAGAGTTCACATAGTCTTTTATCCATTTTATTTCTGGATCTTACTAAGACTATTTTCCACCTCCAAAATGGTCTCAGAGCTCTCTCTTTAGCCCCAGTCACACTGTGATAAGACCAAAAAAAGTGAGGTTGTCAGATCAGGAGACACAGGATTAGGGGAACTGCTGTGCAGCATCATGAGAGTAGTGAGCTCCAAACCAGGGACAGCAGCAGCAGTGTGGTGAGAGCAGAGCAGAGCACACAACGGGCAAGCTGACTCAGCAAAGAAGTTGCCTTTGCTATACTTAGCACTGTGATTGACAAATGCAAACAAGCTCTCATTTGTAGCCACTCAGTGGTTACTGCTCATGCACAGATAGGTCTTTGCAGCTGTAATTCAGTTCAGCTTGACTGTGCTAAATCAGCTTAGACCACGTCTTGTTTGCATGGACTGACAGCAAGGTGGCTGTCATGGCTTGGCTGGCATAAGCTTCACATTATCCCACCCCTCACTTCTCAACATGTACTGAACCCTAATATATATTTTTATGTGATTTTTCTCTAGTGAGATCTTTTCACCTACTGGCTTTTTTGATTATCTTCTAAAATTATTGCCTTGATGCAGCATTGCACAAGATTTGACTAATTCAAATGCAATTACCAATTTTCTCACTTTAGTGAATGCATTCAGCTTTGACAACCTAATTTGGAAAATGTTCTGGAAGAAAAGAAAGGGGAAGAGAAAAACATATAGAGGATCTCACATAAGCGAGATCAGAAATCTAAAGAGAATTGTTTGTGTTGTCTCAATTTGGAAAAAGTCAGTACTTTAGTGAAAAAGATATTCAGATATGTTGAGCACAATAAAGCAAGTCAGAAGGCCAATACAGAGATGATATTTGAATACAAAACCTAAAGAACTTTGAATAAATTAAAAGCAAGTTATATATGTACAATTCAGTATAGTTTTTGGTAATACCTATATATGATGAGGAATTCTTTCCCACCAGAATTTATTTGTGAAATAAGTATTTAGACTGTTTAGACTAACTTTGATAAAAATACTGGAATAATTATCACAAAAATAATAATCACAGGAATATCATCTTCATGTTTTAAACTATAATCTGAGCACTTCATCTCTGGAAACTCTTTTCATGTGGCAAAATGAGTTCTCTTTTGTTATGTACATACTTTTCCCCCAGATATTTATAAATAGTTTGAAATCACCAAATCACAATAACCACTGTTCTTTAAGGTTGTTAGTAGTTTTAGAATTCCTAAATTATTGAAATAATAAAGTCAGAGAAAACTAATGGTACAGTCCATGACAGTCAGTAAAATAATTGATTAAAATATTTAATCAGCTTATGTGCAAGATGGAACTCTAGATGGAGCAATTCCCTTTGTTTGAACTTTGTTTGCTGGGCTGATAATGATTTCATTAAGTTATGAATTATTAGACAAATAACTGACCTAAATATGATAACACAATTCTGTAGAAACATTCAAACTCAGATTTGATTTCCTAAATAAGAAGCTTGTACGTTAGTATAAGAGGAAAGTTTGAAGTGAGCGTTCCCCTTCCTAAATTTATTATTTGAATAAACAGCAAAACTGTATTTTGTGAAATAACACAATTGTGTAGTGCAGCAAAAAGTAGTGAAATACTTCATATTACTTCTTGAATATCATTTGCTGTAATGGCAAACTAACATTTAAAAAGGAGAAATATGAAAAAGGTCTACCAAAATAGGGGACTTATGGGAACTAAAGTGTTGTGTCATGTGCCAGTGTTACCAGATTAATTTCAAGTGCCTCAAATCTCTGCATGTAGTGCAGTATAGAGAAAAGCTTCATGGAGTCAATTTCCATTCCTATCTTGTGGGAGAAAGATGGAGGGTTGCCAGTGGCCAGGCTTTCCCTTCTAAGTTCTTTCTCACAGTCAAGATAGCCAGGAAAATTTAACCAGTTATCTCACTGTACTCTGCTTAGACTTCTGTAGCCACCACCAAGAGTGTGCCTGGTTGCTTGGCTCCATGAATACTACCAGTTCACCCTCACCTGTGATTCTCTAAAACTTTCTCAGGCAGTACACCTCCCTAACATGCTTCCAGAGAAGTAGTCCCATTTATCTAGTGTGTTTGTCCCCACTCAATATCTGTAACAGTACAATCACTGCTGAATTAAATATATAAATTACAAAAAACAAAACAAAACAAACAAAAAAACCCAAAATGAAAACAAAACAACAGCAGCAATAAAAAACAAACACACACACAAAATAACAAAAAAACCTGAAACCAAACCGAAACCAAACCAAAGCCAAACTCAAAATCAAAAAAGAGGACTAACCTCCTTGGTCGAATTGTCTTTGTTCTCCTTGCAAAGGAGATGCAAAAGAGTAGATTCCACATTGAGTTCCTTTTCAAAATTGAACATCTCTCCCAGAAAATTAGATGCAAAAGAAATGGTCTTTCATACCTGATCTCCCAAGCCAGAGTTGATGTTTGAGGTAATGCTGTTTGCATTAGCATGATTCTCTTTCCCTTCAGAATGAAACGTCAAGGAAAGCAGCTACAGGGGTCTTGTCTTTTGTTAATAGCCATTCCTCATTTTGAAACTAGCCTCAAGTTACATGAGCAAAATAATATCTAATGTGCACAAAGACCAGATGATAGGAAATTAAAAGAATCAATTCCAGAGAATATAAGATTCTTTGCAGACATGGATTAATGAACATCAACAAAAGGAAAGTTATTGTGCCAATATGTAAAACACCTGTAACTGAGAGAATGACAGGTATAGATCTTTTAGTTCTTTCATTTTTTTACCCTGTCCTCAGTCCTTTACATAGTTGGTATCACAGGCCAAGGTTTTTTTAATGGAGATATGATTTAATGACCTTTTAGATGGTTTAAGCCATTAAGAATGATGGCTATTGTTCCATCCTGCCTGACATATTCATTGACAATTGACAAATGCCCCAAAGATTTTTTGCTAAACTATGGTCTAGCAGTAGAGTACACATTCAAGGAAAGAATAGTTGTTGAGCCTCTGGCAAAAAAATTAGATTTGCAGACACAGGATGCTGAGCCACATTGCTAAATGTGATGCTGTGACAGAGGACAATCTATGGAACGCTGTTTGCCAGTGGTTGAAGGTCTGAGTCAACAGAAATATTCTCTACCTTTCTCCTGATCTAGATTAATTATTATCCATTATAGGTTAATAAATTATATGACCTGATGCTATGATTTCAGCACATTAGTCACTCTATATTCACATTCAAGATAAAATAAAGTGGGGTTACACATTTTCTAATTGGGAATTTCTAAATCAATAGTTATTCTGCAAAACAAGCTATGTTAACAAATGAATTGGGGTGGTTGGCAGAAAGCAAAATTATGCCTGGAAGAGCTTACAAATCACAAAGGAAAGCAATCACCTAATTTCTGTTGAGTGAGTAGCAGTTATCAAGATAAACACCACACTGTAACAATTTATACATGATTAGAACAAGGCAAAAGATGAGACAAATGCATGGGGTTTAATGAAAGGTTATGAAACACTGGAACATTAATTCTAGGGTAAATAAATTTTGGATTTTTCTCTGAGCATAATACCTAACATTAGACTAATCACGATACAAAGAGTAAAATTATTATCCAGTTTTGCCATTAACTGAATGGCAGTAAGACAGGTGCCTTTACTAAATTTTAGCATGCTGTCCAGCTGTAGACAGTAGAAAAGATCTAAAAGTCTATATATCTATGTCTAAAGGTCTATCTCTGCTAGATAAATTAAATCCAGTAAAAATCTAACCAAGAGGTGAGTTGTTTCACAGACACAGATGTCTCTCTCACAGTTCATACAGACAGGGGAGCCCATATTAAAGAATTATATTTCCACAGTCAAATTAACTATAAACTGAAGATTCAGGACTTCCAAAGTTTGGTTACTATAAAAGTCTCTGTTTTAAAGCCATGCCCATTGTCAGTGTCTCCATACTCACACAGCTATGTATTTGCACACGTGGACTAATATAACTTTTCTTAATTCTGTAAGATTTTTAATTAGAAAATAAATGGGAAAAAACCTAAGAAAAAGTAATACTTCACAATAGGATCAAGGTCCCAGAGCTGTGAAGACAAACATATTTTCATAAATCAAGTTTGAATATTGATTTAAAGTTTAGAATATTATTTTCTTTCACTAAAACCATATCAATTTTTTTTTAGTGAAGATGTAACCACTAAAATAATAATAATAAAAAAAAATTCTTGAAGGAAAACTAAGTTTTTGTCATTTTACTTCAGGGTTCATAGAATCTCTAAATAATTCTTTCACGCAACTATGTGTTCATAGTACTCTCTAAAAAAGAGACCTACCTCATAAAAATGGGCCTCTGTCTTTGCAGTGATGTTTCTGTGCATTGTTAGCTCTCACAGCAACCGAAGTTTATATAGGATTTCTCAAGAAGAGGAACAGCAGCATTGTTAATCTGAGGGTCATAGATAAGGATTCCTATATTCACTAAGTTTAAGAAACCTCTCACTAAACTTTTTCAATCGTTCTTCACAGAATGCTTTCAATACACAGAACATGCTCAAAAAAAAATGCTATGAACCCCTAGAGGCCACAGTGCAGCAGAAACAGAGACAATATGTTTTGCCAAAGAAGAGTTGGCAAAGTACAAAGCAAGAACTTAAAAAAGCATCATATACAAGTTTTCATGCCTTCATGAATCTGAATCTCTGATTAACATCTTCTTGTATTTTCCAGTTCTGGTACTGTAAAGGAAAGTGAAATTATCTGGATTTTGTGCTTTTCCTTTAATGGCAATAAAGGAACCTCACTAAGATAGATTTCTTGTAAGTGTTTGAGTTTTCCTGCCAAGGCTAATCTATCTAGCTGTATGTCCCAAAGCCAGGACCATCTCTGTATAAATTTGCACAAAAATGCTCGTGCTTTTTACCATACCAGTAGATATTTGAAGTCTGTCCTGAGACTTTTAAGTCCTACTCTCCTGTGCTGATTCTGTCTTTGTCCAGTTTAATGCATCTCACTGAAGGAGAAAATATAAGAAGGTAATGGCCCTTGACTTAAAGTTGAGAAAGGGCTTGGCCATATGATTTTTGCTAATTTGAGCACAGATTATTTCGGAGCACTTGCCTGGCTTTGGTAACAAAACCCTGGTGCCCGCACAGGCAGAAGAAGCAACAGTTGAGTGCTACTGACAGTTGAGTAGTTAGTGTTTTCTCTGCTAGATGTCAGCAACGGTTGCTATCTGATTGCTGCAAGCAATGTTTTCCAAACAGTAGGCAAAATCCTGTCTCTGCAGATTTCAATAGCAAAACTCAGCTGACTTCAATGGGCTCAGAATTTCATTTACTGACACTGCATTTTAAAACTCAGAATGTGCCAAAGGCCAACAGTCCTTCAGAGAAAAATAATTTTTAAAAAATGTAGAACAAGAAGGAAAAATCCATTTCTTTCCTAGCAGCTAAAAATCCTTCAGTGCAATGAGTACAAGAGCAAATAATCTTTCTCACTGTATCTTAAGGGAGTTTTTAGTGTGTATGAAATGCAGTCTCTCTTTGGATCACAACAACCTGTTCATTGCATCCAGCCAAGAGCTGCTATTCCTATGTATGCAATTGGATGATTTGTTATAAATGTTGTCTTGGAGTCTGATGCTGCTGATAGCTCCACTTCCCACCAGTAAAGCTTCCTTCAATCAAGGAGATGAAGGTTTTGGCTCTCTCTTAGTGAAAGTGACTTTCCTTTGCTAACACCTCCAGCTGAACTCTGAAAAATATTAAAATTATTGAAAGTGAGGTAAGACTAAGTGAGCAAATTAAAAAATACATCACTCCCACTGTCACTAAATACAAGATCCAAGCAAATTTTTTTTTAGGTGGTGCAGAAAGGATCAGCAAGTTGGGACTTTAGTGACATCCTTTGATGTAAATTTTTATATGTAAAAGGAATTAATGCAAAAGAAAACTAAATACTTCCTCTTCATTCTTCTTCAAATATTACTGCATCATCTGTGAATAAAGCTATTTGATATTGCAGGCCTCCATATGTTGTTTTTTTTTAAAATATTAATAACATAATATCCATTATTTAGCTTTAAAATGTTCTATATAGTTTATAAGAAATTAGAACATGAGACAAGGTTAAGTTACTACAACTTTAATCTACCAGGTTCTGCCTCTTATGCAGAAAAAAAGCATTAAAGTTTTCTTCGTTACTCTATACTGGCTGTATTTTACATTTTTTAGTATATTACAAGGTAAATGCAAAGAAGTTATCCCTGAAAAGATACTGTTTTTCTACAAAACTGCATTTTTAACAGCCCAGTATTTTGTTGGGCAAGTAGTTTCAGGCAGTGGGATTGGAAAGGTACAAGAACACATTTTGTTCCCCTCTTTGAACGTGGGGTTCTATGTTCAAAAACATAGTTTCCTGATTTTTAAAAGTAAGTTTTATTATCATACAATAAATATTAAATTGTTGCTTGACTTGATGTTCGCATTTAATTCCTTCCAATTACTTATTTCTGACATGCATAAAATTGATTAATTAATAAATAACATAAATAACAAAAAATGTAAAAAATTAATAATTTTCCCATGAGTATTTCTGTTTCCTTTCATATTAAGACTTTCATGACTTAGGTGTATGCTCATAGGCACAGAATACAATAGGTTTCACAACTAATTTTAGGTCATATGTTAGGATGTCAGTCATTTTTGTCGGAAGCACTTAACATTACTTGCTTAATTATTTTCCTTTCAAGAATTTCAGTTTCTTCTGATTTGTCAGTTTATTCATACAAAGAAAACTATATTAAAAAAACCAAACAAATGCATTCATTTTATTTTTATTTGATGTACTCTAATTCCACAAGTCAAAACAAGAATATTAAATAAAACAACAAAAGAAAGAGTAAAATTGTCATTAAAATACAGGAGGAAAAATGAAATCATATACATGGTTTTGGGTGAATACAGCAGTTGTTAGTTCTCCAACCATAATCCTCAACATCAAGTAGTCCTTAAAGACTCTATGGGGAAGTGGTGTCCAAAATGCCTGGATTTTCATGATACTGTGTTTGAATTCTAACTATTACTCATTTCAGTTAGGCTCAGTTTCAGGAAATCTGAGAAGCTTTGAAACATATGTGCCTACACTGCTAACCGTTTTTTCCCCCATCCTCCGCCTCTTCATTTCATTATCTTCTCCCCACAACCTCTTCTTCATTTCCCTTGACTTCATTCAGCTTTCTCACGCTGGCATTCATAATGAATAAATTCACTGGTACAGCTAGGAATATATTACTGTTGAATATTCCCTGCAGCAAAGTTCCATCAAAATTGCTTATCACTGACAGATGCCCACTCAGAGATGCAAAACTGCCTAACTCAGTTCTCCCTTTCCTACCCAGTTTTGTGATATGTGAATGAAAATGGATGTGGGAGGATGACAACCTTTGCCTCTAAGGTACAAATCTCTTAAGTGTTCTAATTATTTTGATTCCCATCCAGACTGCTGGAAGTTTACCTATTTCATGTGTGCTGGCATTCACCAGCCAGCAAAAATAAGGCCAGCTTGAATAACCTCATTGTTTGAACTGCTTTCGAAAGTTAATACTCTCAGGACATTCTTTCGAAAAACAGGAAGGAGATGGGAAATAACACTCTCAAACTGTATGAATAGAACTTGTTTCACTTGTGTTCACACACAGACACACACACTCACACCCCCTCTGCCACCCCAGAACTTTCTCTAGTGATGGATTCACTTCTTTGCCTCCTCTGGCTTTTCATATAAGATAGGAAAATGCTTCTACTGTTAGCATCACTAAACCATATTACTGAAAATTTGGCCATCACACCACAGATGCAGTGTTTCAAGTGTGCTACTAAGTCAGAAGACCTGTTGCTATTAGCAGACAGCAAAGCATTTGGGATGTGCTGGTGAAAGCTTGCTCATTACTTCTACCTCTGAGAAATCAAGAGGATGGATGTACCTTTGCACTCTGCTCATTTATGACTGAAGATTGTGCTTGGATGCCTCCATTGCACATGCAGAACATTCACCAAGTCATCAGCAAACATGACTAGATGGACTCCTTAAACCATTATCCATGCTAAAACACCCAATAACTGGAAAGGTTTTCATGCAGTCTTCCCAGCATTCACTGACGTAGGACCTGTGATATGGTCCCCTGCTACATCCTTCTCTCTACTACACCACTGAGGAACTCTTTGCTGCATGTTAATCAGTTGAATTGTCACATTCTGAGAAGTTTACTGACTCAATATCCCTCTGATCTTCAGATCCACATGGGTATCAGTGTCAAGTGGTGTCCCGCAGGGGTCTGTACTGGGAATACCTTAAAATTTGCTGAATATCTTGAACAGTCATATAAAGAGTGGGATTGAATGTACCTTCAGCAGCAGTCCACAAATGACATCAAGCTCATAAAGGGCAGGATGCTGTTTCAGATGGGGAAGTCGAAAAAGCTCAGGAAGTAGGCCCTTCAACAAGAACAAGTGCAAAATATTGCACTGGCATTGGGGCAACCCCTGCTATCAATAGAGGCTGTGGGAGAAAGGTATTGAGTGCAGCCCTGCCAAGGACTGGTGGATAGACACCTGGACATGACCCATCCATGTGCACCTGCAGCCTGGAAAGCCAATTGTATCCCAGGCCGCATCCAAAGCAGTGGGCAGCAGGGTGAGGGATGGGATTCTGCCCCTCTGCTCTGCTCTGGTGACACCCCACCTGCAGTGCTGCATCTAAAGGAGCTTAAAAGAAAGATAGGAACAGAATGTTTAGCAGGGCCTATTTGATAGGACTAGGGGTAATGTGTTTAAACTAGAAGAGGGTAAATTGAGGCTAGATATAAGGAAGAAGTTTTTTACAGTGAGGGTGGTGAAACACTGGCACAGATTATCCAGAGAGGTAATGGATACTCTATCCCTGGAAACATTCACAGCTGGGTTGGATGGGTCTCTGAGCAAGTTGACTGAATTTTAGATGTCCCTGCTCATTGCAGGGGGGCAGGCTTGGTGATGTTTAAAGGTTCTTTTCAACCAAAACCACTCTATGATTCTATGTTTCTGTGTGCTCATGGAAGGACAGTGCACATCCCTGCTTTGAGGCACAACCTAAGCCCTGCTTGCAAGTGAAGTAGAGGTATGAAAAACTGGTTTATTGAAACTTAAAGGAAGAGAAGGTCAATCCTGCAAGTGTGTCAATCGAGTCTACTACCACTACTTGGCAAATTTGAACTGCTTTGTATTTGTTGGGAGGGAGGTTAACAAAATGAGACTTCTACCTGGTTTTGTTATATACAAACCACATGATATCTGCTTTAGTTTGATCTATTTTTCCCCCAGATACAGAAAGCAACCACATACTGTCTATCTTATTTTATATCAAGAGTGCAGAGCAGAGAGCTATCTCCAGAGAAAACAAGGTGCCAATAGTTTTTTACTTTACTACAGAGGCTGTCATAATGTCAAGCAGTACCCTTTTGCACTGAAGTGTTTTGCACTGCCTCCCTCTTTAGCAAGGAATTTCTAGGAAAGTAACAGGATTGCTGAAACATCCACAAATCCCCACAGCAAAATAGATCCCCTCTCCACTTTTTTTCTATTCCAAATTTTTCCTCTTCAAATTCAGACATGGGATGTAAACCGAAGCAAGAAAATCTACATGTATTCTACATCTTTCTTGTGGAAAGCACTGAATTCTTCACACTTATAACACTGTTGGTTGCAGCATGCTGTGTACCTGAGTTCAAAGTGAAATTTGTACTTTTGTTCTCCTGCCAGTACTTCTGATCTATTCCAGAAGACTATTGCATCCTTCTTTGCCACTGTATGTCTCCAGCATGCTGGGTATATTTGAGCTTGGAAAAAAAATATAATTTGAGTACAGAAGAGAAAGAAAAAGAGACTTTACAGAGCATTGTTCTGGGCTTATAGTGCTGGGGAGACAAAAAAATAGGCATTGGTTATAGTAAAGGAAGTTTAAAACACAGTCCTCCAGCCCCATTTTTTGCAAGCAAGAAATGTTGAAAACTACAGAAAACAACTTTCTCTTTCCCACTCCATTTCTCTCCTTTCTTCCCCTCCCCCATTGGCACCCCTATGCCATTAATTCAGCTCAAAGATATTTTGCACAGGTGTTTATGTAACTATGATACACTGGGAAAATTCCAACTCAAATTGATTCAACTCAAAGACTTCCTAACCACACTTCCATCAGCACAGTGGGGTGGTCTAGATCCATAGTAAATGGTCAGTTCAAGAAATTCTGCAGACTTTCTCTAACCTTCTAAACCAGGCTACTTAGCACTGGTGTGTATCAATGAATCCATTGCTAGTAATGAATTTCCTGTTACAAAAAATATTGGACTGCTGAAGCAAGCAGGCTAAAACTCTAAGTGACCATCTTGCTGTTTCTTTCCCTGTGGTTTTCTTGGAAAACACATCTTCAATTGTTTTACCATAAGCTAAGTTGGTTCAATAAGTTGCCACTAGACAATTTTAAAATGGCTGAGAAGGTTTTAAGTCCCAGCTATTTCAAAATATTCCTTTGCAAAAAGGTTGCAAAAATTAATGTCTTGAAACAAAGTTAGCTTGTATAGAAAAGGTATTTATTTAACATTATAAATGCTAAATGCTGAATCATTTTTTGATGCGGAATAAAAAAAATATTTGGGGAAATTGCTGTCTTGGCAAAGTTACATACATTCATTTGAAACAAAGGATCATTTAAAAGCAAAATAAAGGAATCTGTGGTGCACATAGTCATGGAGAGTCTTTGGCTGTAAATTCTCCTCCCTTTTCTCTGTGGAAGCACATGTCTTTGCCTGCTGTTCATCAGCCTTGATTTTGATGGGGTGATTTTTAGTCAGCTGTCTCTATCATTTTGGCACAGACAAAAATCCTTTAAAAAATGCTACACTTCATCAAAGTGTATCATGAGACTTCACGGTCATTATCTCAATGGTTGCTCTGATGTGCTACAATTGGCAGGGCCACAGACAGTGGGGGGTGTATTAGAAGAAAGCCAGTGTTTCATGTGGAAAGCTGGCAAGCCTCTCCAAGCTTCTGTCAACAACTCAGCGGTCTGATCCGATGCACTGAGTGCTGATTATGCTCTTGTTTCTGTAGGAAGTAAACAAGAAAATGAATTCCACAGCACAACACAGCCTCTTTGTATCTTTAAAATGGCATGGCTGGAAAACAGCCAGCCTCGTTGAAAGTTTGGCCATTTGTGTCATCAGGGCCCTGGTACTGATGGAGGCTTTGATTACAGCTTGGATCCAGCACGGAGACCTTTCACGGACAACCACTCAGCAAATAAAGGCATTGATAGGTTGTTGGGTCAATTTAGCCATAAGGGCGTAGAGCAAAGTCCTTTTGAAAAGACTAATGGATTAGCTACACAACCAGTCCCACTGTAGGGCCTTATTTCTCAAGTAACTTCATGACTGCTTTCCAGCTTGGCAGGGACTCTCTTCCTCTAAAGCTAGCTCCAGTGCGTTCTTGTTATCAATAGTGCAGCTCAAAGGATTAGACACAAAGAGCTTTACAATTTAATGAAAACAGCTGTTGAAACAACAATTAAGGCAAACAATAGTTTGCATGAAAAACTATTAATTATGCAAAGTTATGCAGAAAGTAGAATACTCTTTTATTCATAACCACCTAATGTGACTGACAGAAAGTTAGACACCTTCTCCACTGTCAATTTAAATGTTTCAGCAAGTGGTGTTGCTTATAGTAATATTCGCCATTTTTTTGCTTTAACATTTGAGCAGTTAATGGTTCAGAGCCTATGAATTCTCTGTGGTATGGCTACAGCAGGAATAAGTGAAATAGCAATCTAACAACTGATATTTCATGTTGAGGCAGTACTGATCTGTGAAGTTTACAGTCCTACTTTACTAGGAACAGTGCTTCACAAAAGCAGTATGCCATAGTGTTATTTGCATTTATTTATCCCTTTTCTATCCTGGTCCCTTTACACACTCTCTTCCATCATGTGCCTTTGTGGTGATGCCTTGAAGGCATGCACTTGGTCAAATCACTCACCACAGGTCACTTCAGCAGTATCCACTTGACGCCCCCTTCCTACCTTCAGTGAACAGCTAGCCCCCTGTCTCCTTGTCTTCCTTCTCACTGACTCTCAGAAATTCATTGCTTCTCTATTTGCAGTCTCCACCCTTGACTAGCAGTGCTGAGAATTGACTTACAGTCTTTTGAATACAGTATGTTCCACATCTTGCCTCCTTCCAGCACCTTGAGCCACCGTACCAAGAAGTCCCATTTAAAATGTTATTAGCTTTGCAGATATAAATACTGTCTTATGCTTCCAACTACTGTTTATTTCAGCTGCCAGTTAATTGGCATGCTCTAACACCCTTATTAAGCCAACTTGAAAATATTGCTTCAGCATGCCTTGGGAATATAACTAATTTCATGCTAGAACCTAATAAGTAGGATCTGACACTCTTTCATATCTTCAGTAATCCATTAGGTGACTGTAACTTCTTTCAGCGACTGGATGAAAGCTTTATTAGTCATCGGGTCTCTACTCAAAACACATCACCAGAATTTAGAACAGTATCAGCACTAAAATGCAATTTCTGACTTTCTGACTAAATAGACTTTTAGTGAAGTCCCAGAATGTAGTTTCAGATATCCACTTTTAAAGCTTTCTGCTAAACAGGATTATAATTCTATTCAAACATTTATTTTTGTTTCCCTGAGCACTTTTAACTTAACAACAAATATATAGCTGTGACATAAATGAAATGAAATGAAATGAAATGAAATGAAATAAAATAAAATAAAATAAAATAAAATAAAATAAAATAACTCCATACTGGATCAGGTCCTCAAATGATGCAAAAAGAATTGTGCCACATGATTTATGAATCTCACACAATATTTCAATGTCCTGAAAATCTACTTCCTTTTAAAATCCAAAGCACTTGCTTCCCTCCTCCACCTCATCTGCTGAATGTCTTCCTTTTTCCTTTTATTCCTTTCAACTCCATAAAGTAAGGATTTTTTATCCATGCTGGCTGATGCCTAAAATTGGGATCTTCTGTTCTGCAGCAGACTGTGAATGTTCATTAGCACATTTGCTGGCAATAATCCAGTTAATGTATATTTGTTCATAACCTCAAAAATAATTTTATTATGAGGAAATGCAAGCTCATTTTCCATTGTAAAGTTAGACAGAAAAAAATAGTCCTATACAGCATGATGCAATTGATATTTTTCACTAGAGACTTCTAAACAGCATCTGAAATTTGAAAGCAATTACACCAGTTATCCAGACGTGATTTTTCGATCATTTTGGTGGGGTTTTTTTAATTTAAAAAATTTCTTCAGCAGCTCTTATTCAGTGATACTTCTCATAGCTGTCATGCTGGCATAGCGTTCCCTTCTCTTCATTAGTCATTCAGCTCATGGAGCTTAATTGGACAAGGCTAGAGCGAATTTGACAAACATCACAGCAGCAGAAAAAGCAATCACTCTTTCAAGATGAAAATTTGTTTGATGTCTTACTGTGTAACTCATTTACTCTCCTTGGGCATCATGTGACCTGAATGTTAATCAGCCATTGATTGGCTTTTCTCTGTGGACAGTCCCATGGCAGGAATATTAATGGACTGGGACTGGTAGCGGCACTGGTAGGCAACCTTTGGATTGGCTGCCAGGTTAAGATAGGGAGATAAGTGGGTGCTTGATGAACACTTGACAGAACTTCACAGAAAATTAAGGCCCTAAAATAGCATGAGAAAGTCTTGTCAAATCAAGCATGATTATCATTGAATGCTTAAGGAATTCATCATCTGCATGAAATTGATACACTTCAGTACCAGCAGGCCCTGCAGTCAGCAGGGACTCATCAGACTTTTATTTATATGTGTTCACCAAATCACATTAATTCTGAGAGCTAAAACATGCTAAGGATGAAGGTTATTTTCTGTTCAATCTAATTTATCTCTGACAATAATCATCACTAATAATATGTCAAATTAGATTGCAGTCATTTTATGTATGCATGCTGATTTGGAAAATAGTGTTAAACCATCCCCTAGTAATTAACAATTGCTAAAGGTGTACAGGGCCTAAAGTCATCAGCCTATCTAGATAGAAAATTACATTTTATAGAAGGGATTATAGATACATATCCTTATCTGAATCTGAATATAACTTACAATCTGTAAAAGTAGATGTAATTTTTAATTAAGCAATTACGGCTAATAATCTTTGAAAGAGGTGTGTTCCCCACTCCGAATTATTTTGGGCCAAATTCTGCAATTCTGGAAATGGAAAGGAGTTATACTATTGCTTTGTTAGAATGAGTAATTCTTTGTTCTTCATCTTCATATTTTCCTTTTTTTCCTCCTTTTTCTGTGGGTTAACTTTCTAAACATTTACTAACAGCTTCTAGCTTTTAGTACAGATTTAGCAAGGTTTTGCAAGCAATTATACACAAGTCTATTCAGTGTACAAGCATTAACAGCAGCAGTTGTACTGTAATTACATGTATTATAACAATGCACATTCCACAACATCTGCCAGTGTTATTAATTTAATACATTTTGATCTTGATGGGATACTGGTGGGTGGGGGTTGTTATTGGTGGTGTTATTGGGTTTTGCTCCCATTTTTTTCTTTTAGATGAAAGCAAGATCAGAAATTGTGCACATTAACCACCCAGAATCCCCTATTCTTAAGGAATCATTAAAACAAAAATTGCTTCTGCTGAAATGCTGTTAATGTTTCTTTTTTTCACAGTAGGTATTTCACGGTACTGATTGCTTTAATAATACTTTTACAGTCTCTTGACTTATTAAGTATTACTGTATTGCAAAATACTTCATTTAAAAGTGTCTGCTTGGTAATGAAGTTGTAAGGGAACACTTATATCCTTTTTGGCTGTTTTCTGCACTCATACATACACATGCACACACAAAAGCATGCTTTGGCTTACAGAATTACATTTTAAAAATAAGAGGAAAATAATCTGTTGTTTCTTATTTTCCCTGGTCTAATCTCTCGTGATCCTGGTACTGCCTCTCTCTCTCTCTTTGGAGACCCTCTTTATTGATTAAATGAATCTGCTCGAAAGGCTGGTTCCCAGGCTCTTTGATCTAATCCGATCTGATCTTATCCGATCACTTCAGCAGGACATTGGGGAATTAACAATAAGCAGCTTTACCACAAGTGTTTAATAACTCAACACAATCTCCTTATGGCTCCGAGCTGCTCATGTTCTCATCCAGTCAACGGCTCGCGGTGTAACAGATTGGACATCCCTCTGAACCTGAGGAATTTTCATGCACTGTGAAACTAATCGCTTCAAGTTCCTTCATAAATCACACAAAGCAGATTTCAGCATCTTAACAAATTGAAAAAAAAAAAAGGGGGGGGAAGGAATGGGGGGAGGAATTCATCTACTGAGCTAAGGACTTGGAAGGGGCACGAGGAGGGGAGGAGGTATAATCTAAATTCTGTCATCTTATTTAATGTGTTTCTCATCTGCTTAACTTTCACAAGCATAAAATAATTCAGGCAGACTAAAGCTTTACAACCCTTCAAGCCCACACTGACCTTATTTTTTCCCCCTGTATGATGGAAAACATGTGGTTGCAGCAGCAGTAGCATTATTTTGTCCCTGTAAAAATCCCTGAGTTTGCTGTTGGTATGAAATTAGGCAGGTAGCAACATAGCACAGACCAGCATGGTATTTTAACTTCTCATTGCAGGTGGCTACTAACAGTGAATGGATGAGCAGATGGGATGCCTTGATGCTGACAGGAGAATCAAGGTTACTATTTTGAAATTCAAAAGCAGTATCATATCCAAAATGGAACCAGTGTGAGAACTGTTTATAGTCACAAAAATTAAACTCACACCTTTTCATGTCACAGTCCTCCAGACAAACAGAGTTTTATTTCTACTTTCTTCGTACCAGAAGGAGAATCATAACCATTAACATTTGGGTTGTCTAACTCTACACAGAATCAGAGAATTAGCTGAGTTGGAAGGGACTAAGAAGAATCATTGAGTCCAGCTCCTGGCCCTGCACAGCACCATCCTCGAGTCATCCCATGTGTCTGAGAGCACTGACCAAACATGAACTCTTTCAGGCTGGTGCTGTGACCACACCCATGGAAAGTTGTCCCATGCCCAAACACCCTCTGGGGTGGAGAACCTTTTTCTAACATTCATCTTAAACATTCCCTGACAGCTTCAGATCATTCCCTCTGGTTCTGTCACTGGGCATGGGCACCACATAGGAGAGATCAATGCCTGTCCCTTATTTTCCCCTCTTGAAGAAGATGCAATTCCGATGAGACTTCCTATCAATCTCTTCTCCAGGCTTCACAAAGTGAGGCTTCCCCTCAAGGCCCTTCACCATCCTTGTTACCTTTCTTTGGATGTTCTCTAATATTTTAATGTCTTTCTCATACTGTGACACCCAGACCAGCCCCCAGCACTGGAGGTGAGGCTGCCCCAGCTCAGAGCAGAGCAGGACAATCCCCTCCCTTGTCCAGCTGTGATGCTGTCCCTGATGTCCCCAGGACAGGGTTGTCCCTCCTGGCTGACAGGGCACAATGACTCAGGTTCAACTTGCCATCCACCAGGACCCCCAGGTGCCTTTCCCAGAGGCAGAATCCAGCACTTTGCCCTGTTGAATTCATATGGTTGGTGACTGCCCAAACTCCTGATTTGTTAAGGTCTCTCTGCAGGGCCTCGCTGCCCTCAGGGAAGCCAACACCTCTACCAGTTTTGTACCATCTGCAAATTTGCTCAGTGTTCCTTCCAGTCCTGTTGTGCTGGCTGTGCCGTCTTTCAGTGTTTTCAGTATTTACAAGAAAAATCTTCTCCATAACTTTATGTTTTGTGATGACACCAGCTACCTCTTTGAGGATGCTTGCATGAATTTCATCAGGCCCCAAACATGTGTAGGTATTCAGCTGAAAGAGTGAAAAAAGTTTCACTAGTCAGAGGTTGGAACCAGGTCTTTTAGACCCATGAAGAAGGCCTTCAAAAATCTGAAAGTTTTGTTGCATAGCCAACTCATGTGGCCAATGCCTTTGGGATTCCATTGAGCAAGTCTAGCATTTATCTAACACTTTAAAATTAAGGTCAGTTACTCCTTTTACACAGTTGTGAAGAGTCGTACACAGTAAACAAAAAGTATTAACAATGCAAACATACATACCAAATTAGATTCACCTGGAACATATGTAAACTTGATTTACAGTTTTATTAGAGTTTTAAGGAGACATGAAAGGTGTTTGATAATTGGCTTTTCTGTCAACATATTTGGCAGAATAACCTGGCTTTGTAATACAGGCTCTAAATAGTACCTACTGTAAATATAGCCATTAATTTCATGGATTTTTTGGAAAGCAGTCAACTGTCAGAAAGCTCCTTGCTGTATTTCTTAACACTTCAGGTTACTCTACAGTATGGCTATAAATGAAAATGGCTGTCTAACTAAAGTGTCTCATATTGTTCAGATCTTAGACCAATTAGAAATTCTAAAATTATTGAAGATGCAGTTCATTTTCACCTAACATATTTGGAAAACAATTTTTAAATTCAAACATGATCTTCAAATACAATTCAATTATTTTCTTACATTATAAAAAACTTATAAAAGAACAATTTCATTTACAAAGAACAATCAAAGTATCTCCATAAAGGATTTAAGGTCAATTACAAATTATTTTATCTGTAGTCCAATCAAGAAGTATTAAGGAAGACTTGAAGTCTGTGTACATCTAGTTGAATTCATCTGAATCTTTGAAATTATGGCAATGAATGGAAAAATCTTCTATAAATAGAGTTTTGTTTGATACATATGAATTGCTTTCCTCCTACCAACAGTGTTTCTTGTCTGGTTAATGCTGTGGGACTACCATGTAAGGGACCTTTGACTCCTCTTTCTTGCTCAGTAGTACACACCAGCCACCAGAGACTTCTTTACTCAGTATTTACTCAACTTTCACATTAAGCAGTGATGATGGCAAAGTCATGGACAACTTTGGTGAGAGTTATTATGTGTTGATCATTTGAAAATCAATCATAGGAATTCAAAAACCTTGTGGGATATTCCTCGATGATTTCTGGAAACCAGTCCAAGGAAGAAACAAAATCCAGTGTAGCTTCCTAAATTAATTTAGATGGAAATATTTTCCTAGCAATGAAACAATATTTATAGAATTTATATGGTATGCAGTTGCTCCAATAGGGGGACTAATTCTGTTGCTATTTGTTCTTGGAATTCACTGGGATTTAATATTGATTTATATCACTTGCTCATAAAAAATTCCAGACATGTTTCATCTGACAGTTGGATTTTTCAAAAGTCAACAGTTAACATGGCTGACTTTTGTATGTAACCATATGAAAAACTCTTTTCGCTATCCCTCTTCATCCAAATATCCACAAAAAGGCCATTAAACTTGGAAATTATTTCTGAAAATACTGTTGTACAACTGCCCATTTGAGGCTTTCATGACAATGGCTTAACATTTTCCAACAAAATAGTTTTTTCAGAACACTTGTTTGATTGAAGGATTATTGTGTCACAGGAAGAACAAAAGTTAATTTTAATGAACTTCTGATGTAATAGTCGTTATGCCTTTGCAAAGCTATGTCTTCTCTTGCCATCACAACTGTTGTGGTTCTTTAAAGCCTAAAGACCAACAAGATTGGGTAGCATACCTGCTGTACCATTTTCCCCTAAGGTGCTGGATTGTGGTTCTGTAGACAGCTTGATTTGTGAACCTTGTGGTATTGTGAAACCAGAGAATGGAAACCTGAAAAAGGCCAGCAGCTCAGCAGGAATGTTGGAGACCTCAAGAATGAAAGATTGAACTGGTGCTCACATGACTTCCATGCTTCCTTAAAGAACTGAAACACAAACCTCTTCTGTGTTTACATTTTCTACACAAAATATTTATATTATAATTCAGAAATAGTATAATTTTATTGATTATTTTCCCATCCATGTTTTTTTGTTGTTTTGGTTTTATTTTTTGCTTGTTTGGTTTGGTTTCATTTGTTTGTTTGGTTGGTTGGTTTTGTTTTTCTTTTGGGGGGGGTTGTTTTTGTTTTCTTTTGTTTTTTAAATTAACCCATGTATTTTACATTCCAGAAACTGAACTCTGTGTAGTCATTTTGGGGCTTAGCTGTTATTTTTCAAAAAATCTAGGGAGACAGAAATTCTGATTTTTCAACACTGTGTTTGTAGCTGTTTGATGCAGTGTGACTCCACGGTTATGTCACTTTTATGTCTTTCAGAATCATAGTAATCAGATCTTGTTTGGCATTCCTGTGAAGGACAGTGACAGAAATGGATGCTTGCCTATAGTTGGTTTCCCTCTTGGCTTACTACAAATGGGATGAAGGAAGACCCAGAATTTTGCCTTTGTGTGAGAGCCAAACATTACTTGGAGCATTACACTCAAAAATTATACCAATGTTAAAGGCATCAGTCTATGGGTAAATTTGCGTACTTAGCTGCACAGGCTGACATAAAGATAAGAAACATGCTCTGCTCATAAAGCTGATTTATCAGAGAATGTGAAGAAAGGATAAATGTTTAGACCTTTATCATGCTCATTGCACTGTCTCTTGCTATGTAAGAGAAATATGTCAGGATAAAAGACCATGACTGATAGCCAGTACTCTGAAACAAAGTAACTTTAAAGCCTATTAGTCATTATAGAAATCCTCTTTGTAAAAAGGAGTGTAAGAGTAGAAAAGAAAATTAAAGTCTTCACAATTTTTACCATTTTCTGTTCCTACTTCCAAGACCAAGTGCTTTGATTGCACTAACAAAACAAACTTTTATATGGGTACATTAAAAATAAATAGAACCCTAATAAAACCAAAGACTGTACTTTTTACATAAGACTAAAGCTAAGAGAAAACCACAGATAGCAGATATCAGTCATGGCTGTTTAATGATCATCTGAAGGTAATTAAGATATCTAAGGATGAAAAATGTATGAGAAATAAGTGCAGAAGTGTTAGGCATTTATCCAGTTCTACTGACTTTATCCAGAAGATTTCTGACCTTCACCTACGGCTACACACTAGTGTATTGCAATGGATAGGGCAAGTCATGAACTGCAAAGTATGAAGCAGTGACATACAGTGATATTATAGATGGAACTGAGTTGATGCAGTGCCATCACTTCCTTGCAGCACAGCCTGTCAGTAAGCAGGTTATCTTGTGAGATACCACATTGTGATGTGTTGGCACAATGCATCTTTGATGGCACAGGTTCTCCTTGCATAGCTTACTATCCATATGAAAGTAATAGGGTATAAAACCCAATAATACTGCATGTTCTGTATCAATAAAAATACATTTCTTGTAATGTAAAGTATCATCAAATGAGGCTTTCTTCAAAACAGAACACCAGGTTTCTGTGTCAATTGTTTTAGTTTTAGAAATACAGCACTGGCATTGTGAGATATTTCCTCTTTTCAAAGCCACCAAACAGGTACTTTCAAAGAGCACATGTTTTAATCATGCAATGAGTACCTAAAACCTAAATTCAAAGAAGCAGGTCTATTCATATCAGAAATGGTAGTGAATTGTACGTAGGACTTAGTGCTGAGTATTTGAGAAAATCATGAACTATGCCACTAGTTTTCAAATCTTTTTCTCCATGTCAGGCTTTGACACCCAGAGTACTATGGTAGTTTATATTTTCATTTTATTAACTTTATTCCACTGCTGACATCAGTGAGCTCCAATGTTCTCAACGGAGGCATTTACCTGGTCAGTAAGCCCAAACTTCTTTAGTCTTTAAAAGGAGAGAAATCATAGTACTTCGGTGTTGCTCTAATACCTGTTTAGTTATCTAAGCAAATTTTTTGGGAGTTCTAGGCCAGATCTTTTGAAAGGTGTCTAGGTGCCTAAAAATATGGTAGAAATAACCATATCCTACAGGGACCTTGCAGTGAGACAATTACTCTGTCCAACATGTCTATAGAAATGGTAGTCTCCTAGGCTTTCTGTATAGACAGTAGAGAGAGGCAACTCTAGGTTGTCATTCCTTTCACTTTTTTTTTGGCAATAATTTAGATGACATATTTTAAAAGTTCCAACTTCATTGCATTGTCCCTCAGAGGTTCCCAGCTAAGACTCTGACACTTGCTCCATAAACCATCTAGAGTAAACTGCATCTTCCCCTTGTTGCTTGCTTGCATCTCTTGATCTAAAAGAAAATCTACAGATCACTGTGTATGTATCCTGCTTTGCTTACACATTCTCAAATTCTGAGTCTTTGCACACCGGGTAAAAATTTTTTATACTCTTCAGTGTCCACAGTTAGAGTACTTTCAAAGTTCACAAATTATTACAACAACATGTAAACAAAACCTTAACATCAAATAGTGCAAAAAGCCTTAATTCCTAGCAGGCTGCTGCTATTCATATGTAAAAGGACATACTGTGTTATTAAAAGAAATGCTACCCAAATGAAAACCACAAATTGGAAAAGAAGATTTTAAAATAGAAGTGCATACATTTTGTCTGTTTTTGAAATATTGCCAGACTAAATCATTAAGTGCAGATCTGGTTGCACAAAGTCTGCAAAATCCAACCACGAAGCCACCACACCAAGGCTGTTGTGCCAAACAAAACACAGCAAACTAGTTATGGTCAATAAAATCTCTAAATCAAATAAATGTTCTTCATGCTTAGAACACTTCCTGATGTCAGGGAAATACATATGAGTTTTCATAGGTATGGGGAAATGTGTCAATTCATTACTTAAAAAAAAAAAAGTCACAATTCAAGATTGAAAATCAGAAAGGCCAGGTAATCCTTTATCCAGCTTTGTAGATTTTTAGTAAATTTGCATCAGTCAAGATACTCACAGGTTTAAGTGTTACTCTTGTAGGCCCAGAATCTTCTTTTCTGATGAAACTTGGAGGCAGGGATATAGGAATTATTAGCAGTTTCACTAAATAGTTTGAAGATATGTGCATATGTTTATGGGTGTGAGATTTGGGGAGAAGGCACACAAGCTCACACCTGAGAAAGGAATTAGTTAATCTTCATGTGCCATGATTTATAACAAAAGTACATCGCATGTTTTCAAAAGACAAGCATTTTCTGTTTCTACAATAAAAACACATGCCACTGAGAGTGCAAGAAAACTACTTTGCAGGTATAACTTTCTCTTGGGCTGACCCTGGTAAGCAGCAAAGCACCCACATTTGCTCACTGCTCCCTGTCCAGAAGGCCAAAAGAAACTGCACAAAGACCAAAATCAAGAAAACTCACGGGTTGAGAAAACAAACAGTTTAGTAAATGAAGAAAAGACAAAAAGCAAGTGATGCAAAGGTAATCAATCACCACCTCCCACAAGCACACTGATGCAAAGCCATTCTCTGAGTGGCAGGTGTTCCAGAAAACATAAGACCCCCAAACAACACTTTCTTCTGCTATAACAGCTTTATTGCTGAGCATGTCAATACATGGTATGGAATACCCCTTTGGCTAATTTCAGTCAACTGGTTTGACAGTGACCATTCCTAATTTCTTGCTTAACCTCAGCCTACTTGCTGAGGAGTTAGAGAAAAGAAAAAAAGAGAAAGCCTTTACTTTGTACAAAGACTACATTGTAATAGACAAAATAATGGTGTGCTTTCAAGTCCTAAATACAAAGTAAAGCACCTTAATGCTTGCTAACAAGAAAGTCAACTCATCCCAGCCATACCCATACAAATTGAAGCAGTTACATGGCATACTGTGCAATATATTAAAATAATTTCTCTCTATCATATCCAGTATCCAGTTGCATTACTTTTTATCATCAATTGTTACTATGTGTCATACAATGTCACACTCAAAAGGACTCTGGTTTTCCTCAGTGCAACTAGAAAAAACTTCTTCAAATTAATGCTTTGTAACAGATAAGCTTTTTCTCACTTTGTTTCAAGGATTGCTGCCAGTTACCCAAACTGTAATGATTAAAGGATTGCATTATATCAAACACTGTATCTGTCTTTCCTTGGTCAGCTTCAAGAGCACAGGCAGCAACATTTTCCTCATTTAAAGAGAAAACTGAGCTCTGTATTCACCTTCTTGTAAAATTCCTGTTCCTGGGAGTCAGAAAGTTGACCTTCCTACTTAAGCAAGACTTTAAAATGGTTAACAGACTTGTTGAAAGTGACTGGTAAGAAAGTCTACAATTAAGATGATCTTCAGAAAGCTGTTTGCTATTCTAGCCCCAGTAATCAAGGTTTTCATATCAAATCAAGTTCTTGATTATTCTTGTATAATTTTATGCATCATCACAGGTCCAAAAACAAACTGATGATAAAACAGTTTTGTTAAGCAAAAAAATTAGCTTTTTTGGATAATTCATGCCTCTAGCCCTGCCTCCCTCCACAACCCTAACACACAGATGCTGCCTTTTGTGTATACTGACTTAAACATTTAGAAAGCACAGACTTTGCAGGTGATTATATTTTCATCTTGGGAAAGAAATAATTAAAGACTGGCTGTATTTTTAAAGTTATTGTGCTTGATTCTATAAGCCTTTTTAAACTTCTCAAAGAAGAATTCTTACAGAACCTAATAAGCTTCCATAGGCAGGAATTTGGAGGATTGGGCTTTAGTAGGCGAATAGTTTTCACATGCATGGTACAAAGATTTACTAACATTTCTCAAAAATCTTCAAAGGGTTAGTGCCCAAAACAGACTTTTACAAGCTCCTATGCAATAAACACTACTGCTGACAAGAAGGAGATCAAGCCGTTTTACTCAAGCTAAATTTAATCATACAGCAGTGATCCTTCTATCATCTTCAGTTAGATTATTGTGAAAAAAGGCTGTTATAGCATTCCTGAGTATGAAAACCTGAAAAATGTAATAGCCAATCTTAGAACATCTATTGTATTTTTCAAGAAAAGTGATGAAAATGCTTGTGAAACATAGTAAAATTGGTGCATGGTGCTTGGAAGATAATTCCCACAAGACTTTTAAGTTCTTGACTTCTTTTGCCTTTATCTTGGAATGAAAAATAGAAATTATATAAATATTTATGAACTGAAAATCTGAAGAAAAGAATATTAGGTTCTGATCTGCCAAAATATTCAAATTAGTCTCTATTCCTCTGGTTATGCATCCATATGTTATGTGTGTTGTCTTTACAATCGTTTCTATTGAATGGTCATTTTGACTTGAAAGTAAGGATATTTCTGAGGAAATCTGCAGTCAATTATTTATTTAAAAAACACAAACATTTACAGTGAAAGTATTACAATGAGGAGGAAAAACCCTCTATTTTAATTCCAATCCAATTTTATCAATCGAAGATTTGCAATGGAGGCTACATTAATGGCACAATAAAGGCCACTATATCTCACCTGCACCTCCTTGCAAGAAATTATTTTGTGTGAGCACATATTATAAAAGCTCTTCAGAGGTTAGTAAAATTAATATAGTTTAAAGCATATCTTTTATGTTCGACCCCCCAAAACAAAACCTATTCTTTTGCAAGCAGAGTTTCTTTATTAATTAATTTAGTCTTATGCAGTTTCCACAAGATACACAGAGATTTTACACAAGCTAATGCAGCCTATTTTTGAAATTATTTCAAATAAAGTATGTTTTTAAAATAGTTTATATAAGCATATAATGTACAGTTAAGTGATTAAGTAAATGAGAGATCCTTTCACAGAAGATTCATTAGAAAAACTGAGGTGCACAACTTTCTTGAATACCTGTTTCCAAAACTTCACAAACTACAGTCTTCTGTAACTAGCTACTAATTCTATAAACAAGAGTCTATTTTAAATCATCCATGTCAAATGCTGATTTCTTATAATCTGTAGAAAACAGAGATAGGTATTTATCTTGAAGTTACTCTTCTGAGAAAAAAAGAATTAAAAAACAGTGAGTAGTAATGTTTGTTGTATAACCCTAAATACATATTCTATCATCTTAAGCTTGTCCTTATGTCTACTGAAATTGTAACAGAGGAGAAAAATGTAGTTTGAAAAAGTTATTTAATTTGCTGCTTTACAAAAATCAGGAGAGGTAAATAAATATTTGTAATTAGCTTTTTCTGCAGTATATTCATGTATTTAGTGGCTCATAAACTTCTAGAGAAGTAGAACTGCAACGGAAACTCCTGGATCTGTTGCAATCTCCCTTTTGTATGTGGAGGGGAGATAATTCAAATTACTTTCAATAGGAAGAATGGCTTGCACATTTTTCTGCGAACTTTGATTGCTCTGTATGAAGTAGTATTGTGATCCAATTCATCATCTGGTCTAAACTTTAAATTATTGCAATGTTTTTTTGACTCCTGAGTGAAGGGAATTATGTGTAAATCAGCCCTCTAAGGAATCCATAGCTATTGCAGAAGTTATTTTGTCCCATTATTCCAATGCAATAACTTCCCTGCTGTTACCTTAGACATTGTAAATAATTTTAGTTCTTTTACAGTAATTGGAAACTTATGCAATTTGGTGGCTTAATATTGCATATGTAAATATAGGATAATTGAAATTTCCAACTAATAAATGTTCCTAATATAATATTCATAAACCAAATATATTTCATACAAATATTTGGCTGCATATGAGACATCTGAATTAAATTTTGCTTTGGATTAAAAAAAAATCCTCCATTTTATTGAATTAGGCTTAAAATGTCATACTAGACATTGGAAAAGTGAATGAATTCACACAGAAAGATTAAGACAACCATAATATCAGAAGATGCATAATCATATTGCTATTCTTCAGTCTTATTAACAATTTGTACCATAAAAAATTTACCTCTGGATAAGAAACTGCAATCATTGGTGGTGTCAAACAGAATCATATTTTTAATTTCACTGTTTCTAATTTTGTTTCTGTTTCACGGTTATCTCTTGTGTTCAAAGTTATGTTTTCAGCTTGTTCATAGTATATTGCTGCTCACAGCTTCTAGAAGGCAGAGAGTATGGCATAAGACCAGTAAATTTGCTAATCAAAATAAGAATTATTTAAAAATAGGAACATAACCTCATGAAACTGTAAGTCCACTGCATTTATTTGTATCCTGTATGCTTAGGAAAACAAGTTTCATGGCAATCATCAGGCAACCTTATCAATAAGCAGAAAAAGCCACTAACACTCTAAACACAAATGTGCCCCATCACTTGAGACAGCCTTTCCACCACTGCCCACAGATGGTAACTGCAGGTGTCTTGTCCACACTGACAGCTCCAGGTAACAGAGCTAAGAGTTTCTGCAAAAGAACTAGCCGAAGTAATAATTTCAGATGGGTGAATAAGATGTTAACCAGACAGCTGAAATGTTTGAATGGGTGGAGGAACAAAAATGAGTATAAAATGGACTCATATTTGTGTCAATAGTGTTAACTCTAAAGTAAACAACAACTGTGGCATAGTTTTATGCATGTTTACCTGTTGTTTCTCATGTCAAATGTGTTGTGTTGAAAGGTGATACAAATCCTACAGTATTAATGTAATTATGGAAAATATCTAAAGGGACCTTCTAGGGATCTTGAAAGCTCACCTGCGAGCCAAGAGCATATGGTTTTATAAAAACTCTCTATATTCTCTGAATGGGTTACAGTATTTGATTAATAGGTATTTTTAGTGAGCCAGCCTTTGACATCTCACTGGGAGGTGCAACATGGCTGCCTGTCACTTTGCAATGGCACAATACTTTGCTCATATGCCCACTGATGTTTCTTCCCCACAGCCACATCAAAAAAGTGGTGAAGAATTATTTGTCTTTTCTCTGAAACACTTTCTATGACTGAATTCTCTCAATTTGATCTGTTGCTGGCTCTCAGGCCACAGAAAAAAAATTAGATGTACATCTATACAGACATGAGGGTTGTGTCTATGAACACAGACCTTTTTCACATCCTTCTTCCCAAATAGCCTGACTTTTTTCTCCTTAATGCACATGGCTTTGTGATGTCAGCTATCTGCCAAAAACTGAAGACTTGCTTAAGCTGACTTTGGCTAACAAATTAGTCAGCTTGTGTTTCTACTCTGTATGCCATTGGCTTAATTAGGTTTAATTAAAAAGTGCTTATGTCTGTTGTAGGGGACAATGGCTATCTAGTAAAGGCTTATTTATTGGCAACATATGCTATTTTGGTGAATGATTGTTAGAACAACTATAATGAAATATTTAAAAGAACTTTTTTAGTTCAGATTTGGAACACTAAAAAGATTTTTCAGATGTCTGCACAGTTCTTATTTCTTTGGAAATGGGCTTGGTGCTTCTTTCAGCTTGTTGTGACCTAAAATGATGTGAGGTGGGAAGAAACTGTCATAATATTGCATTATTTCAGCAAAATATTTTATGCAATAAAACAGAGTAAAAAACCCTGAAAGCATAATAGTATTATTGAAAAATAGTATCATTTTAAAAACTTACTAAAATTCCTCCTTTGTATCCTAGTGCAATTATGTATGCCTTAGAGTTCACAGTGATAACCAAAGAAACAGGATCTGCATTTCAAAAGACACAGAAATTAAGCATTAACTTTAGGTAACTTGTAAAGCAGGATACAATTAGAAATGTACACTCATGGACTCTATACAAGCACAGACACTAACAATAGTTAAAAAGATTTGCCACAAAAATTTATCTAAGAGAAAAAAGCAAATCCCACATAATAAAAGATGCTAGTCTAAGCAAACATGGACTTTGTAATATAATGCTTTTTAATAGGATTGGCCTGTAAAAGCACAAATTCAGAACAATAGCTTGCCATTAAAGTTAATCTTCTGATCCAGGGTCGATGCTGACAGTATTTCTGTTTGGATTTTAGCTAGGAGCTCATTGGCAGTTTAACCACCTCTGAATAAAAATCCTTATTCTTTCATGGAATTATCTTGAATTTTGCTGGAAACAAAGCTCTTTGCCTTTATTACTTTGAATTCTTGTTTTCAGGCCTGTACTTGCAAACCAACAATGGAAAAAAGAGCCACACCAATCCTGACACCCCTTTGGCATAAAGTGGCATGCAAACTGAATTTACAGGCTTCTGAGAGGTTGTCTTATAAATGGAAATTTCCAGGACAAAATTTTCATTCTGAATTTGTGTTCTTAGCAGCAATCCCATCTCTAATATTACTGAGGGGACTCTACACCATTCCCTTCCTCACCCCTCAGATAAAGAATGATAGACCTCTTATTGTTAGACAGCTTTCGTTGGTTTTTTTTCCCTGGAGGAGTCAGGACCAGGAGGTTATTCTATACAACTTCCTGTCATTGCCAGGGATGGGGAAAGGGAATCTCTTCAAGAGAGATGGTTGCCCCTAATTGAGCAGACATGGCAAAGGGAGGACTGGAGGACCCCACTTCCAAGCAATCACTTGCCAGTTGTTCACCTACCCTGTAGACTTCATTATTGATTGAGTTGTTGGTACCACTCCCTTTATCATCTCATTGCTGTTTCCAGTAAATTGGTCCTATCTCAACCCATGATCTTTACCTTTTGTGTCACCAGCTCTCCTCTTCAGCATGCCACAAGAAGAATGGGAAAAGGAGAGGGGGGAGAGAGTGAAGCAGAGAGAGACTGAGGGAGAGAGAGATGTAGGAACACCATTTGTAAACCACTACAGAAGCAAATACGATATATCAGTTGTGAGGGCTGTGGTAATAGAACAAATACTCAGACAATTTAAAGTTGAAGTATATGTTTTTCTTTGTGAAAAAGACAGATCAGAAGTCCTCTGTGATCACTTCTGTGGAAGTGTTTTATCAGTATACAATTTATAAAGAAATGTCACAAAACCTCTAAATCATTGATATTTAACCAAGACTGGCAGAACCAGATGGCATTTCAGCTTCTCACTTTAAGAAAATATTGTAAAATACTCAGTGTGTGCAAAAGCTTACTAAATTAAGTTTTATAATGCTAGCAATATGTTTTCAAGAGATAAAAAAGAGGAACTATTTTTGACTAATTGCTCTTACTTAAATGCAGCTCATAGGACAAAGTTGATTTAAAACTATCCACCGTCTTTCAGTACCTGAATGATTCACATGAAGTTTGCATATTCAGGTCAAACGCATCCTTAGTACAACCCCACAGAAATCAGTGATATTATATCTCTTGCACTGAATTTGATTTCAGTATATACTTCCTTGCTTCAACAAGTAGACCAACTGCTTGGTTCATACTGCAGTCATGAAAAATATAAACTAGCACATTAAGGAAGCTGATCAATGTGTTTTGGAGGAAAGTATTTCCAACTTTACCTTGGTTATTGGGCCTCCACATGTACTTTTTGTGAAATCCTTGAAGATTTGAGGCACCAGTTTCTACCCAGAAAATATGGACATTAGACAGGGTTCCTCATCGAAGTCTTATGAGTAGGCTTATAACAAAACGCCTTCTCAATATAAAAGTTTGTTAATAATATGGTTGACAGGAACAGGTCACCAGCTCTGATACAACAGTTCATTTGTTGGCCAAGGCCTATGTGAACAAGAAGAGTCTTGTGAAATATATTCTTATTTGTGGAAGGGTAAGATGCATCTTCCGAGAAATGCTGCTGTGGTTATGAAACAGTATTTCATCAGAAGATGCAGAAATACTTACAGAGGTTGAAATGTAGCTAGGATCTTTTTTAATCCACCCCAAGAATTGCAAGGTAGAATGAAATATGTATAAGAATTATACTTGAAAGCAACATTATAGCAACATTAGAGTGGAAATTCTGTTTGACAAAAAAAGTACAGTAGTGCCAAGTCAAGCTTCTCACTGAATGCATGATGGTGTCCCTGATTACTTCTAAAGTACATGAGTGTTTTAATTATTTATGATTTTCTAATATACACACTGAGTGAAGTCTCATAACTTAATGATTGACAAGGAAAATAAGGTGTTCCTTCCTGCCCTTTAACCTGTGAACATTGTGTCATACAGACCTTTTGCATATGCTGAAGCAAAGAAGGAAAAAATAAAATATCCTCACAAATCCTCTATGAGAATAGATTTGAAATTCTGATGACTGGTGCACAACTAAAACAGTGCTATGCTGGAAAAAACAGGGAATGAAATTCTACTCTTTCTCTCTCCCCTCTATTGCTCCAATGCACTTAAGAGACTGGCTTTCCCAGCCGTCTCAGGAAAAGGCTAATGTCCTTAGCTGTGGATGTAGGTACTCCTTGCAAGAAATATAGCCCCTAAACCCAAAACCTAAGCAGTGGACTGAGATACAAATGATGACATCGAACTGTCCTGAAATTTCCCTATGTCCAGGCTCAGGCAGCTGTGTTTTCTTTCTAGGGTTCTCCACAGGCCTCACACTTTGTTTGTGTTGTACCAGTAGCTGGAAAGCATAACACAAAACTGCATATTCACCAAGTACATTGCATAAGCCCAAGGGCTGTCAAAAGTCCCAAAACCTCACACAAATTGTGTGGCCTCAGCTCAGGGCCTGGCCATACAGATCAACAAGGCATCACACTGCAGTATGAGAAAGGCTTCAATTTCAGTTGGAATGGTGGAAAATGTAACTGAAAAATGTTGGAACAATTTTTAAATTCAGAAGGCCCTTTAAATCATCCTCCTTCCAACATTCTTCAAAATCCTTGTAACTGTGGCCTTCATCTTAGCATCAAGCATTACATTGCACAGAGCCAAGATTAGCCTTGTCATAGTGAAAAATAACCATCTGGCAGTCCTGGTACAGTGTAACAGTGTTCTGCTCGGAAAGGAAACAGTACATTTTAACTATGGAGAGCTACTCTCATATCTATTACCATTACTCTCTTTAAAAGTAACTTTAATTGTTGTCACTTCCCCTAGGAGGATCAATGACATTTTTCCATGAGAAAGTGGGTGGTGTCAAAATTGAAGGGGTGTGTGCAATGACATTTAAATTTTGTCCCTCTATTCAAAAGTCTCCTAGACTTCAGAAAATTATATAAAAAATATATTTTTTTATAGTATTGGCCAGAAATTCATTCCCAGCTGTCAGCTTTCTGATTCAAAGCAGTATTTCCATTTGCCACTCCTCTTCTGAACATGTCATACAGCAAGAAAAGCACTATTGCTGACATGACCCTGACATACAAACAGAAATGAAAATTATGATATTCAGTCTCCTGCACATTGCCAGAATGCCCTTATAATGACACTACTCAGACTGGGTGTTTACTATGGAAAGGAAACAAATGGTTTGCTCTGTCTGTCTTCCATGGGAGTACCTTCACATTTTCTCTAGCATAAAGTGGCTTTCAAAAGTTGTTTTAAACAAGATGACAATGAGGAAACCACTTTCCTGATATCAGTGAGAAAAATAAAAATTACACAAGAGAAAAATCTTCTTAATATCCTTAAACTACTTCTTGTAGGCCAAACAATGCAAAAAAAAAAAAGTGCGCAGATAAAATGTAATTATATAAAGAGTAATTTATATTATTCATCAGATAATATACTATTCATCAGATTTTTGATTGCATAGGCCTTTAATTTCCAACACAACATCTGTTGCAGTAAAAGCTGGTGTTAAAAAGCAATGACCTTTAGCCGGGCAGAGCTTTAGGTTCCATGCAGTAACTGACCAACTAATGCAAAATCATCAAAAGACAAAGTCAGAATAGACATAAGAATAACTCAGAATTTCTTTTCCTCTCTTAGTTCTTTCCCATTTTATAATTATTGCCCCCACTAATAATCTTCCATAAAGTTTAATAAAGATAACCTCCTAATTACATTATAATTACACACTTTTGCCCCTGCTTTGCCACTGGATTACATAATAATGTTTTATCTGGATATCAACAGTGCTGTCAATTCTAGTAGAGCTTACCCAGCATTTCTTCATTATATGCATTGCTGAATTGTCCATGACAGCAGGATATGATATTTTGACATGAATTTGGTTTGTGCAGTTCATGGAAAGATACTTAGGGCAAGCCTACCTCTCCCTTTTCTTCCCTCTCATTGCATCTTTCACACTGATCAGATTTTATTTATTTGCTAAAAGAGACAAAATATTCCAGGAAGGATGAATGTAAAGTCTCATTTCAGATCGTGAGTCTCTGTGAGTCTTGGCTTTCCTTTGTGATGTTGTGTTTATCATAAAGGGATCCAAAGCCTCTCCTCTCTTCCTCTGGGATGGATCTTACAACAAATACAAACAGAGAGATATTATTACTAATAAAAAGCTTTGAGCAGCAAGGAAGTTAATTCTTTTTGTATGAAGGCAGGGCTTTTTTAAAAACAGTGTTTACTCACAGAAGCGTATTACTGGAAATGAGAGGCAGGTAAATGTCTCTCTCAGTGGTAAACATGAATTACTACTTTGTTTCCAAAGGAGTTTCACACACCCTCTGAAAGCTGAATGGCATGTAAGGTGAAATGCAAGACTGAGAAGTTAGAAAAGCTCTTTGTTGATTTTAAGCTTAGTTGAGAAGACAAAGAGACAACAGAGCCATGGGCTGACATTAAACATGCATGATGCAGGAACATTAGTCATGTAAACAAGGCACCTGAAAGGATTAATAAGACAAATTATACCCTAGCTATCACCATCTGAAAATCTGAAAGAAAATATTCTATTTAAACATCAAATCACACATTCCACAAAGGATAGAAGTTGACAATGAAGATAATAAAATATTCTTGTAGGTATGCTACTGGTTAAAAAGGAATGCAATCCATGCTCCAGATTTTGCTGTAGTAATCATCTGCCTGTTTGCCTGCTTGTGGACGTTTCTCTTCTAATTAAGATGCAATTATTTTCCTTGCACTAACAAACAGTTTGGGCCAGAAATTTCAGATACAAAACCTCCAAATAAGCAATTTTGCCTAGTCATAAAACTTGTTCTCTAGACTCTTAACCAGCTCCATTGGCCTTTCGTGGACATGCCCCGGCTCCTCCCTGTCTCTTGTCATGAGGGGCAGTTCCCAGATGTGAGCACAGGATTCAAGGTGTGCCTCACACAGGATTCAAGGTGTGCCTCACCCTGTGCTGTACAGGGGGATAAACCCTCACCTAGTCCTGATGGCCACACCGTGCTGGGTGCAAGCTGGGAATGTCACATCATTGGCCTCAGTCCATGGATCTACTCCGACCTAGAGCTTTCCTTCCTCTAGCAGATCAACAGTCCTGTCTGACTTGGAGCCATCTGCAAACTGAATGAGAGACTACTTGGTCAGTAGCTGCAATCTGACAGATTTACAACAAGGCTGTTTTTCTGCCTGCCATCTGCCTGAGTATGCACTGCTCCTAAGTATTCTCCTGCACTATGAGAAATTTATCAATTATTTTCTATGTTGGTGATGGACCTGACATTTTCCTGTTGTATTTCTGCTTTATGAGGCCTACACCGTTTCTCTTTTGGACTTACCTGTCCTCTCTGCACAAACCCTTCTAAGTCTTCTAAAGAGGTCTTTCCACCTAACAAGCAAGGTCTACAGGCACGAGCCTCCCCTTTCCTATTCAGCCACCAGCTAGCTATGGATTTAGGGCTTTTTTATTTTTCATAGGCTTCCTTCTTGACAACTGCTTTGAAATTTTCACAGAGATCTCCCCGACAGGGGACTGGGACTGGGAAGCATGCTTGTGACCAAAGTGAAGAGCTGGCCACTTTGCTTTGTTGAACCTTGTACCACGGGCCTTGGCCCATCAATGCAACCTGTGCAGATCCTCTGCAGAGCCTGCTGCCAGATCAACACTCTCCTCTGGAAACTGACCGAGGGTGCCCTTGATCACCTTGCTCAAGTCATCAATAAAGACATTAAACAGAACTGGCTTCGACACTGAGCCCTGGGGAGCCCCAGTGGTGGCTGGCTGTCAGCTGGATGTAACTCCATTCACCAACACCCTGGGCCCAGTGTATGGGCCACCCAGAGGGTTTTTATCCAGCAAAGAGTGCATTCATCCAAGACATGGGCTGCCTGCTCTCCAGGAGAATACTGTGGGTCACAGAATCCTTTGAAGGCTTTTCTGAAGTCCAGGTAGACTGCGTCCACAGCCTTTCCCTCATTTACTAGGCAGGAATATAGCATGCTACAAAAGAAGCATGGTGTGCTTCCTCAGATATACCTTATTTTGCTATTTAGTTGCTTTTTAATGCTTCCTTCCACTACTACTACTACTACTACTACTACTACTACTACTACTACTACTACTAATAATAATAATAATAATAATAATAATAAATATTTTTAAAAGAGAGACAGAAAAACCTTTCTCCAGTTTAAAATAAATGGATCTTTTCAACTGGAAACTTTCAACAATGGCAAAAAAATCTTCAAGAATGTATGGAAAACATGGAAGTAACCTGTGTTTTCAATCAAACTATTTATTTCCAGAAGACTTAGCCCATGAAATGCTGTAGGTCTTTCAACAGATAATGTCCTTCTTGCACTAGTGTATAGCAGACATTGCAACTTTTCTGTGCTACTATGTCATTCCTGAGTATTTCCTCATATCAAAGTGCATCAATGTTTTTCACATGCAATGATAAATCAAGGGAATATAAAAATTTCAGAGAAGTCTGCCAGACCACTTTATTATTAAAAAAAAATCATTTATGAAAAGAGACTTTTTTTTTTTTTAAAATAATTTTTCAACTGTAAGTGATTTCAACATCATAATGTGCATATCTACTGGTAAGTATCATGGAAACAGGTTATAAAGAAGCAATGGCATTACAAAGATGAAGAACTTCAGTGTCTCATCAATTTGGATGCACTTGCACTTTTTTAACAAGCCATTGTGTGGGGTTTTGGTGGGGTTTTTTTATCTGTTGTTGGCTTAATTGTTTTGTTGGGGCTTTGTTCAGTTGTTTTTGGGTGTTTTCCTCTTTTTTGTTTGCTTGTTTTTGTTTTTTTGTTTTGTTTTGATTTTTTTGATTTTTTTGTTTTTGTTTTTTTGTTTTGTTTTGGTTTGGTTTGTTTTGGTTTTGTTGTTATTGTTTTTAACTAAAGAGACTGAAAGTAGTTGATTTCTGAAAGACAAGGAAGTATATTTAAGGTAGCAGAAGTAATATAGCAGAAAACACAATCAGGATTGTTGAATACTGGAAGCTGCGACCATTTTTTGACCAATCTACTAATTCCAGTTGAGACTACTATATAAAGTGTCAGTCCTAAGGAAATATCATATGTGATTGACAGAGGGGGGTTTTTGCCCACCAAAAAGAATCAATCTTTCTTAGGGATAGATTACGTCCTTGCTTTTCCTCAGTATACTACATTTCAGGTGCTAAAAGCTAGATGAAGAAGGACACCTAGTAAAGGTTCAAAAGAGTGTCACAGTAGATAGAGTATTGTCAAAGTGAAAGATAATTTAGTCTGACTTCTACCACATAACAGCAACTCACAGCCACTGGGTTTTTTTGTTATTTAAGAAAGGCTTATTAATTGTCACCAAGATACATCACAGGTCTAAGAAACCTGAGTCAAGATTTATGAAATGGCTAATATGAAGAAAAAAAAAGAAAAAAAAGAAAAAATCCAGAAGTTCATTTTGTAAATAATGTAGGACCTGAACTACAGCACAAAGATAATCACATTAAATGAGTTCTATTATTTCAAATGTACATATAAACATGTAGAAATGCCTGTGACTTGCTGTTTATGTGAAAGCTCATGATATATTTGATTTAAAATGTAGATTGATTGAATTTTTCATACTTTCCATAGTTTTTATTACTTAAGCATATTACTTTTATTACTTAAGTATAGATAAAAGAGAGCTTTTTAGTATACATAAACCAAACTATGCACTTTGTATAGAAAAGTTGGCTTACGTTCCCCAAACTACCACGACTTCCAGCAAAAGATTGTTTTAAGGTTGTTTTTGACTAAAGATTAGGAGAAATTCTACCAGAAAGAAGACATAGCTTAGGACCACACATTATCAGTGTAGCACGTGGTGGCTAGCATGATATCCGTTTGTCTGTGGATGTGGCTCCTTCCCTTTGGAGTTACTGCAGTTCTATTCAATCTAGATGTTTAAGAACATAAAGCTGTGATTCGTGTTGCTTGGAGTTCTTTCTTCTCATATTGACTTAGTTGCTAAATCTCTGGGTACACCAGATGCTTCTTACTATTTTTTCAGTTGCACCTCTTTTCTGTCATGAATTTCTGATTAAAATCTTAATATTTGGTGAAAACAAATAACCAAAATGTATCTTTGTGGTTCCATCTGACTACACACTCCAAATTTTTCATGAAGTAGATGAAATTGGGGCAATACAGAGGAATCTGCACAGAACTGTTGTAGGTCAAAAGCACTATTATGCAGATACCAGGTGAAAGTATCTGATAATATCATTCCCCTTGACACAAGGAGGAGGAAACCACTGTCAGTCTTCCTTTAAGAGGAAGGACTCTCCTCTGAAAAAGCAAGCTTCTCCTCTTGGTGTACCTCTTGGCTATCCCTATATTTTGTAGAAAGCTAAGACGGTGCTCCCAAAGGCTGCTGTTGGTCCTTGCTCATGTTGGTGGTTTATCTTGTCATGCTAGTGCCATTTTAGCAGTTTGCATCGATCAATGAAGTATGATTGCTATTCCTGTACTTCAGCAGTTGCAAATGCCAAATGAAAAATTCAAATACATGAAAAATTCAATGTTTTGATAGTTGATTTTTTTTCTGGTGGAGGTCTGAGTGTACTTTTTAAAAAATATATTAATATATCATTAGCACCCTATTGTATTTCTTCAGTTCTTCAAGGTTGTTTTGTGGTTATTACAGCAAGTTCCTCATTGCAATGGTTCGAACTTCTTCACCCTTACTCCAAAAGGGAAGTCAGTATACTTCAAAACTACAACCAGTCGCAGAATATTTTTTCCTTGCAGAAGCACTTCAAGGACCAGTTTCTGCCAAAATACCCAGCACATGGTTGATAATGAGATCTAAATGAGATAGCATGGACACTGGAAGTGACGTAGTTGTGACCACTAATTACAAAGTGGGCTTGTGCCCCTTTACTGTCTTTTTGGCATGCTACCTACCAGTTCCATCTTAAATCCTTTCCACAACTGGTATGGGCATAGACCTATATATTTTGAAGAAGAATCTTAAATATGGTTTGTGGAAAACAGTTTGGTCACATGAATCTTTGCTTTTGCCCCTTAAAAGCATGATGACATGAAAGAAAAATAAAAATATGTTCCTACACAGATCACACAATTATCAGGTAACTGAAGCTTTAAAAGCTAGGCACTTTGCAAAATACTCCAAAGCAATTATTTAGAAAGTACTTGAAAACAAATACTCAGGATTTTTTAGCCAACATTTTTATTGTATTCTAGTTGAAAGAGATACAGCCCCAAAAAATAAATTCTATTATGTTTCTTTTAGGGGAAAAGAAAAATCAAAAGGGATAAACCCCAACCTTGTTATTGTGACTGCTTCCCTCTAATAAACTTCAACACCTATGGAACCCTGATACTTAATTTATAAACTACAGACTTCTTCTTTTCCTTCTGCTAAAAGACCTTCTTTCAAAAGGGGAGAACTTTTAGCAGGGAGCTGTACCTGGATCTTTAAATTCTTAATGAACTGACTGGAAAGAATCACTAGACACATAACCAGCCTAGTTCTTAAGATACCCATGGATAAAAGGCTGGGTTTACAAATAGCAGAGAAATGACTGGGCCCAACCTACTTGCAACAAAATAACTCCATTTGTCTAAACCCTTTTTCTTAAAATATCTCTGACTCTGAATGAATATTCAGCAGATTTATGTAAAAGATTAGTTTTAAGTGGTAACACAAAAATACACACTTTCATCTAGACTGACTAAAACAAAATTTTGAATTAGAATATTTTTAATATAATGAAAAAAAGTTATTTGACTAATTTATTCTTCACTTCACAGAAATATTCTGACTTCCCTTTAAAGTAAATGGGATAGACATCTAGCCAGAACTTTTTTTTTCCCCAACCTAGAATTACAAAACTGGATGAAACAGGGTTTCCTATTTGTGGCTGCTTTTACCCTGAAACCTGGGATTGTTACTTGGTATGTTAAAAAGAGAAGCCAACAAGTGATGATTTTGTAGGACCAAACCAATACCACTATACATGTGAAATGAATTTATTGGCTTCAGTGTTCTATCATAAAACCTGAGGACTAATCACCATGGAAGATTTTGGATTCTCCTAGTGAACCACTAGCACTTTCATTTTGTTGTGCATCAGCTGAAGAGCTGAAGATGTAACTTCTGAGTATGTCCTGCCATGATTTTCTGCAGCCTTGAAAGACACATCTTTTCCCCCATCTCCCCAGAAAGTAGGCAGCAGAGGTAATTCAAATGGAAAAAGAGAGAATGGTGTGGGGAAAAGTGTAACATTTATTCTAGAAATAGTAATGGAGTGTTTTAAATTAAAATAGAAAATATCACCATCGTATATGAGTCAAACACTAGACAAAAATCCTAGTCTGGTACTGAGTACAGCTTTTCTCTTGGTGACCAGAGCCAGTGTGAACCACACATAAGATATCTATCACAGTTTGCCCTTTGTACCTAGACAAAGGTGCAATCTATTCTCATGCTCTCTCCTTCAACCAGGATGAAGATAAGTTCACAGCTTGTTTGCTTCCAATCTATAAATGTAAAATATCATGCCAGCCTCCTATCTAATAAGATAAAGAACCAAGTATAGATATCAACTAGAAAATCCTTTTCAACAAAACACAACCAAAATATTTTTGTAATTTCTTCTATTCTGCATAAATGGATTACAAATTCCAATGGCTTTGCACCTCCATACTTATGAAGCAGCTTTTGATTTATGATGCATTTATTTGTGTGAATGCATGTGAGTGTGCAGATTTGTGTATACAAAGGAAAAGTGGAACAACAGTCTCATATTTAAAAACATGGTTGCTACAGCTCCTCTGACTGAATCATATAGCCCCAGAAATGGACAGAGTGACTTGTAAGGAAAAAAATCCACAGAATCTCTAAAGCTCAACTTTGAATCAGTTAATATGGTGTCACATTTACAACTGAGTTTGCATTGAATAAAATCAAATTGTTCAATAAAAGGAAGCAATATATATTACCTTATTTTTGTATAAAACTTTGAAAAAAAAAGAAATGGGAACTCAATCTTCAAGAAGGATGTTCTACCATTTCCTCATCATATGATAAAAACTTGAGGTCTTTCAGACTCTTAATTGCAGAATTACCTCAAGGACCTTTTTTCCTATTAAGATATCAACAGATATTTATTATTTAATTTAAATTATTTTCTCCATGTATTTATTTCATGGTAAAAGCTACATTAATATGTCTGTTTCACAGATATATACATTTTCAAACAGATAATCTAAATGGAGGTGTTATTCCTTCCAGCAGGGTGTTTGCATTTATCATTGTCATGCCAATACTTTCAGTGTGTTTTAACTCTATTTTCCAGGTGCCAGTTGCAGTTTGCCATTTATACTAAAGAACAGAAGATATAAAATGCTGAAAACAGAAGACAACAGCATTTCCTAGCATCTGATGTTTTTAAAAGGAACATTTTAAACCAGAACATTAGCATGCATTTTGAATAATCATTTGGAATGGGAAAAGGAAAAAAAAAAGTGAGATTACTTTGACTTGGCTTCAATGAATCATGTCATAAAGTGAAAGCTTAACACCTCTGGATCAGGTTCTCTTCCCAACTTTTCAGGTTCACTGCCTGGGAATTAAACAGCTCAGTAGTTCTTATCTCATGCTGTTGTATATGTACATGTCTATGTTTACATGGATGTTATGCATATATATATATATATATATATATATATATATATATATATATATATGCACACACATATATATGATTTACTGAAGAACAGTAAATTGTTTTTTTCCAAAGCAATCAAGAAACAAAATTATATCCTGTATCATACAATATTTTATGTTCTATCCATAATTTTGCTGCACTTAATGCCCTAAATAGTACCTGTGAGTTGACCTTTTTGTTCAGCTAATACAAGAGAAAACTGGGAATAGCATTTATAAATTTTTCTATTATTTCTTATGTTCAGGGTATTTATAAAATATACTTTTCCAGAAAATTTGGGAAAGCATTAATATTAACTTTTTCATTCAAGTGATGTATCTTATTCTTAAGTAGGCAATTAATAGTCATATACTAGTTAGAAGATAGAGTTCAATCAGAGACTTAAGGCAGTACAGTCTGCCTTCTATAGAGGAAAAATCTTCCTGGATTGGGCCAGATGCTAGTAGCCCAGTTTTCTGTAATAATTTCCCACTCAGTAGGAAAATATCTAACTAGGCCCAAGACATCATGTAATGGTTTCTCAAATGTTTTCAATGACAAAAAAAAAAGTAATAATCCAACAAAGCAAATATCTAAAGCAGTGCTTAATTTTCCACTGTCTCATGCTTTTCAAGTACTTACTATGCCAATGAAAGATTTCTTCATTTTTACTGGAGATTTACTGTAGATGTCTTGCAATGATATATAAAATTCAGGGCCCTATCAATATAATCAGCTGATTAATTTGAAGATTTCTATTTTTATACTGTTGCTACATTCCCATTAGAAAACTCTGTGGAATAAAAAATCCAAACGAATGCAAAACTGAACCAAACCAAACAAAAAAACCAAAATAACCCCCAAAACCTTCCCAAAAAACAACCAACAAAAAAACCCCAAAAGACAAAACAAACCCAAACAAATAAAAAAAAAACCCACCCAAGCAAAAGCAAGTGAAAGGATACCTTGAGAAAGAATTGGGTTTTTGTGAACTCAAGGGCTGCTTATAAGTATTTTCTAGTACTGTATTCCAGATAAACCATATACTAGCACTTCTTTGTGGAAGTAAGTAAACCAGTCCCAGATGTTTTTCATTGGCAAAAGAAGAAGATATTAATGAAGAGCAGCAAAATTATGAAAGACCTTAAAATAAGAAGGAGTGGACAAAGAGGGGCAAATCTTCCCTACAGTAACATTCTACACCCAGCAATATTTCTGCATTTGCCCAGGTTCCTTGAAAAGAAAGCTGTGCTTGACAATTAAGTTAACATAGGTGATTCTGGATAGTTGCTTTTCTCTCTGAGAGAAAGGAAAATTCTCAATGTATCTTAGGGCATTCGGTATATTTTACTGAAAATAAAACATGTCAGATACCTAGGATGAAATCTTACCTCATCTGAAATGAATGGGACCTGTTGAACGCATAAAGCTCTATAGTTAGCCCTGTACCTCATTCATTGAAAGTCTTTCATGCTTTATGACTCAGGGGATAGGGACACATCAGCTTGACTTATTGTACTACACAAGGTAGGATAATGTGTGAGGCAGAGAAAGGCGATGAGGTTTATGGCTGTGCTGCAGCTGGCAGCCCACATTCAATGGAAACCATTAGAAAACAACCATTCTAGTGCAATACTCCATAAACGACCTGCTGCCCTTCTAGGGCCTTCTGTGAAGTGTCCAACAGCTTGGGATAGAAGTAAATTGGAAAAGAAGTAAACATGTTTCTCTCTCCTATTGTTTTCAAACACAGGGGCAAAATATGCCAGGCTTTGTTGAGCAATTTGCTTGTGGGGAGTTTCACTCAATTGAGAATTCAGAAGTTGTCTTGTGGTTTGGCTGGCTAGTTCAGAGAGAAACAACCAATACTCAAAACTTATTTAAAGACATGTGGGACCTTGTCTGCACCATCTGACCAGATCAGCAGGAGCCCTATGTGAACCACTTTAAGAAAAATCCTTTAGAACACAGTCTCTTTGCTTCCCATAATGTCTCAGACTAAGACAGACCTAAAGTTCAACAATCTGTGATTTTTTTTCTCCCAACATTTATTTGCTTTCTTTTTCCTCCCTGTGAAATTGATAGTTTAAGAAAAGAAAATTTATAACCCTCTAATTCAAACTAGGTGTGATTTAAAAATAAAAAACCTGCTTACTTAAATGGAGACTTGAGATAGGCATTGAGGTAACTTTATACATCCAGACACATCAGAATTTATAAGAAACACAGACAAAATCAAACTTGTAAAAAAACCATGTAAATAAAACCAAAATGGACAAAGTGTTACCACACTAATTAAATTAATTACATACCTCTACTCTTTTAGAGGAGCTGCATTGAAGCAACTGCTTTTCATTGCAGGTAGTACATTTCTCTTGAAAATTAAGTGCCATATTCTGAACTGATCTGCAAGACTGTAGAATTTCTCAGGCAAAATGCATGTAGGAAATAACCTAAATGTTTACATCTTCCTTTTGAGAAGTGTTTCTCATCTTTGTTGAGCTCAAGAAAAATCTAGAGGAAAGAAAAGAATTGAGGTGAAAAGAGAGGAGAGGAGAGGAGAGGAGAGGAGAGGAGAGGAGAGGAGAGGAGAGGAGAGGAGAGGAGAGGAGAGGAGAGGAGAGGAGAGGAGAGGAGAGGAGAGGAGAGGAGAGGAGAGGAGAGGAGAGGAGAGGAGAGGAGAGGAGAGGAGAGGAGAGGAGAGGAGAGGAGAGGAGAGGAGAGGAGAGGAGAGGAGAGGAGAGGAGAGGAGAGGAGAGGAGAGGAGAGGAGAGGAGAGGAGAGGAGAGGAGAGGAGAGGAGAGGAGAGGAGAGGAGAGATTTCACTTGCAGATGTGAAAAGAATTGATATAAGTCCTATTGTATTGTCCTGCCACATTCAGAAGACTAGTAATACTTCTTCATTTAAGTGAAACACCTTACTTAAAAACAAAATATGGGCCATATAAGAATACTTACTTCAGTGTATAATAATGCCTTGTGCTGCATGGGCACCTCTATTCCTATATTCCTTGTGCTGCTTACTCTCTGCTTTATGAGGTTTACATGGGTGAGATCTGCAAACTATTTCATTGCAAAATTAATGAAGATATAATGGTTTCACTTATGAGATTCAGTCTGTTCCCAAACTACAATCTACTGCCAGTTTTAGGGCATAGACATTCTCTTGAGTTATGCTCTAGGGTTATGTTGCATTGAGATTTTCTTCTGCATGGATGCTACTTAACTCGGACAGCTGAGCACCTGAGCATGCATAAGCACATTAACAGACAGTAAAACTACAGCAGAAAATGTGAGAGGCTGGGTAGAAAACGTCTTACTACCAAATACTGAATTTATAATAGTAAATTATGAATATGTGCAATACTTTTCATTGCTTTTGAACTCAGGCAGATAGATGGAAAGTCCTTCTTGTGCAAGGCACACATTAACCCAACAAACCAACAACAAAAAGAACCCAACAGAGACCAGAAACAATGAAACGCAACCCCTCCCTGCCCCCACCATCCCCTCTACACTCAAGCAATGGTCAACATCCCACCTATACTGTACTTATTAGCTCTCTTGTTTTCAAAAGATATAATTCCAGTGACTTTGGCTGCTCTCTTCTTAACAAGCAGTATCAATTCTTCATCATGCTTTCTTATAACTAAATATTCAGATATTTGGACTGCTAACCATGATTATTTTACTGCCTGTGCAATCATGATGTGGTTTTCTGAATTAGAAGGTATATCAGTATTTTAGAGGAATTGAACAGGATGGATCTATTTTTCCTTACCTTCATAGCAACTTTCTACTGGGTGATGCCAATGATTATGAGGATGCCAGTGTATCAGAATAGATGGATAGTTGTAAGACATGCCTTTTTGATTGGATGCTTTATGGGGATATTCACTTGAGCACTGAGTAGATGATACATACTAGTGACAAATTTATGTGTATGTCAAATGGTGCAAAATTATTATTTTGTATTTTGGAAAATAGATACACTCTATTAATAATCACAGTTTTCATTACTTGTTAACCCCTCAAGATATAAACAGACTTCTGCATTGAATGTAGTGGAAGAGCAGTATAAGTAGAAAAACAGAGGTAGACAGTTTGGATGACTCAGGCAGTTAATTATTTTCATTTTATACTGTGAGCAACTGTTACTGTTTGCAATCTTGCCTGAAGTTCAATGGTGTTTTACTAAGGAATTTTCCACATTTGTTAACAATTGCATCACAGAGGTACTGAAATGTTCCTTCCCAATTTAATTCTTCTCCACAGTTCTCCTCCCTATCACTACCATCACTATCCTTGTGCAACAACTTCTTTCACATAATTTCTCCACTTCTCATTGGGTCCTAAGAGACATATTTGTTAATTCCATTTCCTCAAGAATATGGGAGCCCAGAGCTTTTAGGGCATGGGGGAAGCTGGAAACAGACTTAATGCCTTTTGGCCACCAGTGGTGGAAGAGCATCTCCACAGATGTTGTAGCTGTAGCATGCCAGTGCATTACAGCATCTGCATTATGATGAGACAGCAGGACAAGACAATCTGTTCTCATCTAGACTCTACCAGAATGAAATCTGAGGTCTGGAGTAGAAGGTTGGTATAAGAGCAGCTCAAACAGTGTTTATGATCTCAGTAGGCAAGATCCTCTTGTAAAGTACTGGGAGACTGAGGTATGGGAGGAAACAGCTGCCAAACTCTAGCCAACTTTCAGCTGAATCTGCTTCTTACTGGCTGACAGAGAGCTGTGGTTCCACACTAAATATTTTATACAATATCTGTACTTTAAAGATTCCTAAAGGAAGCTGCTTTCATATGTGGAGAACAGATACTAGGGTAAAGGATAGAGCTTCATGTACCTTAGCAGCAGCAAGTTAGTTGTTGTTCCTAATCCTGAAATGCCAGTGCACTTGGAGCCATCCTTCCCTCTCAGACAATTTTTCTTTGTACAGTGAAACTTCCATCAGCCATTTCAACAAATGTTTTGAAAGCATCATTTCCAGAAGACCATTTGCCTCAATACTATTTCCCCTATGGCTTTAAGTCTAAGGGTCTTTGGTGATCTGTAGACTCTTTCTAATGTTATTGACAGCTTAGGGGGAAAAAAACTCCATTCAATTCTGTCAGAAGACTATATATATGGAACCAAAACAGGATGGAAAAGTTTTAGTATTTTGCCAGGCGAGGAAAAATAGTATACCACAACTAGTCCACTGAAGTGCAATGATTAACTGTACCCTTGTGGCAACCTTCTGTTTTAGGTAGCTCTCAAAAAGGGGAATAAAACTTCCACACTTGCATGGCGTCATTGGTAAAAATACATGTGTTTTGCATATGTATGTCACACACAACCTACTATTCTGTATGCATGGGCCTGATCTGGTGAAGTCTGACACAAAGACATCTTTTTTCAAGCAAGTATTGTCATGGACTTCAAAGGGACTATTTCCAGGAGCAAAACTTTGTCATGTGTGTGATGACAGGATCAGGGAGCTGGTATGATCATGCTCTCTCATTTACTGTACAAAATACACACACACACACTACTTCTTTAGTTGTCACCTCCTGCAATGGAGGCCTCATTCTGCTATGGGCTGAGGTGTGATACACTGGCAAGTGGTCTTTATTAGAAAGGTCATTGACACTGTCAAGCATCCTTTGAAAGGTGACATTGCACCCAGAAGGTTATCAGGCCAGAGCCATGAAGTCTACAACAATTTCTCTGTCAATATTGTAAACAGGTAATACATCTGACCTCTTTTTGGACTTAACAAAACACAGATGAATAAATTTCTTTTGTGCCTCTTTCACCCTTCTGTCATCCATGTATACACTTTCCCCAAGCTTTGTCTTTAAGTACCCTGAAGAAATAGTGAAGTTGAGAAAGAGCTACTTTAATTATAAGTACCACAGTAATGAATTCAAGTACACTCATTTATCATAAAGGGCTTCCCCATCTGTATCTAAAGTATGCTCAAAAATACTGCGTATTTAATAACATGAATGATGAGAATTTAACACGTTTTAGTTTTAAGCACTCCATTTTGGCTTGCTTTTTGTAAGATTGTACAACTGAATTTTGAATGAAAGAGCAGATTGAGGGTGGAGGGGGGAATGTGTGTGGGGACTCTGTGTGTGTGTGTGCGTGTGTGTGTGCCTGCACATGCGTGTGTGTGGTCTCTTCCTAATTTATTTGCACTTCAACCCACTGGGATCAAGCTGCAATCCCTGTAGGCAAAAGGAGATTAGGGAAAGCGACTAACTGTTTTTTCCCAGACACAGAAGGGAAAGCGACTTCTCAAGTACCCAAGTTTTCTGGCCACTGTACAAATTGTTCCTTAGTATGGAGAGTTTCCAAAAGACCTAATTAGCAACTCGCTACAAACATTTCTTTGCATTAGCTAATGATCCGGCTACACTTGTAAGCAAACAGTACCAACATATCTAATCAATGCAGAAAACCAACAGAATGCCTATTAAACATCTGGATGTAATTTTCTAGTTCGACTTAGAACAAAATGAAAACATATGCATGTTTCTTTGATCTATGCCTCAACAAAGAAATTGTCGATAAAAAAAACACGCTGACCAGTCAATGTGTCATTTTCATAAAGCCTGGTCATTTCTTTTCAAATGTTCCTGGTTTAATTTTTTTGGTTTCCTGCAATCTCTAATTTTACCATATTGTGTGAAGCCAAAAGAGATTCTTTGGATCTGATTCTATTTGAGGTTTTACTGCTGCACAATCTGCTACTGACTTTTTTTTTTTTTTTTTAATTCAGCTTGGGGATTTTTTTAAGGGTAAAGGAATAGGGGCAGTGAATACAGTCATGATAGTAAAATTACCTAGTGCTGCTTTTTGAACATTCTTTCCTACAAGGAAAGCTACTAATTAAAAAGAAATCAAATTACTAAGAGAGTATGCAATGGCTATTAGCCAAAAGACAGCAAATAATTAGGAATGTAATAGCTTTACCCTGCTCATATCATTTGCACTTCACAAATAAATGAATAATTTAGAAGTGATATTTTTTTGCATGCCCTTACAATAATTATTATTCTTTTAACTGTATAGACAGTCACTACTGCACCACATGTACTGTATGATTCAGGTTTTGGTTTTTTTTAATTTCACCTGCACCACACTGGCATTAAAAACAAACAAACCAAACCCTAAAACAAACCAAACAACCCCCATGCCCAATAATACACACATGTTTCTCTTACAGCTGAAAATCCAGTGATCTATCTAAAACTTTGAAAGCATAAACTCTGTTGCATTCTAGAATTGCTTCCTCCATTGACTTGCTCTCACTATATAGAGAGTAGAAAAGTGGGACAAATCACAGTGCATTGTTTACTGCCCACCTGCAGCTAACAGTGATTAACATTATCAACATCTTTGTTTTATGTGCCAGTTTGCACAAAGTTAAAAAATATTGCTCGTAAATAGTATTGTGAAGAGTGAAGGAAAAAATAATAAACAGCACATTAGACAGAACAACATGTAATACATAGTTTCACTAAAAATGGATGCTACATCTAATACCCTTTCAGTATTTTTAACCTACATTTTGGACCCAAGAGTGGTTTTTTTTGTTCTGTTTTTGTTTTTTGTTTTTGTTGTTGTTGTTGTTGTTGTTTTTTGTACTCAAAGCTCCAACTGCTTCCAGTGTGAATTTTCTGTACATAGGCAGTTTAGGATTAGGCCCTTTTCTTTATGAGGTAGGAAGATGACACTAAATTTTTCACAGTAAAATACAACTAGTTCCAAACAACACAGTAATATGAATGACTGGACAGAATGGTTGAGGGGGTTAAAACTGAAGGAAATATTTTTATTTTTGAAACCTGAGACAGATATTTAAAAACAAGTCTTTTAAATTCAGTTGGAGAACTGTGTAGAGTATATATAGCATCGTGGCAGAATGATCTGGTATAAAATGCTACCCACTTGAATACAACATGCTTAGCCATATTTTGCTGCCTTTCTATGGTTTAAATGGTGAATATTGCCATGGAATGAGAATGCTTAGTTTCCTGGAATTAATCCAGATTTATAACCTTCCAACAAAAAGAAACTTTTTAATGTTTCAATGAGCCAATGATGATGCATTATAAATTAGTTATACATCAGATAATGTTGGTTATTATTCCTGCTAGGTAATGCCAGTAGCTCTCATTTGAAAAAAAAACAAAAACCAAAAAACAAACAAAACAAACAGCGCATTTGATTCTGCTTCTACTTGTACAGTTCTTCTATCTCAAATGTAATGGATAAGATTCAAAATGCCCTTAAGTGTCTGATTCCAGAATCAAAGTAGGTTAAAAGCACTTGCTAATAAGAACCAGGAAAACAGAGCTTTTCTCTTTCTGTTAAAACATGCCTTGGACGTTTTAGTGTTGACAAATACAGGTAACAAGACATTTCAACTTTCATGTAGGTGAGCAATTAAGGAAAAAACAAATCCCTTTTGTTTATGTTCCAAAACACTGTGTTGTTCTAATGTCGTATCTGTCAATATCTCATTAACAGCTTGTGCCAGCAGGTTAGGCAAAGTACAGCGAAAGTTAGGTAAGTGTTACATTATTATAGACTCCATAGCTACTAGGTACACACACAAAGTATATAATCATAGTTTGCATTTTTATGGCACCTTTCATCTGAAGATCTAAGTACTTTAATACGCATTAAGTAATTAAGCTTTCCATTGCCATGAACAGAGCAGTGAGTTGGCTTGTCCAAGACAAGGGAAGAGCTGGGAACAGAATGCAGGATTTTTAGCTTTGCTTATGCAGGTGGAACACCAGACAAGTTTACACTCCAATCCTGGGAACCACAATCTATCAAAGCTCACTATCAAGGGTATTTTTGCCTCATCTCTTACAAACCATTAAAAGCCCACATTTATTTATATGCTCCCCAGAATGTATGCACACATGCACCATATACAGAAACACATACACAAATACATATGTACACCTATACATACAGACACCATTAAATGCAGAGATACACATGTACACAGACATGCACAGAGACAGATGTATCAGTGTTCACTGACAATACTCTGCAGTCCTGGAATGAAGCCCTAACTTCATTTCTTTTCAGAAGTCTGAGGCAGTTTCACTCCCTTTTGTGTTGGATGTTTTTAAGTAAAACTGGGGATATAAAATATTCTGGGAATAATAATGGGAAATTATCACTCTGGATGATAAAACTTAACCCTGATATTGCAAAACATTAATTTTCCTATAAAATTTTAAGCAGACTGCTCTTTCTTTAGCATACAAGATGAAGCTCAACTCAATTCTAAGGAAGTAGTCTATATCTAGCAAAAGGGTCAGGTGGGAATTTTAAGAAAAAGGCACAGTGTAACATTATCCTTACCGTGTTTAAAAGATGTGATTCAACATTCTAAGACCTCTTTTCAGGTAGCACACAAGTGTATACCAACAGTAAAAGTGTGTCTTATGGCACTGTTTTAAGTCCAGAGGTATTTCACGCTTCATTGTGGAATTCTGCTATGAATAAGGTGCTGGCTAACAGAGGATACGTTTTGGAGTTTACTTCCCACTGCAAGCTATGACACTATTTGTCATCTCCTCAGCAAGCACACAGTCTGTGGAATTTGTCTGACCCTCATCTACCTCAAGTGGGCCTACAAACCAAAGTTATTGACAGCTTTCCTAGATAAGGCCCCTCTTAAAAAGAAGACAGTTTTCCCCAAAGGACAACTTCCGTCTGATCAGAGGGTCATTCCAACCAACACAGCAGCTGGCGTGCTCTGAGCCCCACAAGCACGCGGGAGGCCTTATCCTTCCTCTCGGCGTTTTCCGTGGCGTACTGTCAGCAGGTGCCACGGCCCCGCCGCTGTCGCCCGGAGAACGAGGAGGGGCCGTGCGCCCGACCCGCCCGCCGCGCTGTCAGCGCGCCTCGCCGTGCGGGATGGGGCGGTGCGGGGGGCAGGCAGTGCTGGGGGCAGGCAGCGCGGGGGGCAGGCAGTGTGGGGGGCAGGCAGTGTGGGGGGCAGGCAGTGTGGGGGGCAGGCAGTGTGGGGGGCAGTGCGGGGGGCAGGCAGTGTGGGGGGCAGGCAGTGTGGGGGGCAGTGCGGGGGGCAGGCAGTGCTGGGGGCAGGCAGTGCTGGGGGCAGGCAGTGCGGGGGGCAGTGCGGGGGGCAGTGCGGGGGGCAGGCAGTGCTGGGGGCAGGCAGTGCTGGGGGCAGTGCGGGGGGCAGGCAGTGCGGAGGGCAGGCAGTGCGGAGGGCAGGCAGTGCTGGGGGCAGGCAGTGCTGGCGGCAGTGCGGGGGGCAGGCAGTGCTGCGGGCAGGCAGCGCTGGCGGCAGTGCGAGGCCGCTGCCCGTGGGGCGCGGAGCCGCCTCACGCCCGGGGCTCCGGCGGAGGCAGAGGAGGGGCGCGCGCAGGCGCCGCGCGTCCGCCGGCGCGGCCCCACCCCCCGCGCGGGAGCCCCACGTTACTTTGATGGACAGCTCGGCCTCCCCGCTCTCCTTCCCGCCGACCTTCCCCGCCCCCCCGCGGCGCAGTGCGCCCCGCGCCCTCCCATTGGCCAGCTCCGAGCGCTCCCGCCGCAGCTCCACAAAAACGTTTCCCAGCGAAAGGCGAGAGGCGGCGCGATTCCGGCTCTCGCCATTGGCTCGCGGGGCAGCGGCGCGTCACGGGCCCACGTTGGCGTCGTGGCCGGCGATTGGGCAGCCGCCCCCCCGCGCGGCGGCGTAGGCGGGGCCGTGCGTCTGGTTAGCCGGCGGAGTGTGAAACCGCGTGCTAATGTAAGCGGCGCGGGCGAGCTCGGCGTGTCCTGCTCGGCCACGGCCGCGCTCAGGTCCCGCCGCCCGACAGGCCGCCGCCTCGGCTTCCCCTTGCCCTTGGCCGTCGCGGAGGGGACGGGGCAAAGGAAACCGGTCGTGTTCCGCTCGTGCTCGGATTTTTCATCTGGGGAGAACTTTATCCCGGGTCGACGAGGAGCGGCGGGCCACCGCGGAGGAGAGCGAGGATGAGGATGATGCTCCTGCTGATGTCGCCGCGATGTATCGCGTTCGGGGGGCTCTGGTGAGACGCGCAGCTCCCAGATACGCGACGGCCTGTAGGAGGCTGTAGCGGTGCCGTTGCACGAAGGAGCTTCCCGTCTGATTTAAACCTCAAACGGACGGTCTCGTTTCTATTTTTTTTCCTTTAAATCTTCCCCGACAGGGCTTGTCGCTTGGACGCTAAGGCCAGAGAGCATCTTGAGGGGTTTGCTTTCTTTTTGTCCTAAGGAACTTCTCTGCAACAAACGGAAGAGTCTGTTCTGCGTGTGTGGTACCCTTTCCTCTGCCCTCCAGCGTTTCGTGCATGTGCTATTGGAGCTGGTCCGATCGGGGACGGCTGTGCAAGAGCCCCCGCCCGCCTCCTTCCTCCACCTCCTCCTCCTGCCTTACTCCCTTGTTCATCTCTCTGGGTCTTGCCGGTGGTTTGGCCCCTGCGCCGACGCCTGGGACCAACGCGTCCCTCCCTGGAGACTTTTTTTCGCCCCTTCGGCTTGCGACGGTCCCGCCGCGGACACTGCGACCCTCTGCCTCAGGCTGGATTTTCCCCTTTTGACAAGGGGCAGAAGTGGGAGAGAGGAGTCGCCTCCGCTCGGGGTTTCCGGCCTTACAATCGCATCGACCACTTGCGAGTCCGTGGAAGGGATTATTCGCTCCCGCTGAGGGGCGGCTGTTGCCTCTCCTCGTCTCCCGTCGGGTCCCGTCCCGCCGCACCCGGGCGTTGCGGGCGCCGCCCGCAGGTCGAAGCGCCGCCGAAGGAGCGCGGAGTGTGGTGACCGTCCCAAGCGCGGCCCGTCCGCTTTTTCCGGCCACCTTCGGTCCTCCTTGGAACGACAGCAACAAAGGACGCCGCGGCTGGGGGATGTCCCCGCGGCGGAGGCACTGAGCCGCGCCTCGCCCCGCTGCTGCCCGCGGCGGTGGAGGGAAGGCTGCCGGCGGGTGTCGCCGCTCCTGTCCCCTTGGCGCACCGGGTGTGAAGCCGGGGCAGGGCGGGGAGTCTCGCCGCGAGAAGCGCGCTGCGAGGGAGACCCGCCGCGGCCGGAGCCATGTTCCCCCAGAGCCGGCACCCCGTAAGTACGGCTTGGGCCGCCGTTCCGGGAGTCCGGGGCGCAGGGCGAGGGCCGGGCGGTCCGGTGCGCACCTCCGGCTCGCTTGCTCGGCTGGACCTGGGGAAGGGAGAGGAAGGTACCCTCACAAGTTCGTTCCCTCCGGGGTGGAGCGGCTCATCCTGCTTGTCGGAGCGTCCCCCTCTACTTTTTGTTGCGTGGGCAGCTTGGGAAGGACGGGGGGTCGCTGCCGGGCCGGGCAGCATCCACCGAACACAGCTCCCGGAATGGGGCTGGCTGTGCCGCCTCATCGGGGGTCGGTGGGGAGGAGCCGGCACGCCCCGCTTTCGTGTAGACGGCGGCGGCAGGAGCGGGTGGGTCGGAGCCGGAGCGCGGTTAACCTCGGCCCCACCGCAGATGAGGGACGGGAAGGTGGGTAACAAGTGCGCAGCGCTCCGGGGCGGGGGCGGACCGGGCCGGGCGCTCTCTCCATCCCTCCCCTCCGGCCCGGGCGCGATGGGCAGCGCCACCTCCTCTTCCCCACGGGGCGGCCGCGCAGTGTCTGAACGTGCATCTCTCTCCCGTGCCGCCACCGCGCCAGACCCCGCACCAGGCTGCGGGCCAGCCTTTCAAATTCACCATCCCGGAGTCGCTGGACCGCATCAAAGAAGAGTTCCAGTTCCTGCAGGCGCAGTACCACAGGTGAGGGCCGGCGGGCCGCCCCGGGACCAGGGACTACCGCCCGGTCCCCGGCCGGGCTCGGGGGGCTGCACCGAACGGGCGCGTCCAGGCGGTGGCGTGCGGCGTCGCGGCAGAGCCCCGCCGAGGGACCGACCCCGACGGGCCGGCGAGCGGAGCGCGGGCAGCCCCGGTCCGCCCCGGGCGGGGCCTGACGGGCGGACGGAGCCCGTACGGGGGAGACTGCCCTGCCCTGCCCTGCCCTGAGCGGGCCCGTGCTCCCCGGGCAGCTGAGAAAGCTGGACTGTCGAAACTGGAGCGTCCCGCACCTCTGCGTTTGATAAAATATACTGTGTCTTGGGAACCCGTATGTGGGGAGGGGTCATTTCAGTATATCGAGAGAAGACCTGCGCCAGTTCTGTGGCACAGCGCGTTAAGGAGGCTGCTTCTCATGTTTGCTCTTTTGTCTGTGGTATAAATGCAAAAATTAATAAAATGTCAGCGTCCTGTGGTTGAGAGCCAGGGAGGACGGTTAAAACGCACAAGTACTCAGAGTAGAAACACAAAGTTTATCAGAATCCATGGAAGACGTGGGGTGCTCTCCTTGTTGCTACTCTGCCCTTCAGAAATTCTTTGTGGGTGTGTGTTGCTGCTGAATTCTTTTCGGAGATTTAGGGCGCAAGTTCTTTCTGACTCTGGGCATCTGGTGCTAAGGAACATTAATCTTCATTGATTTTGTACTTATGTGTACATGGAATATTTAGAGAGATTTAATAGGCTTCCCAGTCAGAAATCGCTTGGGTTTAGTTATGCTTCCTCTTCCTTTACCTATGATACTGTAGTCTTATCAAAAATCAATAACTAGCTTAAGCCACTTATTGCTTAAGAAATGCAATGTAAACTCTAAACATCTGTTTTTGTAGTTGTAAGTGAAAAATACCACTTGGACAATAACTGTTTCATAGGATGCTCACAAGTATCATTAAAAAAAAAAACAATTGGATAGAAAACAAAGGGAATATTGAGGCTCTCAGTGGAAGTACTTAGAATTATATCACTGCTTGTGATGAGAGGTGCAAGTGCTAAATGCAAGTTATTTTTGTTTATGAAAACAAACATGGAAGAGAAACTTGCCCTTAAATGATAGTCAGAATTACCCTTTGTCAAGCACTGGGTGTGGTAACATTTGCTAGAATGTATTTAAGGTAAGAATTATACTCAAGTTGTGATTGTAAATCTGAGCTATGTTACTTGGCAGTCATTTACTAGATGCTGTATAGTAAGAAATGCCTCTATTTTATCTTTTTTACTCCTGAGAATACTTCAGGGAAATTCAAACCCTATTCAAACTTGTAAGTTGCAGCACTTAATAGCAGCTCTTTCTCAAAGTATGAAGAGTGGGTATGTTTAGGTTCTGTAGGCAGTTCAGGCCTCATACAGCACCCATTAAATGTTCTTTAAATTTCTTCTTTGGCCATTTTATTTCAAGTAGGAATTAAGTCTTCTATATCACAAGTTAATTTATGAGGTTTTGTTTAATTAGCAGCTTCTGTCAAAATACAAAAAGGGAGGGTAGATATCAAAAAAATGACAAGGTACATTAAAACATGCTCTATTTTGTAGCCTTAAATTGGAATGTGAGAAACTGGCAAGTGAAAAGACGGAAATGCAGAGGCATTATGTGATGGTAAGTATATTCATTTTTCATCTTTATTTCAGTAGATATCTCCTATTAATAGCAAGTCAGCGTAAGAAAATAATGTATGCTCATTTATTTGCAGTACTATGAAATGTCGTATGGATTAAACATTGAAATGCACAAACAGGTAAGACATTTTGTTTTCTAAGCCACAACATCTGCACTCTGTATGGTGCATTTAAATGTAGCTGTGGTGTTTATGCTTAGATGACTGTATTGTGCCCTAATCAATAGCCTGTTTTGTAGCCTGATTAGTAGACCTTGGCCTACCTCCTGTCAGATGAGGTGTAGATTGGTTTAAGCAGCTATGCCTTGTTTGGTATTGGTCCTGAAACACTTTAGCATAAATAGGAAAGGTCTTGTATCTGTCGTTTTAAAAAAGTGCTTCAGTACTTTGCAAGTTTGGGTTTTGTGTTTTTTGGTTGGGGTTTTTTTGTGGTTTTTTTTTGTTTGTTTGTTTGTTTTGTTGCTGGTAGAGGCTCTGACATGTAGAACTGATCCTGTGTCTGTGTAGCATATGTAGTCATAGTTACTCAAATCCCTGCCTTATAAAGGTATGAAGAGATTAGTGACTTGGAAAGCTCTAGTTATGACTATGAGTTTGCAAGTTCCCATAAAATTCACACTTAGGGCCACTATAATGGTGAATAAAAAGAGTATTGAACTGGAACAAGACACTAAGGACCTCATAAGAGAAGAAAAGCTAAATGATTGCACAGCCCGGAGGACCCTCAATTGAGTAGTCATTGTCTGCCAAATAAAGCATTAATGGCAGGGTGTAAGTATTCTGTAGATATGCTGACATTCACTTTTTCATCAAGATCCTAGTACAATAAGTCTTTCAGAAATCGATGGCCTCTTAAAAAAATTATCATTAGATGAAGTTGCACAGTTGGACACATTTCAAAGTGCAACAATACAATTCTTTCTTGATGTGTATGTGCTATTTCATCTAAAACTCTTGTTTCATTAAATTAAAGAGCATGGCTGACCGGCTGGGGCACAGCGAAGAAATTGATTAGTTCAGGCTTTGGATCTTCAGTATATTCAAAGACATTCATTAAGCAAGTGAATTACGGAGTTGAATTTTGCTTTTGTAACTCTGAGTTCTTTCAATTTTTTTGTTTTGTTTTTTCCTAAAATTATAATATTTGGTAAGATGGCATTGTAATTCCATGATAGTTTTCCATCTGCAAATCTGGGTAGGTATTCTTTAGGGTTTTGGAGGCATGCTTGTTTCAGTTTGAAATCCCATTAAAAGGACTTGTATTATGACAACTTGTTTTTTTTTCTTTTTTTCTTTTTTTTTTTTTTTTTTTTTTTTTTAATAATGCACCAAATAACCAGATGGAATAGCAAGCTTAGTATTTGACTAAGTTTTGTACTGTATCTTAGCTAATTTTCTTGCGGCTAGTGTTCTAGAGGAATGTCAGTTTTTCTGTGAGGTGGCTTTTCATAGCTTTCTGATTTCAAGACTTTTTTTCTTGCATTTTTTCTCTTCAACAACTTCTTGTCATACTGTAATCTGTGAGGAAACCAGTATATGTATAGGAAGCTCATTTGCTGTGAAATGGATGTTATTTTCAGGAGGTTTTTCAAGAGAATGTGTGATTTCAGTTAGTGTACTAGGAATTAACTTTAGGTAAAATCAATTAAACCCACAAGATTGAAGTGGGGGAGAACTAAGGTTTCCACTTTGACCTTAACATATGTATAAAGGTTTAATGTTTTGTATGTGTGGCAATTAGAATTATGTACCCGGCAGGCAGTGATACTTTGGAAGCTTTTAATATTTACGACAGAGCATTGTATCTGTGTTAGTTGTAGCTGGGAAGAGTAGTGCACACTTGCTCATTGAGTGCTATTAAGAAAAGAGTAGGCTTTTGAGGGTATAAATACGTTTCTCTGGATGTGAGTCTCAGATACTATGCTTCTACATGTTAAGTAATTCTAATTTCTGGTAAAAGTAGCACCTTCATGTTAAAGGCTATTGATTTAGATGCCTGCAGTGAGAATGCCAAATGGTGTTGCAGTTCAGTATGTAGGTGGCCTTAGATTACAGGAAGCAAAAAAGGAAAAAGAAAAAAATAAAAACCTCACAATGACATTTTTCTGAATTTCCACTGCTAACGATAAGTTCAGAGGAGGCTTTTGACAGATAGTAATCATAATTCTTATTAACTGGTGACGTCTACCCCCAAGGGTGTAGCCAGGCTCAAATTGATGCTTTTTGCTGGCTGATCACCAGCATGGCCTAAGTGCTCATTATGTTGTAGAAAGGGCCTTTGGAGCTCTCATTACGTTTGACAGGAATTCTCTCTAGGGGGAAACTGGGCATTAGCTAGACTCCTGACAGGCTGAAATTATTCCTGCTTTATGGCTTATAACCAAATGCTAGCAAGGCATCATCAGGGGACATGAAAAATTGTCATTTCTGACAACATCTTTGTTACTGGAAAATGCAGTGATGGGGAAACTTTCCAGTGAACAAGCTTTAATATTTTTAAGGTCTTCCTCCTATTTGGATGCTGTACTTGCTATGTGTGAAACTCTTCAGATTGCTTAGGCTGCCATTTGAAAAACAAAATTACACTGCAGCAGAGCTTATTTATGGAGTGTGGTGTGTACATCACTGTTAAGGTACAGTCTCTTAGATAAAATGAAGTACTTGCAGTTAGCCTGCATGTAAATGAGTTTGAGTTCTTGTACTGATGGATTTGTGTCAGCAGTTCTGTCTTCATTTAATTTAGTAATCTGTTATAATTTAACTAAAATAAAGTTAGTCAATACTTGAATGTTGTTATAAACAGACTTAACTGAGGTGAACTTTGCATACACAAACATGCTGTACTGGCACAGCTTTTCACTTTAATATGTTGCATTTAAGTGCAGAAATGGCCATGGAAAGGCTTCCTCACAAATCTAGCTCAGACCCTTTGCAGTGTTTAACTGCATGATGCGTGCTTAAATCAAGGTGCTACTGCGTTTCAACCAAATAATATTTTTGACACGTTTGTATTTAGATTTTGGGTTTTTTTGTTTCCTTCTTTTTCTGTGTGGGTTTTAAAACTTCTTTAATTTAGGAATTCCAAAGATTTCTTTCTTAAGACCATGTTTTGTGTAGACACTTATACTATGTTCTTAGAAATTATTTTAGGGTGAATAGTTACTGACCAAGTTTTGCATTCCTGAAACAGAAACAACCACCTGAGGATTTCTTTAGGTGGATGTGGGTTAATTTAGGTTGTTTTCATATGTGTCAAGACAGAATGAATAAGAACATTGTGTGGTCTTCAGTTTCTTTTCCGTCCAAGTGAGATTTTCCCCTATGTGACATCTGTGTCTGTCAAAGCAGATGAATCAACTGCTAGTGCCAAGATGAAGAGTTGGTTGGGTGTTAAAAATCCTGCTGTACTTAGATTTGCTGCCCTTGGCTCCTAGGGCACTGCGTCTTTTTTTTTTGCCAGCTCTGCTTGTCATCTTTTGTCGTAAGTCAGAAGATAAGGCTTCCTGTGCATTTAATGTCTAGATTGGTTAGGTGCAAGATTATCTTTTGTTCATTGGCAGACAGCCACAGGAAAAAAAAATCATCAGTGCTGAACCATGTGCTAGACTTATAAACTACTACAGTGTCTGGGTTTCTGCTATCCCAACAGTTATGGCAAGGTTTCTTTCTCTTTGGCTGAGTCTTTTTGATCTCTGTGACCTGCCTGGAGGCAGATCCGTCATTCAGTAGCTTGCCTGTTGTAGAAAAGTATACAAACTCCCAAGCTGCATTGTATTAACCAGTTGTACAGGAGTTACATGTTAATTTTATCCTGGACTGTTCTGTGGAATCATTTCTAATTCTTCATGGCAAAGGACAAAGTCTTCTAATGATATCTCATTAGAACATCAGTCTTCAGGAGAGGGTTAAACAGGAGGGAATTAAGGAGCTTAGTTAGCTCTCTGCAGCTCTTGAGTAGGATGGCTTTGCTGTTGAAAGGGATTTAAAGATAAATTAATTTTCTTTTTTTCCTACATTTTAATTATTGGAATGAAAAACTCCTTAAGGTTTTGATGGTGTGCAGTGAATGTTTCAAGAGCATTTTACAGTTGGCACAGCCACAAAAGACATGCAAAAACAGTTTTCATTTAAAAGAGAAAATGGTAGGATTGATTGTGCCAGTATTTTTCTCTGAAAAAAACTGTACTTACTCTACAAATATTTGGTTTCTAAATGAGTACAGTTGTGTCAGCAGCCTAGCCATTTCAACCGCAAAAAGAGTTGCCAGTTTGGAAGAGGAGAAAAGACTAGAGTAATTATTACCTCAACTTCCGTGGCTTTCGAACCATGTTTCAAGCTCGAGGCCAACGTTATTGTGAAGGAGTTATCTGACAGGTTCAGGGCACTGTGGAGTACATCTCCACGTGGCTTTTCACGTAACCTTGTTGTCAGATACCATCTATTATGTCAGCTCCATGCAGAACTTAATTCAAAAGTGTGTCACAGTGTAAACACTGTACATATGTTAAATAGTGCCTGATCACCTCTCATTTTAGATTTAAATCTGCCGGATTTCAGGTTCCTCACAGAGCCACAGTGAGCAACACTGTTCCTACCAGCTACATTGTTAACTTGCCTTGCATTGCTGGAGCTTGCATTGCAAGGTCTGTTGATGTACTTTATGTAACCTCTTCAGTAGTGGGGAAGGAAAAAAAAAGTCCTGGTAGCTTTTGGGGTAGGGGGAAGAGTAAGAGTGAAGGTGCTTTGTGAATGTGCAATATCCTTTTGTCACAACAGGTTCTGTAGGGAAAGCTTAATGGTTTTCCTCCTTCTGCTGGCTGTTCTACCAAATCAAGCTGAGCATTTGAATTGCCCTTCATCCCAGTCTACTTAAGTGTTTGCAGCCAAGTGCTAAAATTGCAGTGTCTTCTGCACAAAATGGAAAATTAGGGTCCTTTAGACTTGATAGATCACCACTGGCATACAGTAAAAGCTTTTAAAACCATTTTTGGATCAGCTGGCACTTATCAGAAGACTGCACAATACCTACTTTAAAAATGGTAACAGCTTTGAATGGAACTAATGAAATTACTTTTCTACTTGGGGTAAGATTAAGAAATATGCAATGGCAATTATGTCGAACACTACTGTTGTCACATTCTGCATCACACTTCTGAGTTGGGATTCTTGAGTGTAGGTATTTGAGCAATAGCTGCTTACATAGTTCCTATCAGAAATGGGAAAACCAAAGGTAGGTAGAAATCATAATTTTGTCAACATTTAGTTGTCAAAACAGCTAGTTTGTTGTTTTTTTTGTTTGTTTTGTTTTTTTTAACCTAGTTTAACAGATTAGTCCTTATCATAACTTGGGGGCTATAGCTTTCAAAGTTCTTGCAAGTTGTCCTCATAGTCAAACTGAATTTGCAACCTGTGTTCTTGTAAGTATCAAATTTCTACTCAAACAGTTTTCTGGAGGTAATATTGGGTGACACTTCAGGGCAACAGTTTCTAGTGTTTGACCTGCCCTTATTGTGAAGAATTTTATCCTTCACCGATTGGGAATTTGCCTTTCTGCAGTGGTAACCATCGTGTGCCTTTTGTTCTTCTCTTATGCACCTCTGAGTAGGACCTGACATGGTCCTCTCCATAATCACTTCTTTGTCAGCAGTGAGGTCTCGTCTCCCATTAATCCCCTTCTTCCTGAAGCTGATCAAATCTATTTTCTCCCTGGTATGATGTGTGATTGCCTGATCATCTTACTGGTGACACTTGGAGGCTTGCTCCAGTTTAACAATATCTTTCTTCTTGCCAAACAAGGGGAACAGAAAGAGAAACTATTTCAGTCAATCAGTTGGTTACAGTCATTCGCCTGTGTCCTCACATGAGGTGTAGCCTTCATTAGCATGTGAGTGTGGGACTGATGCATATTCAACTCCAGAGCCCTTCTGCAAAACTGCTTTCTAGTGTGTTTTGACCATTGCTGTGCTGTTGGGGGGAGAAAGTTGTTCCTGATTTAGGACAACCCCCCACCTTTGTTTGCTTGAATCTGGTTTCCACTGTCTTTATTTGATGGCCACTGCTTCTCAGGACAGAAACTGTTGGTGCTGTGTTTTCAGTGCAGTCAAAAGGTTAATACCTCTTGCAGCCCATCTGTGTTGACTCCTTTCCATGTTGGGCAGTCCCTGCTTAAACAGTTGTGTAGCTTTCTTTGAGAACTTTCCTTGCTTTTCACTCAACCTTTTTTTGATTTTTAACTTTTGAAATAAAGAAACTAGAACTATATGCAGTTCTCAGGATGATGGTGAACCAGAGATTTGTATTACCATCCTTTTCTGTTTTCTGGATGTTTTTTGCTTGTTTTCTTTTTATTTATTCTTCAGTAAAATTTCCAAGTTTTACCTTTTGGCTGCCATGAAATGCTGAACTGTTGGAAGATCCTTTCACATTTCAGTTCTTACTCATGAATGATAATTGTAAACTCAGAAGTCATCATTTTACATGGCTAGGGATGTCTACTAGTGTGTCTAAATTTTATGTACTATTGTTTCATTGCCCATACTCTTGTAAGGTCTCTTTGCAATTCTTGAGCCATTGCTTTTACTTTCTTATGGATAGAATAATGTATTTCTTTTTCCTTGCAGCCTTTGCATTTACTTTCTTTCTAATGCTTTTATGGAGCAAGTTTTCTTACTTTCCGATTGCTGTCTTTTCCAGGCTGTGCTGCTGATCATATTAGTAAAATAGATTGCAGCAAAGGCCCCAGTGAAACTCCGTCAGTGAACTGTTTCTGGCATAGTGCTGGAGGTGATTGGAAAGTGGATTAGAGCTTGCTGAAATTGAGTTTAATCTTAACTGAACTCTAGTTAAATCAGGTTAGACGTAAAAATCAGTTATTTCCTGAGGTTGTCTCTTTTAAGAAAGAAATGCAAGTGCTGTACAAACAAAAACCTCCAACAAAATAAAAACTTAAAATACTGCAAACCCTGTGAAATAATGCTATAAGCCTGTTTCGGTTCCAATTTCACTTGAAATTATTCTGATTATATTTTCAAGTTAGAGATTTTAATTTTGTTTCCATAGGTTTATATGAATCTGGACATCGTCAAAGTGGACTGTTTGGGTTTCTTTTGTTTTGAGTGTTGAGTCTTATTTCAGTTGTTAGCAAGCCTATTTATAAAATACACTTCTAGTATAGGGAAATCAGTTCAGGAAATTAATGTGTTTGAGTGTCCTTGAACTTTTTTTGCAATGATAATAATCTGTGTCTAATGAGAAATTGCAGAGTGTATTAGGAGAGTCTAGTCACTAATTTGGGATTGGCTAGGTTGCTTCCACCTTTTCTGTATGTTCTTCAGAACATTTGCTCAATGTGAGCAAATTAGCACTGATGATTAAATTACAGATTAAAGCTCTTTGAGTGGTGTAAGGCAAGCTTTGTGTCAGGGCTGCCTGTCTGAAAGTATTCCATACTTCTCACATGATCTGATAGCTAGCTTTTTTGGCTGTCTGATAATAAAACAAAAAACTGAGGTTAATTTGTGTTTTGGTTTAAGACTTGTTAGTTTGTTTGGGTTTTTTGATTTATTTTTTTCTGTCTCCTTTCATCAGCAATGTGGATGTTCTCTTTTTCACATTTGGTCTTTTTTTTTTTCTTTGTCTTGAACCTTTTTGATGTTTGTGTAAACAGTTGGTCAAAGTATAACTTACTTGTAAGGTGACCAGTCACCATATTGACAAGAACAGACACAATAGAAAACTGCATTAGGAGGCAAGCCAGTGGGATTTGCAGTAAATATATTACAGAACACAAGTGCATTGCCGATACTGCTTGTTTAGCAGTTTGCAAGGGCAATCGTAGTATGGATTTTTGAATTAGAAGAGAAGGGCTGATCTTTCTGTGTGCTGGAACATCTAGTTGATGGCAGAGGATAAAATTGATTTAGAGAACAAAATGCTGCCATCTCTATTTGTGCCATTTTAAAGGCTTCTATGGATTAGCAAGCAAAAACAAAAGATAGCTTTCATTTTGGAGAATGGGAGCAGAGATGGGTATGCTTGCTGAGCTGCATCTTGATAAGATATTAAGTCTATGTGAATTTGCTTTTGTTAGCTCAAGAAAAATAAAATACATCTGATACTGGGTGGGCTATATGATCTGTGAAAATCCATCTATTTATGAACTTGTGTTTTAAGTGTTCTAAACCCCTTGAAATGCCATGCTCTGTGCTTCAATATATGATGATCTCAGCTTTAAGTATAGGAATTTGAATTAAACTGGAAAGAAGGGAAGAAAACCCTATGCTTTCTTGGGAAGAATTACTTACAGAAAGATAATTCTTTTGTCCTTTATTCCAACAGTTTCTATTTACACCAAAAAGTTTTGTTTTGTTAATAAAAGGTAAAACATTGATCTTTCTTTTAGGTGTAAGGTCATTCTGAATTGCTATTGGTGTAACTGGTTATAAGATTTCCAGCCATTATTTTTTGGACAGTAAACTAGGCTAGCTGTCTGTAGCCTCAAATGGTGACTATAAATTAGTCAGTTAAACAAATGCAAAATTTTCAGCAAGACCCGTGGAAAGCTTTTAGTTTGTTTCTTCCAACTGAAATACGAACTCTAGAATGACTTCCCTAGCAGGAACCAAGTGCCTCCCTGTGTCCTCCTAGCAGGATCAGCTGTAGCAGTTGTTGCTGATAGGATGTTTGTTCTATCTGTTAGCAATGACTTCAAGAGTAGTGGCAACCCTCAAGCTCTTCAGGTAGCAGATTGCTTTTATGTCCTTGCTGTTGAAGTGCTTCTTCAGTTACAATTTCAATCTTTTCTGTTGTAGCTTCAGCTATTTACTATGCATTTTCTTCACCCTAAAAAAGGAGAGCAAATAATTCCCCTGCCTTCCAGAGCCATGCTGCATACCTCTGAAGTCGAGTGTTCATTCTCTGAATGGTGTTCCCCAGCTGGAGTACAGTACTCCAGGGGAGGAAATGCCGTGCTGAGTAGCATAGAAGGTTTACTCAGAATACAGCTTATTGCAGTGGCAGCCTTTTCTGCAACAGCCTGCTATTGACTTATGTTCAACTTCTGATCCTCTGTGACTGAGAGATTCATTCCTAAGGCCCATTATTTCCTTTTTTTCTATGTTCCTGTCTAGGCATGCTATGGGCCTTTATCCCGGTCCTTTTTACTTTTCAGTCCATTTTTCCATTCACTGTAAAGTGAGTTCTGAAGCTATTCTCCAGCATATTCTGTCTCTCTCAGCTTGAAACTCTTTGCAAATTGAGGATTAGAGTAAATGAAGAGATCTTTATGCTTGTTAGTGGGAAACACTAAAAAGTATGGGACCTATCATGAATGAAGGACTTCTTAGTTAAAAAAAAAAAACAACTGATTTTATCCATACACGGTTTAATAATCAAGCAGTTTTGTCCTTGTTCCCATGAATTTTTTGCTGTGCTGCTAGTGTTGTTCCTAATGCTATGACTGTCAGATTCTTAGCTAAGATGTTAACATCATCTGCCTCTCTTGTCTGTAATTGCTTTACCTTTTTGGTCTTTGCATAATTCTGATGTTTTCTGCTGAAAAATGTTTGAGCTGTGTTGTTTTTTATCTGTTTCACTTAAATTTTTGTGGATAACGGGCTTTTTAATGCCTAAAATTGAGTAATTAAGCTGAAGTTCTTTGCTGTTTCATTTGCTGTGTTCTGTTAGGCACTATCCTCTGTTTCCTATCCATTTGTCTTCTGAGGTTCTGCAAGGTGTCTACTACCTGCTCAGTCTTCACTAATGTGCTTTTTGTATTTCATCAGATCTAGTCAATATGAAGATATTTTGCTTGGAATTCTCCCTCACATTTCTATGCTGTTTTGATGCCTTGGAGTGGCTACCTAGAGTAGAGGCTAGACAAGATTAAGAGAATAAAAATGGGTATTTATTAAAGGCCTTCAATAGTAATACCTTAGGCAGTCAGAAGCTTCCCAGAGGAGCTACACCCCAGATGGACCATGGTCATGAGTTTTTCAGACAAATATAAGTTTATTCCATTTACATATCAGGGGTTAATTGTCCAATTACAGCTTCAGGTAATGAAGTCATATACCCCCACTTTGCTCTCCCCGCCCACCCCAACTCACTTTTGTCTATACTTTTCAGGGCCTGAAGCAGCAGGGTGCCCTTGAGTTTCAGGCCTAGAAGAATCATTTTGTCTGACCAAAATGTGAAGACAATCACTGATGCTCCATATAGAGTTTAGAGTTATGCACTACAGCAGTACAGGATTTCAAAAATATAAAAGCTAATAGCCTAAGGCTTCAGTTTAAGATGCAGTGCTGACCTTACATAACTAGTAGTTTGTAATAAGTTATTTGTAATTATTCTAGTATAGTTAAAATACATGCAAAAAAGCATGGACTTTCTGGCTTTCTTGTTGTCCCTTGACAATATCTTCCCTTTTCTAAATGAGGTGATCAAACTAAACTATTCCTATCTGTAAGCAGAAGCTTTACTGTAGTTTTTCTTTGCTACTGGTATATATGCTCTTGTGCTGTATATGTTTATATGGCCTCACTGGATTTAGTTTCCACTTCATGTATGCTTTTCTGTTGGTGTAAAGTCAGTGAAGAATCTGGGATTTAGTCTGTGTGAAATTCCATCCTTCCTGTTTTTCCTCTCTCCCTTCCACCTCCATATGTAGATCTATTAACTATCATCCATATCCTTAATATTGTTCCAGAAAGAAAATGTTGTCTCCATAATGCCATCTGATCTCCCTTGTCAGAAGCAGGTCCTATAAAGCTGACTGTACCAGTAGGGATGTGCTTTTCTGAAGTTTTACTTGGTTTTCATTTCCTTCCTTTCCCAATCATTATAAATTGCAGTGATTTCAGTCTTAATCAAATTTGCTTCTATTTGGGCAGGTTCAATGCCCTCTTGTTTATTAGGATGTAATTTAAATGGTCTTTTTACTATTGTTTCTATTCTGTAAGCAACAGAATGTATAAAAAATAATAAAATGGGTAAGGCATTTACTGTCATGTTGCTGAAAGATTTGCGTATATTTTTCCCTACACAGTGAAAATATTCATTATGTTCATCTTCATTGCAAATCCTCTGTGGTAGTAGGTAGTTCCACTAGTTACTATCAAAGGAGTTGTCAATTCTTTAACTTGTTTTTCATAAATGAGTCACCTCATGGCAACTGATGCATTGATATAAATACATGTTTAAATTGTTTTTCTGAAAATTTTTGAAACTGAGCTGTGAATATACAAAGTATTTTAAAATGGTGAAACTACATTTAAAGTAGAGTAGTACACATGACTTAGTTGGTACACTTAATTTGGTAGTTATTTCTAAAGTCTGATTATAGCGTAGTGATTAGTTTCCCCCCCCCCCCCCCCCCCACCAATAATTCAGACCCTTGTCTTAATATTTTTCTTAGGTGCCATGCTTATTGTTCTAGTAAATAAATTCTAGTCCTACTGCTGTTACAGTCTTACTTGAATGTTGATAAGGACAAAATCCTGACTGGGAGCTTTGTTATTGACTTGCATGCTGTAAATGTATCTGCTTGGTTTGAGAAACTTGGTGCTCTAACTTTTTAGAAACTGCTATTCCAGGTACTACTTCAGCAGTGTAAGAGCTTTCGCTTTCTACTGCCATCCCAATCAAGTGGCTCAGTGTGACAAGTACTGAAAAGATATTTGCAGAAATTCCAATGTGGCTTATGGGAGTGAAAGCAAAATAGGAAGCTTTAAAACATCATCCTAAATTAAATTAAGAGCCACTGGTGCCCTTTCCTGATAGGAGTGTAGCAGCTACAGATACTCTTTTTATGTTCACTTATTTTTCTGTTCTCTATGTTTTTTCCTTGTTACTGTGTAGTGCAGTGCTCTGTTGTCCAGAGTAAATCAAGTTCTTTGTGACCATAAAGATAATACTACAAAGTGTGCTGGATGGTTTTGGGGACCATGCTGCTTATAGAGCACCAGAACAGCTCCTCAGAGTGTAGTCAGATGAGGAACTCATTGATAACTTATGTTTCTCTCAAAAACCTCTGCTCCCATCTTGGTTCTCCTTGTACTTTGGTCTGTTCTCCTACTGGATGGATGCCTCCTCTGAGTTTATTTAGCTCCCTGATATAGTGATCTACTAAGCTGGCCGTTTCCCACTTTGTATTATAGGAACATTTTCTGCCTAACTAGTTATTGAGATGTTTGTCAGGTCTCTAGATGTCTGCAGTATGGTTCAAAGAAAAAGTGTCCCTGGAGGCAAAGGTGACAAAGACCTCTTCTGGATTGGAGTCAGCCTTTGATTTGCTCAGCATCTCTTGGAATCTAAATAAAAGTGGGAACTCTGTGTCCTGGAAAACAGCTTGAAAGTAAAACAAAGCTGTGTGCTCACTGAGGAGATTTAAATACTTCTGTGTGTATTTAAGGTTAGCTTAGGCTTGGAAACTAAACAATGGAACTAAAATTTAGATAAACACACCTTTTGTAGTTGTGAGTGCTTAAGCAAGATGGGCTGAAGTTAGATTAAAGGAGAAATGTGGTAACTTCCCTCTTTAGCCAAGTTTAAGAAGAGTCTTGACATAGTGAAGATATGTGAAAGGAGTACTTCCACATCCTGACAAGAGTCCCTGTTGCCAGATGGCTTTGTTTCAACAGGATTTACAGCTGTAAATGGGATGGGCAGTTGTGTACCGTGCTTCATGAGAGATACAGCCTCTCTCTATTATTATAAAGCATTGAAACTGGACGTCTGAAATAGATCCAGTCACTTTACACTTGAATGGGATCCAAATCTTTAGTAGATATTTGGCAAGTGTAGCTGTTGTCTTGTACATCATATGTAGCTTATGTTTAAATTAATGTGACCTTTCTGTAATTTAAATGAACATCTAAGAGGATTCAGATAAAAGTAGGGTAGGTACTGAATTAAAGCCCTCTAATTTCATTTTGGAAGTTATGCAGCATTCTGTAGCTTTATAATTTTGAATTTTTATTCTGTTAATTATTCTGTTACTTCTTCCATTCCCTGCTACTACTTGTGATATGGTGTTGTTTTGTTTTTTTTTCTTTGCTAAAGATTTTTCATCCCAGTCTTCTGGGATTTTAATATCATCTTGTGGGTGACTGATCTTACAATTAAAGTGAGTAGTACAAATGTGGGGCAGAAGGAAAACTGTGTTTATTAATTAAATGTCTAGCTAAACTGAAGTTTATGCCCAAAATAGGGAGATTATTTCTTTTGCTGAAATGAGCGCTTCCCATTGCTTCTTGTCAGATTGAATATCAAGTATCTGTTGAGAATAAACCTTTCCATTCCTTTCTACTGGTGAGAGTATTAGTGATGACAGTGTTTATAATTTAAAATACAGTTGGAAGGTCGGCTTCCGCAGTTTGTCACGGGTTGGTTAATACGGCAGTAAAGGGGCGATGGATGTGGCTACTTGTGCAAGTCTATTACTCAGGAGGCCTGTAAATTTGATTGGCTGCTGCAGTTCTTCCAGAATCATTGGATTTGAGAGCAATAGAAAGATAAGATATCCAATTACCCAAATGATTTGCAGGGTTAGCCAATGTTGTCATGGAAACGCAAGTTGGAACAAATTAAATTTTAAGCAATAAAATAATCTTAAAGCACGTCTGGGAACAAGAAAATTTGGCAGTGGCACTTACCTGAATTGAATCTTAGCTTGACATGCTGTTTGACATTGATATACTGTGGGGGCCTAAACTTTTAAATGGCATGTTGCCTTTATTTATTTTTTTTCTTTTGCAGCCATTGCCAGAATAGAATGTAGTGTATTAATTTTAAATAAAAGGGCATTCATAATATATGCATATCTTGGTGCTCAACCTGGATTCAATAACTCATGAATAGCAAAGTTCACAGAATGCTAGCCTTAATCATTTGAAGCTTTTGAGTGTTTAAGTTTTGAGATTTAATTATAGCTCTAACATCTCCTCATCCCCTGAATTCTTAGCAAAAAAACTTTGCAGGTGCTAGAGTCTTGCTATATAGCAAATACTAACAAAGCATGCAGAAACTTAAGCACAGTGAAATACATCTTTTTCTGTACTTGCTCTCTGAATGTGTGTACTTTCTGTTGTTTTTGAAGATCTTGATCACAAAAAGAATAAAAGCTTTGTCATTTAAGTGCACTGCTTGTTTCAGTGATTCTGTTGGAAAAATTAAAACTCTAAATGGATATTGAACTTCAGCATAAGACTAAAATAGACAGTTTCTTACTGCATTTCACAAGTCTTTAGGTATTAGAATTTCTGGCTTGCAGCAGGGATTAGAAAAAAAAAAGTCAAGCATGCCCCATAAAGAGGACTTTTATTCACATGGCTTACAGACAGATGGAGATGAAAACTGGGCTGAGGTCAAGCCATTTGCAGCATTCTCATAGGCTTCGATTTTCTTCTCATCTCCACCACAGATAATCTCAAATGATTCAGTAATGACCAAAAGTGCAACACTGACCTTTCCTCCCCAGTGGATTACTGTGTTACATGCTGTAAATGGCAGGAAGTCCATTTTGTCCTTCCAGGAGGAATTCAGTGTTGTACTTGGCTTTCTAAGTCTTGAAAGTGTAAGCAGAGTCAGAGTGCTTAAGAATTACCTTCTAAAGCTTTTGTGAATGTGCTTTAGCAGTACATTCCTTTCTGTGCATTAAAGGCTGATTCTCTGATTCTTTTGCTTTAAGGGAATGAATTAGGACATGTTTCTTTAGTATTGCTAGAACTTTGCTGGTTTTTGCCTTAATTTTATTCATGTCATTCTTAAACTGTATTTTTCTGAATTTATTACAAATTTGATTTTCAAAAATTGATCAAGATAATGGCATAAATATAAATGTAATAAATAAGAATATATAAACCCATCCTTCAGAACTGGTGATAGAATGCTTTCAGATCTGATCTAACTTTGTGATACTGGAAGTTCAGTGCAGGAAAGAATAAAAGTTTCTGACATAAAATAGACATTTTTAGCTAAGCATTGCTTTGTAAAATAAAATCTGTACAGCTTTGATGAATCTCAGAAATAATAATGGGACAGCTGTTGCAGCACAAGTGATCGCTGAAACTAATGTGTTGTAAGATTTAATTTTTGTCTTAAATCGCCATGGATACTAAAGCTGAAGTTACTACTGGGATATGTATTGGTAGAGGCTGGTTGGAGCAAACCCAAAATTACTCCTGTTGAAACCTCTGAAGCTGAAAGGGGATTAACTAATTCTCCTCAGAGGAGTGCTCTGTGTTCTTCGCTCAGAAGTGAAACTGCTGGTTCCCATAAGCAAAGGCTTCTTACATTAGAACTGAAATACACATGAGTGTTTGTTAGGCTGTGAAATAGAATTTGGATACTTGTATTATACTTACTTTTAATTTCATTGTAAAAATCTGTAGTTTTCAAGAAATTCTTGTGATTTAGATATATACCTTATGTGGAGCTTTGGTATGTAAAGGCTATCAAAATGCAAAATTATCTGGAATAGACTATTGTAAAGGAAAACTTTACTTAGATGTGAAAAAAATGCTTTTTTCTGGCAATGCAGAAGGAAAACAAAATTCAGTTCTATAAACTGAATTCTGAAGTCCATAGCAAAATTCTTTATTTAAATGAGTATTATATTTAGTAACTAGTCTGGCTGCTTTGTTCTTAGTCATTATGTTAAGAATTCACTTTAACAAGTGAGCATGACAAACTTAAGCACAAACACTTGAGTTTGGCAATGGTTAGGTCAAAACATTTAAGTCCTTAGCTAAATGGAACAGAGGCAAAAAAATTGCACAAGTGAAGAGGGAAAAAAATCCATCAGCTCAACTTAATTTTACAAAATGCAGCTGAATTGCTTCATGTTAATTTTTAATGATACTTCAGAAAGTAGGGTAGCACTTCAGTCAGGGGTCTGACAAGCTAGTCATTTGCAAATAAATCAAAAGACAATCATTGCAGCAAGAACCAGTGAATGATGTAGTTTGTTATTCTTTGATGGGCCTCACACTCAAGTTTTCTATTAAAAATGAATGTATTCAAGAGGCTCTGCATTAAGAACACAAACAAGGGCACTTCAGATGCTTTGCTAAGAGCTGCCATAGAGCTCAGAGGACTTTCATGAGAGGTGCAGACTTCTGTAGCCTGCTTTACCAAGGAGCCACAGAACATGGGCAATTAGTCATGTTTGTCCATGTTTGAGCAGCTTTCTTTCTGCAGAGTTTCCTTTGTTATTCAATCTTAGGACCTCTCTATATGTCTCAATATTAGCTGTTAGTTAATAGTTATGTTATATTCAAAGGCCTCTAGAAATAGGAGATAAGTACCTTTATTTTGTGACTTTAAAATTCATGAGCCCTGAGTCTGGGGGCTTACTCTAATGACACCAGTTACTGATGTCTAGTCTTGATTAAGGAAACTGTCCTTGACTCTTTCAGAAAGGAGTTTTGCTTTCCAGAATGAATGTGTATACACTTGCAGGCACTTGCGCAGGCATGCTCAAGGGTATTTCACCTTAAAGAGCAAATGTACATTGTCTATTGAACTGTTGCATTTACATTTAAAGTAACAAACGCCCCTTTTTCTCAATTCTGAAAACAACCTCTTGCAACACGTGATCAGCAAAATTACATGAATCATGCATTACAACCTAGCTTTCACAACTTGCTAGACAACAAAAATATTTAACGTGTTTGCAAATGAAAATATTTTTAATATTAGAAGGCAGCAAACAGGAAATGCATGAAATTGCATAGTTGATAAATAATTTTAAGTACTTAAAATGTGTATGAAAAGTCTTAGACAAACTGCCTTTTAAATGCAAGCAGACTTTTTTATGATTAATAGAATAGACATTCCAGTGTTCATTGTACATGTCTCTTAACTGGCATTTGTAACAACAGCAAGAAATCTCAAAATAAACTTCATGGTATGTACAATCAAGTTTATCTAGCACTATAATTGAATTAAGGTTGCTGTTCATATGTGGTCATCAATGATGCCCAGCTTTGGTAAAGACAAACTAAGAAGAATACTCTTTTTTTTTTTCTGTTCTGACTAAAATCAGGTGTGATAGTACTGAGACAATAACAGAAGATTGGTGTGGAAAAGGGGAAAGTTGATTATGTCCTCTTTTTTACAAAATAAAGAAAACATCTAACTGACCTACACTGGAAGGCAATTATAACCTGATGCATGTGATACTGCATTCTTTTATGTTACTGTTTGATGCCACATATGCTGTTATTACAGTGTAGCTCCGATATTTGGGGTGTGGGACAGAAAAAATCAAACCATATGGACAACTTCTATGTTTTACAGACTCTACTAAAAGTAGGATTGCATTTTGTTTCCTTATAGCAACAAATAAGGACATTTGCTTCAGAATAGGGAGACTTTTGTGTAGACCATACAGGCCAAAGAACTTTTCAGTAGATACCAAGTGAGTTTCTTATTTTATTATTTCGCTGTCCCCTCTTGTCACCTGCTATGATTCATATGTTTCTGCCTGAAAAACAAAGTCAATTCCGTTGATCTAGGGCAATTATGTCCTTGTATCCTACACATCTTAGCTAAACATCAGCCAAACAGATTGCTGTGCAACAGACTACCGTTTCATGGCTGATGTACTCTACTATATGGGGAGATATACTAGGTATATGGAAAAATGCCCATTAGAACATGTGTTTCGTTTTTTATTTTCCTTTAACAGAGAAATACCAACAGATTTGGTAATAGTTAAGACTGATAAGCTGGTAACTTCCAAGTATTGACTTTGCTATTATGTATATAGCACTAGTACTAAAGGTTACAAATGGAATTATAAATATATTATGGTTGTGGCCCAGACAGAATAGAAAATACCACTGTAGTATTCTGTGAAATGACAGCTGTTGCAGTTGAGAATAGAGATATGTTCACCTTGCTGTGCAGGGTGTAGATTTCCTGTAAAGCAACTGTCACTTCATTGCCCTTAGCTACGGGAAAGCGTTTAATCCTAGGGAGAAACCATCTCAGAACTTCTTTGGAAGCTTCTGCAAAATATAGAGTGGGTGTGTCAAATATCAGGTGTTGGTCAGGTGGAGTGCTTCATGTCAACAGGGATGAGGAGTTTTACAGGTCTAGATGTCAATCATGTATTTTCCCTGTGTCTGGCAGAAGTTGGGAAGGAGGTGTTAAAGCTTGCTAATTATACTTAGATCCTGTCTCCTGAGACATAAAACTAGCGGTGGATTTTGTATCCTAATTATTAGGTGACTGATGTATAAAGATCAACATATCAATGTGTTGTCTTAAAAAGCCTCAGAATTATGGGAAGCTTCAGGAAAAGGCCTGGCAGAGAGTTAACAGCTTTAGTCTGACTTAAGTGAGTTTTATCTTTGCTCAGCTTTAATATGTGTCATTTCATAGAAGGCCTAATGGTTCATGGTAGTTACTGTTTTTTTCTTCTATCTTGAAACATAAAAAAACTCAACCCAACTAACCAAGAAATATCTTCATGGGTTAATTGTACAGCAGAGGTACAGGAGGTTTTTGGTGTCTTTTACATAAGCTGTGCTCTTGTCTGATTGCTGATTTTGTTTTTGTGCAACTGTGCTACAGTAACTGAAATAGCTGTTTTTAAGGAAGCCTGAGGAAATTGTGTCAGTACCTTGAGGGTTAATTATAATAGTGGTTCTGAATTATGGGCAGATGTATAGGTCTGAAAAGCTGTAAACACAGATAACACTGAGTAATGAGAGAAAAAGTTCCCTCTACCCTACCGGGAATCCAGTTTTAGGTTGACATGCCTAAATAGATACAGAAGTACAAGATCTATAAAGCTGTTGAAAAGTGGAACTCAAACTTTTTGTCTTGCTGTAATCTCTGTTGATTTCAATGAAGGATTGTTTCATTCTTTACTAGTTCCTTACTTTTTCTCCTGATGCTCATGGTTTCACAAATTTGCTGTTAGACTATCACAATTTCTGATCAGATTATTTTTCCTTCTTTGCATTATTTTAATTCCCTTTCAACATGGATTTTAGAAGTCAGTACTTTTTGTCTCCATTCTTCCTCACTTCTGTTTTAGTATTTCTTTTGTATTCCCAATGGTACATTTCTGCCATTTTACCTTCTAATAGGCAGATAAAATTGATCATGAAAGAAGCATTTTTCTTCTACGCCTGTTGCCTTAATGTTACGCTGCTTGATAATTTGAGTAATAATAAATCTACCTTTTAAAAAGCTTTATCTTGGAGTTAATGGATTTCAAAAATGCTCTGCTTATTAATGAACTATGTACAAGGACCAGATTTGTGCCTAAATATGTATACAGATTAGGTGCTTTAGACAGGGTGGATGTCCTAGAGTAGCTAACAAAATCTCTTTCCTTGTCTGGGTTTATAAATTTAGGATTTATATTTGCAGTAGTATGAATAATGGGTAATTTTTTTGTCACGTTCCTCACTGTCTGAACTTAATATAATCCTGTATACTAGTTAATATATGTCAGACCCCCTAAAATGAAGTTTTTAATCAGAATACTTTTCCTCTGCAGACAGAAATCGCTAAGAGATTGAATACAATTTGTGCACAAGTCATCCCATTTTTGTCTCAGGAAGTAAGTAAAACCATTCAGCTGTTAAAGTGCAATTATGTTGTTTTTCTGTTTGCAAATTAGCTAGTTTTAAGATGTTAATTTTATCACAATACACAAGTGTAAGGAACATCTGTCATAGCTGAAGTGTGCAAACCCCCTGCTAATTTGATCTAACAAATCTGAGTTCAAACTAGTGACAATGGCTCAGCCTCATTCGTTGCCTGAGGAGAGTGGGAGTCTGTAAAATAGTAGCAATACAAGAAACAAGAATATGCTTTCATTTTTAATCATGGTGATTGTTTATTAGCTATTCAGTTGTCAAGTGTAGATCTAGTGAGATAAGCATGCTTATGTTCTCTACATAGTTTATGTCAAAGGTGAGTGTTTTGCTCATACGTGAAACACTATTTAAGCATGTAAACCTGTATTTGCTGGGAATGACTGATTTTAGCATGTTGTGGGCAGCTACTGTTACATTTTGAAACTTGTTATTTTCAAATTCTACATTTGTGCAAAGAGTATTCATAAGTCTTGATTTTAGGGGTCAGTACTCCCTGTTTGAAATTTCTGTTAGTTTTGCTATGTGGGCACAGTCTATAAATGTTAAAATTGAAACTAAAGTTGACATTATTATCCTGTCAGCTCAATTAAAAATGATTGTTCATTTGCCAGAAAACGAATAATGAAGGGACATAGGGTAAGAGATAAGCTGGCTGCCTTCAGGTCTCTTCTTTGCTTTTGAACAAGTGAAAAATAGGGCATTGTTACCTCTTACCTGCATGAGATATCTTGCAATGAGTAGCGTGGGCTTCTGCAGACAAACTGGTTATTCAAGTATTTGTGATCCTGATTTGATATGGTGTGGTAATACCTTAAAATAAATTTTTCCTTATACCCCCTCTTCTTTCAACAGCATCAGCAACAAGTGGCCCAAGCTGTAGAACGTGCCAAACAAGTGACCATGGCTGAATTGAATGCCATCATCGGGGTACGTGGCCTTCCAGGTCTACCTCCTACAGTGTGTATAACTTGCTTTCATATCTTACTGCTTTGCTATTTTTAAAATAAACTTAATGTTTTGATATCTGATATGTTTTGATGCCCAGTGTTGCTGAAATCTTTTTGCTTCACACAGATTTTAGCAGAGATAAAGGTAATAGTTCACTTTGTCAGAACATAATTTTGTCCAGCAGTGCTGTGTGTAACAAAACTTTTTCTGCAAGAAATAATTTTAGTAGAGTTGCTTGTTTATTTATGGGTATTGTATGTCAGTTTAGCTAGATACTTTTTCCTCATGCTTTTTGTGACACTTGAGTTCTTGGAGCTTATGCAACTATTCATTCTTCTTTCTCTCCCTTTCTTGTGAATCTTTCATGAATTTTAAATTAGCAAACTACTGAATAGAGACTTCACTTGCTTTTGAAGTAGTATTAATTGTCTGACACAGTGTTCTAATAGCCTTTCACCAAGAATGTGCTTTTAAATATGCTAAAAAAGTTAATACTACTTGCTTGTGACTGGTTGTCAATCACAAGTAATTTGCTTTGTATTAATGAACTTTTTGAACCATACATTCCTTCCACTGTATGAGTTCATTTCCCCTGCCGCTAAGTCTGGAATATTTCTCATGTTTTCTGCCCTTCCAACTAAGTGAAAGAAGTAGCCGAAACAAGAACCTGTCCTTTCTGATTTTATTCATATGTGAGTGCCTTGAGCGGATTCAAATTACTCATTTATCAATTTATGTTAATTGCTTGTGAGAAGATGCCCTGCTGGTCTTTATAGTTCCCTCAGACACTTTGTAATGATAATTAGACATGCTGCTGTACGGATTAACAGTGCCATAGTCCAATGACGTCTGCAGACAATGGAACCAGTTAATCCATCTGTGCTTAAAATTACATCCCAACTGGAGATGGAGAAAAAAATAGGAGTGAGGGAGGATTAAAAGAATGAGCCTCAGCTTGAAAATGCTCCTTTCATCAGTTTCTCAATTGCAGATCTGCAGTCGGTTTGCCTGTGGTAAGCTATTGGCAGTCAATTAGGTGAAATAAACTGGGAGGGTGACCTTCATTTCCTTTTAATAGCTTTTCCTCCCTGAAATGGGGAGCTTCAGTGGATTTTCAGCTTAAATTTTATTCAAGCTGCTTTATTACACTTGACAGATTAGCTTTGCATAAACATACCCCCCTTTCAAATCTGTGCTGTTTTTCCTTCGTATCAAATTTTGACTGTTACTTAGTTGATTTGCTAATCACATCTTAGAAACCCACACAATTACATCTGTATTTGTCAGAATCTCCACCATGCTTTGCTTGTGTAATGAATTAGTTTATGAATACCTGATTTGATCTTTGAAATACACCACATGTACTTTTGTGGTATTTGATTAGCAAAGATTAGAAAACCGTACTTTCTTGCATTTTTTAAAACAAATTGCTTCTTAAGGATGAAAATGGAATAGAAAAGCCTTTGTTATGAACTAGTTTTAAAGAAGAGTTTATGCAGTAAAAGGAAACATATTAAAATGTATTTTAAAATATTTTTTCTCTCCTTAAAGTAGTGCTAGTTGGACAAACCAAATTTTGCTGTCTCAAGCCACGTCATCTGTTTCTTTTCATAGCCCGCAAAATGCAGTCTTGTACAGTCTCTTTGGAAGCAGGAATAGTAGGCTTTACCATTTTTGTTTTACAATTATCTAAGATTTACCTGAAGAAATGCATTCCTGTGTCTTATGAAAGACTTCTGAATGGTGCCATACGATATGAATCCAAAACTGTGAGTGAGGAACCTAACATGCTGGGCACAAAATATTTTAACCATGTAGATACATGCATTTACATGATGCCAAAATTAGATGTGTGTCTCAGTGATCTTTTGCAGTCTTATTAATCAGTAGTTACCTTGTGCCGCACAGTAAGTTTCATGCTCTGACATATGCTTGGTTTTATTTGAAAGGGATGGTGTACGTCCTGGAAACTCTGAATAGCATAAAATCAGGCTGACAGTTCAGTGGACCTTTGCTTCCACTGACTGGGCACTCAGGGTGTCAAGCCCTTTCCCCAGAGGGGAGGACACATCAGGAGCCTGTCTGTTCCTACAAGCGGCAGCTGCACCGAGGGTGAGCATGGCACAGTTTGATAGCAGCTGTCAGTATTGTTCAGGGGCCCGACTTAGTGTAAAGAACAATGGAAGGGCCATGCTGCTGAAGTGCAGTGTCTTTCAAGATAAGAAAGGATATAGTAATTTAACGGTTTAGACACCTATTATGGGCATGAAAGATCATCAAACTTCGGGGTGCGAATAGGCTGGAGCAATCTTTAACAGCAGAAGATGCAATCCAGGGGCTTCTGGTGTTACACTACCTAAAATGCATATGGTGATTCTTGAGGATAGGAGGGAAGTTTCATTTTGCTAGTTCATAGTGATTTACCTAGTTTCTCTTGATTAAATAAAATCTTGCATTTTTGCCAGAATTTGCCTTTTTCCCCCCCTTCCTTTCTGTCCTTAAGGGTGGATTGTTTCCTGAAACCAGATTCCCAATTGGCTTCCTTCAGTTAGAGAAATTCCTGTTACTCCTGTGCAGTGTGTGAATTCTGGAAGTGAACAAAGACTATTTAATTACAGGGAATAATATTTTGAAATGCAAAATTATTTTGGACTATATTTATTGTATACTTTTTATAACCTTTTGAAAAGAGGGAAGTGTATTAGAGGGCAGACTGTGAAGATAGAGAATTACATTATCACAGGACTGGGATTTTCCGGAGAATTTGCCTACAAAATCAGAAGTTGGGCTTTGGAATAGGTGTATACTAAGCACATACAAAACTGAATGAATAAATTGACACATTTTTTTAAGAAAGTAATATTGTTGAACTCAGTGAGCTTGCAAGCAGTGTTAATCCTCTGTGTTGATTAAAAATTCTTACTTCAGGAAAGAACCCTGGATGATGTTTGATGATTAACAGTCATACTCCTAGCCTTACACTTCTACATGTTCTTGAAGGCTTTCACTTTTACTCACTACCAGTGTGGCTAAATGATCTCCTTTCAACTTTTTAATAGCACCATTTAATATCATGTTAGAGTAGAATGAAGTAACAATTTTGCTAGATAAATAATGAACAAAGCAGAAACCCTAACTAAAAGTATAAGTGCCCCCATTAACTCCTTGGCACTGCTGCAGCTGCAGGCAGCGTCCACTTCTGCGGTTAAGGAATACTCTAGATCATGATATGAAAGAATTAAATAGAGTATTATGGTTTAACTTGAAGGGTTGTTTTGGGTTATTTGTGGGTGGTTTTGTTTTTTTGTGTTTTGTTTTTTGCTTGTTTTGTTGTGGGGTTGTTTTCTTGTGACATGTCAAGAAAACAGCAGGTTCATGTTAGGGAGTATAAGTGGCAGATGAATTGGTATGTCTAGGTGTGAACAATGCAAGATTAGATTTACTTTCTAATCAGTAAACTAGTTTTTGGAGTAGAATATGCAAATACATGAATGAGAAGTACAGGCAGCAAGCTGGAAACCTTCTTCAGCACTGCATTTTTGATGCATGATTTCAGCATACCACTGAGAAGCCAGGTACATCTTATTTTTCCTGTTGAGATGCGTTGCTAATGATTTAGTGAAATATGTATCTTTTGGACTGACAGTGCTCCAGAGACAGATTGAGTTGTTGGCCTCCAAGAGGCCTCTCCACTGTTGCATGAGGTGATTGGCTAAAGGATTAGCAAGATGTGGGATTATTTTTTCTCTCTTGGCTGTGGTTGCCAGCTATCTCTGGGATTGTAGTGTGTGAAGCTTAAGAGGATGAGGTTAACCTCTTGAGGGTTTATTCTTATGAGTGTGTAGTTAATCCTTAGAAAGCCTATAAATAACTAGGCTGTATGTTTCATTATAAAACAGAAATACAGACTAGAGCAGAAATGAATGCAGAATTTAGTGCAAGGGAAGAGCTAAGCAGCTGTAGCATTACTTCAGATCCTTCTCAGCCATGATCTGCATTATGTGCTGAGGGAGGGGAAATTGCCTAGTTCTTTTAAATTAAATGAGATCTAGTGAGCACAAGACACTCGCCTCACTTTTAACATAAACGTCATAACGCCAAGTCTAAATTACTGAACTCTGGTGGTAGGAGCTTTATTGTGTATCAACATCCTGGATTATTATTCATATTTTAGAACACATAGAAACCTTAATGTTATTCTAGGATTCTGCTACTTTTAAAATACAGAGACTCCTGGTGTAGTTTACTGGTTTAAAGCAGATAGCAAGGGAAGAAGGTGTTTTTCAGCATGATAGTCAGTATTCTCAAAATACCAGTCCCCAAACAGTGGCCATATTTTTACTGTTGGTGCCACTAAGCTTGGAGAAAAAAATAAGGAAATGGTATTGATGTGTATTGGTGGCTTGACGTACTCAAAAGGGAATGTGTAAAAATATAAGAGTGGTGTTAACCAAACTTGGTTTCCTCTTAACACCCCAGCTCCACTCTCTGTGGGCTGATGGGAAATAAAAAATCTTGGAGTAGTAATCTAGAGGAAGGTAGTATCTTAACAAGACAACTTTCAGCAGAAGAAGGCATTCTCAGTCATTCTGAAGAGGGCAAAATTATGTCCAGAAGTCAAATGGGATTGAATTTCAGGCCAGACCTCCCTTGTCTTGCAAGGCTTCATGTGGGGTGGATGGAAAAAGCTTCATCTTGGTTCTTGCCCAAAAGAAAAACAAAAGAACTTCAGGTGTCTCTCATCAACTCACATCAAACTACAAATCAAGGGTGTGAGACCAAGTATACAGTTGCAAATTTGTTAAGCCTAAGAGCTTTCAGGAAAAGAATGAAAGTATGACAGTTGAATAAAAATATTGTCAGCTGTTGCTAAAAACTGAAGATCTGCAGCTGCTACTGTGGATGTAGAGAGAAGGTGGATTCTTATGAGGTACCAAATGTGAGTTGATACCTCTTCCTAGATTGCTTTTTCCTGAGTGGGTGTTGGGGATGTAATGTGGATATTTGGAATGACACCAGTCTATAGATGGTCTGTTTTGCAGCAGAGGTGAATGGTACATTTGGAAAAATGTGTGTGTGATAATAGTGAACAAAAGAAATTCTAATTGGAACGTGATATCAGGAAGGGTTAGATAGAAGGATTTCGCATTGAAAAGTTGGTTGATTCATTTTGTGTACTTGGCTCCAAATGATTTGGTTTTCTAGATTAGTTTAGAAAGAATGGTTTTGGTGGAATACAAGGGACTGAAGCTGGATAGAAATGCTGGAATAGTGCAGTTGAGAACAAGGATTTGCAGAATGTGGTTGGAGCAGTATGTGTGTGTATTCATATATATAACTGGCACAGAGGGCAAGTTATTTAGTCCTAGAGGAAAATATTGCTTCCTCTAGAAAGTGATTCAACTCACCTCTCTTGATTCAAGTGTATAGGCAGAATAGCTTACTTTGTTTGAAAATAGTGATAGACTGGATAATATTCATAAAAATGAAGTTATTAAGTAAAAGGAGACAAAATGAAGAGATTAATTTTTCTCTCTCATACAATTGTCTGCTTTGCTTTCATACATAGTGGGATATGTGGAGGAATTGGAGTAGATAAAGCATAAGTAAGCTGAGATAAAATGTGGTGTAACCTTCCATACTTGTCTGGAAAGTAGTTGGAAATATGGTATATTTGGAGGAGGAAGGAGTTGAGTGGGAGAGGTGAATTAGCTGGTGCAGACAAAAGAAAAATTCAGTTTGGACTGCTTACAAGGAGAAATGAAATGTAAAGGTATTAGTTGAGTAAGGGCAAAGGATGGTTGTGTTCATGGAGTTGCCCCATGCCAGTGTGAGTAGGAGTAGAGAAAGTTGTTGGGAGTTAGTATGTTGAATGAGGTAGAGCTGCAGGTTGGCCTACTTTGCAGTAGAAGTGGTGCGAAGAATGAACCGTACAGATTTTGAGAAGGAAACACTGATAAAATGAGGTTAACTAATTGCCACTGCTTAGATGGGAGTGGTGTGGACTGCACAGGCAAAATATACCTCTAATTAGGTGCCAGTGTCAATAATGGAGTCACTGGCAGTAGGAAGGTGCAGAGGAAGATGCAGGTGGAAGATATAGGGGGACACAAGTACTGTAAACATTAAACACTGGAAATGTGCAAGGGAACGGTAACCTGTTTGCTGTGCTTTTCATGGGGGAAAAGCAAGACTGACTTGAGGCAGGGACTGGGTAGAACTGGACAAGAAGCTCTTTTTCCTTACTCTTGCATAGTACATAGTTCAGCATATTTTGCTGTAACTCTTCAATGTGCATAAGTTTGTTTCAGTTGCAGAATTTCTGTTATCTAGTAACTACATAATTTTTGAATTTTTCAGAGTATATGCTGAACTACCAAGGTTGCTATCTTGTATAAGATTTAATTGCCTGAAATTAATCCTTACCTGCCTGAAACAGTACCTAGTACTATTTATAAAGGTGCTGGCTAACTGGCTCTTCAGATTGAGAACTTAAAAGCAGTAGTGGGGAAGTAAAAGCAAGAATTAGCAAAAGTGCTTAAATGCATGTTGAGAAGTAGTTGTTATTTGGTGTGTTGAAGTCATTATGGAATGTAGAGTAAACATGCAAGATTCTGGTCTTGGCTTGGAATGCTAAATAAAGATTGGTGCAATGCTCTTCTTTTGATTGTCATATTTTTCATTTTTTGGTGTTTCTGAAGTGTTTTTGTAGTTAGTAGTAGCTGGGACAAAAGGGTAGTGAGTGTAATTTCAAATCCTCTATTTAACTTCCGGATTTTAATTTACCAAAAACTTTGCTACTTAATAATTTCTGTCATGTACAGCAAGAGTTAAATTTTTGGAGACTAAAAGAGCCTGGAAAGAAAATAAATACTTTTTAAGATAATCATACGTCAGTAATAAAACCCTCTAGAGTAATATCTGTAAGTCATTTCCAAATTGGTGCATGCTTGAACTAGCTGTTTTTGGCAGCTGTGCAGTAGGAGCATGCTTTTGAAGTGTTGTTGGATGGTGGTGGTATGCTAACAGTAGCTAAAAAGGCAAATACATAGATTTGAGGTTAGAAGGTGAGTAATAGCAGGAATTTATGGTTGCCGCAGAAATGAAATGTGCTGGCAGTTTCTGCAGAGTAGAAGCAATGTGTGCTGACAGCTTCATTCTAGAGACTTCAGGCTTGCATCTGAGTCTTCAGAGAAGGCAATATGTACTTGTCTAAAATTAAAGAAAAGCTTTGTTCTTGAACTGACTTAGACTGACAGTGACAGAGGAATGTGAATGGTTTCAGAAAACCAGCCGTTTTCTTGTCTGGACCAGGAGATTTTAAGGTCATCTTCTGTGACTTGTAGACTGTGGTTCTGAATTTGTTACTTTATTTTGGAGTCTGGAAAGTCCTTTGGTGGAGACATGTTTTCCTGAGCAACAATAATTTTTTCTGTGGTGACTCTGACTCTACTCTTCCTGTCTTGTGGCATCTTTTTTTACAAAGGCTTGTCTGGCTCTTCCATTGTGGCAATCCTTTTCTCCTGGTTGCCTTCAACTTTGCTGTTTTTCCCTTATTTCTTCATAATGTGGCCGAAGAAAAGAAAAACAACATGATTTTATCAAAGTTTTAGAAAAAGCAAATAACATAATTAATACAAGGGGCTTAAAAACATGATCCTCTGATTCATTTCTATGTGGTTTTTTTGGTTCGTTTTTTTTTGCTATGAAGTGTTTGAGACAGTAATTGTTCTTAAATGAGCCCTGGAATGCACATTTTTTATATGTACAAACACACCAAAGATCTATACTTTTATGTAGAAGTATAAATAGTCAATATATATATAACATCAGAACAGTATATATAATATGTATGTCATATGTAATGATATATTAGTGATATATTAAGATGTAAAATACCGTGTATATATCACATAAAATGTGGTGGGCTAACATAAACATAAAAGATTATACTGACTAAAGGGCATCTTTAGTTTATGGGTTGCTTGTTGTGTCACTGTACTCATGCTTCAGTGGCTCTGCACGTTGTACAACCTACAGAGTTTTAGGTTGACTTGCATTGCCTTAAAGCACAGAGGAAGGAAGAAATCCCTTTTCTGTGGACAAAAGCCTTTGTGTGGGTGCAGCTATAGTAGTAGAGTGTTAATGTGCCTTGGGGAGAAGATGTCACTGAACTGGAAGAATTCCATCTGCTGGCGATGCCCTGCATCCTCACTGCAGGGCTCTGCCTGCATGCCGTGGGATGATCCACAGAGGCTGCTAATGCAGTCCTTCTCTGGTGAAAATGCCAGTCCTGCTGGCAAGTGCTATATAATTATTCCTTCTATGATAATGGGAAATCCTGCCATTTAAAAATTATCACTAAAAATTTGTTAAATAGTTAATTGCTGATCACTTCTGTGGAAAAACAGCTGATGGGTTTATTCACTGGGTATAGTGGTGAATCATTTGGGTGGGGTCACCCACACCTGTTATTTGCTGTTTACAAAAGTGATCTGAAGTGTATTATCTCTTATCTTTTTAATTCTGGTGTCTGGGCTTGCCCTTGAAGATGCTAAAAGGAAAGGCAGTGAAACCTACATGTTTATAGTAAGACAGGAAGGCACAGCAAAGAAAGAGTTGCTGCTCAGATTTGTTCTAAGGGAAAGATAAGTCCTTTCTTCCTTGGGATGTATAGTGGTAGTATGGAAACTATGTAAGGGTTAATAAGTTACCCTTGAAGGGTAACTTTTAAATGCTTTTTAAATTATGTTGGGAAGCATTGAAGACCTCTTTCTTGGTTCTGTAGGTGTAAAGCTACAGTATTAAAATTTAGGAGTGGGATCTCGTGATTCAGCAAAGCTACTGTGTGTACTGGTACTAGTCATGTAAGAGCAGCCCAAGCCTTTCTGGTGTTGGAAGACTTTTTTTTTCACATTGAAAAAATTCAAAATTTCTCATAAAAGTAGAAAATATTTCAGAATGCAGGCCAAAGAAGGCATGTAGAGAGTCAGAATCAAAGTATAGGTATGGTTTGATGGGACCACAGGGGGGCATCTGGTCCAACCTCCCTGCTCAAGCCGGGTCATCCCAGAGCACATGGTGTAGTACTTGTGTCCAGATGGTTCTTGAATATCTCCCTTGAGGGAGACACCAAAACCTTTCTTGGCAACCTGTGCCAGTGCTTGGTCACCTGCACGGTAAAGAAGCTATTCCTTATGTTCAAGTGGAGGTTCCTGTGCATAAGTTTGTGCCCATTGCTTCTTGTCCTATTGCTCAGCACCCCTGAGCAGAACCTGGGCCACCATCTTCTCTCCCTTCAGATACTCAGACGGTGATGAGCACCCATCTGTCATCTCTTCTAGTGGTTGAACAGGCCCGGCTCTCTCAGCCTTTCCTCATATGAGAAGTATTCCATTTCCCTAATCACCTTAATAACTTCACCAGGCTTCACTATGACTGGGTAGAGGGGCAGGAGTCCTGCTAGTAGAGGGCTTGCCCTGCTGCCAATGGTCTTCCAAATGGACCCCAAAAGACCTCTGGCCTTCTTGGCCACCAGAGCACACTGCTGGCTCATGGACAGGTTGTTGTCCACTAGGACTCCCAGGTCCTTCTCTCCAAAGCTGCTTTCCAGCAGATCAGCCTCAGCCTGTGCTGGTGCCAGGGTAATTCCTACCCGGTTCAGGACCCTGCATTTGTCCTTGTTGAATTTCAGAGTGTTCCTCTCTGCCCATCTCTCTACCCTATTGAGGCCCTTCTGAAAGGCAGACTGTATTCTGGGGTATTGGCTAGTACTCCCAGCTTTGTGTCATCATTGACCTTCTGTGGAGGCATCTGTCTCTCTGTCCAAGTCACTGATGAACAGGTTAAACAATACTGGGGTTATTTTGAACCTTGGGGTACAGGTTTCCAGCTAGGCTTCATGTTTTGAAGTAGCTTAATGGATTACTTTGAGCATGTTGGTGGATTTTCTGTATTTTATTTTTTTTTTTCATTTAATAGTTAAAGTGACACAAGGGCTTACTGTACTTAGAATCACTGTATCCATGGAGCACTGAAATACTACTTCTCTGTTTTATTTCAGTTACCTTAGAGCTGAAATTATTCATGCAAAAAGGACTGTTTGGAGAATGTGTGTGGCATACTGCCTTTCTGTTTTATGAGAGGCAATTTATGCAACCCTTTACTGCTTAAAAATGTTGTTGTGCAATTGATACTTATTAGTGCGATTTGTGTTGCCTGAACAAGTGAAAACAGGAAATGGGAAAAATTTCAAAGAGCTTTCTGTTCAGAAATCTAACAAACTGGAGTTAACTTGTATCTTCTTTCTGACTTGGATATTTACTTTTTTTCTGACATAAATTCTCTTCCCAGTAAAGCTGTGGGGTTTCATTTGCTTTTTGTGGGAGTGGAAAATCAATGTGAAGACCCCAAGACACTACCCTATACATCTCCTTTAATAAAGCATGAAAAAGAAATGAGATTTTACCCATGAGAGGGCCTTAATCATGCCACTGCCACACAAATTCGGCATGTGAAATATATGGCTTTGAAGAACTTTTGCCAATGTTGTCCTTTTATGGACTTAAATTTCTGTAGTACAATGACATTTCATGTGGTTTATGGATGGAGGAGACTTGCTGAAGATGCTATTCTTTGTTTCTGAGGGGGCATTCTCTTCCCACATTAGGCACTGTGGCTTGTTCACATAAGGATAGTTTTCAAACAACTTCTGCAAGCCCACATTCATGGTTCATTAGCTAGACATGCAATAGTGGGCACTTTAAAGTTTGTTTACTGTCGTAGAGTGTGGCTTCCTTTCTGTTAGAATAAAGGATTTAGAAGATGAGGAAACAAGGAAACCAATTTGACCAGAATAAATATTTCAAAGGAAGTAGTTAATTATAGTTGTACCTAACTAATTTTTCTAAAACTTGTTTTAACAGGGGTACAACAGTAAGCAGTAAGAATTGGCACATGGTCTAGTGGCCGGCCTGTCACTAGCAGGGGGGCTACAAAGATGATCAAGGAACTGGAGCACCTCACTTATGAGGAAAAGCTTACAGACTTGGGCCTGTTCAGCCTCAAGGAGAGATGGTTGAAAGGAATCCTTGTCAATGTCTATTAGTATCTGAAGGGAGGGTATCAGAGGATGGATCCAGGCTCTGCTTGGTGCCGAGAAATGGGACAACAGGCAACAAAGAGCACAAATTCATACACAGGAAATTTGATTTGAATATGAGGATGAACGTCTTTACTTTGTGGTTGACCTAGTGCTGGAACAGATTGTCCAGAGGGACTGTGGATTCTCCCACACTGGAGATATTCCAGAGGTGTCTGGACACAATCCTGTGCCATATGCTCTGGGGTGACCTGGTTTGAGCAGGGAGGGTGGATCAGATGTACCTCTGTGGTGCCTCAAAGCCTCAGGCATTCTGTGATTCTGTAGTTTGCAAATCATGAAATTGGTAATGTTGGAAGAGACTGCTGGAGGTCATCTGATCTACTTACCCCTGCTCAAACAGGACCACTTAGGGCCAGTTATGCAGGACCATGTCCATATAGCTTTTGGGTGTGTTCAAGGATGGAAACTCCGAAGCTCCCTGGGTACCCTGTGAATGGGCTCGGTCAAAAATGATTGTGTTTGAATGTTCAAGATGAACCTCCTGTGTTTTAGTCTTTACCCATTGTCTCTTGTCATTGGGCCATACAGTGATGGGCTATAAGGGACTATAGGGCAGTAAGGAACTGGGGTATGTCATATGAGGAGGGGCTGAGAGACCTGGGACTATTTAGCCATCTCTATACACATGGTTGGATGGTCTGGTTTGTTCATGTCTCTTGTAGGGAGAAACCCAGAACAGGACATAGTTATATCCAGTTGTAGTTTCAACAGTGATAAGTAGAGAAGAAGGATCCCCTCCCTAGACCTGCTGGCAGTACTTTGTCTAATACATCTCAGGCTGCCATTCAGCTGCTTTTTCACAAGGGAATGTTGCTGCTGGCTCACAAACCATTTGGTATGGAAGGACCTTTTCTGCAAAACTGTTTTCTAGCTGTGTGGACCCCAACATATATGAATTTATGTAATTGTTCCTCCTGATGTAGTATACTGCACTTGCCTTTGTTGAATGCCATGAGATTCCTGTGAGTTTTTCCAGCCTGTTGAGTTCTCTGTGAATGTTATCACAGCTGTCTGGTGTATCATTCACTCTACACAGTTATTGTGTATTGTCAGCAAAAGAAACCAAACTCAGACCTTAAGTTTTGTAAATTGCTTCAGTGGTACTGAAGATTAGGGTTGAAATAGGTTAGTAGGAAGTGTCTTGTAGAAATTATTGACACACTTTGTGTGGTGGTATTATCAAGGAAAAAGAAACATGTAGAAGCATCAAGAAGGAAACATGACAACTGCTGCCAAAGCAAAACTGGGAAATAGAGGAGTAAGCAGTGCATATTTGATATTTCATTAATAAATCTGTTGGCCTATGATACAAAGGTTTGGACTGGAAGAAACATTTGAAGATGAAGCCCAACCCCTCTTCCATGGGCAGGGACACCATCTACAAGACAGATTGCTCAAAATCCCATCCAGTCTGACTTGGAGCACTTCCAGTGATGGGGCATCCAGTGTCTCACCACCCACAACATAAGAATTTTGTCATTGTGTCCAATGTAAATTTACCATCTTTCAGTGTAAAACCACAGCCTCTTGCTCTATAGCTACAGTCCTGGTAAAGAGTCTCTTTCCATTTTCTTACAAACCTACTTTGTATATAAAGATAATAGTAAGGTGTCCCTGGAGCCTTCAGGCTGAACAACCCCAACTTTGTATTTTTTAATTAGGAAAGGTGTTCTAGCCCTCTTGGATCATTTTTGTGGGTCTTCTCTGAACCTGCTATAGCAAGTTAATATCTTTCTTGAACTCTGGACTCCAGAGTAGGGCATGGTACTCCAGCAGGCATCTCATGATATAGAGGGAAGAAGAGGGAAAATCACTTCCGTTGACCTGCTGGCCAAATTCTTTTGATGCAGCCCAGGATACAGTTGACTTTCTGGTCTGCAGATACAATAATCCAATGATTTATCTTCTAGCACCCACCAGTCCTTTTCAGCTGAGCCATTCCTAAGTCCTTCAACCCCCAGTCTAGGAATTGCCTCAGCCCAGGAGCCAGACATTGCATTTGGCTTTGGAGCCTCATGAGATGGTCCAACTTCTCAGGTCTGTCAAAGTCCATCTCTGTGTCACCTCTTCCCTTAAATGAATCAATTGTACTGCACAGCTTGGTGTCAGCTGCAAACTTGCAGAGGGCACAGTCAGTCCCATTGCCTGTGTTATTGATGAAGATGTTGAGTAGTGTTGGTCACATTTTAGACTCATGAGGGATACCACTAGTTACTGCTTTCCACAGAGGTGTGAAGCTGTTGACTCTTTGGGTTAAGTTTCATTGACTCTTCACATGCAGTCATCCGTCTAGTTCCTCATCCGTGTAATAATCCATCCCTCAATGCACTGTTTATTTGAGTGGCAAGAGTTTTGTGAGGGGGCCATATCAAAGACGTGCCAGAAGTCTTAAATAGGTGGTATCTTTTATTCTTCCCATGTCCATGGATACAGTCACTTTTGTAGAAGAATATGAATATATTCTTCCAAGTGATTGTTTATTGTCCTGAAATATTTTCTTGCCTGTAGCTGAAATGCTCTTTAGAAAGTACTTACAGAAATTCAAATGTAAGTATTAATTAATGGCCTGGAGTGTCTGTTGAGTTTGCTTATGCCAAATTTGACTGCTGGTGCTGTGGGTTGTGCATGCATAGTTTTTTTGGTTTTTTTTTTTAGGATGAGGGAAAAAACAGGTTGTGACAGGAGCACAGTCTTGAGTTACTTCCTTTTTTGAAAGGTTATATTTGCAATACTGGTTTTAATATATCTAAAGAGTGAGGGAAAAGGCTATTCCTTGATCAACTACCTGTGTGTGCTAAGACAGTGGCCCTCTTGTGTTTGTTGGCCACAGATACTTGATGCAGGCTCTCACTTCCTTATGAAATTCGAAGAAGCAAATGAAAAACTGGAAGATGTCCCTTTAGAGAGGAAGTGAATATGATAATGACACTGAACACAGTAATGCATGTTTTTTCTCTCACATCTTTGTCTGCTTGAGTTGAACAAAATCACATTTCTCCTGTTTTACAAAAGTTGCCGTGAAACATTGTCCTTTACATTTTAGGTCTCTGAATGACTTATGTTTTCCAGATATTTTTTCAGAACACCTCTATGGATCTTGGACATCTGTTCATCATCATCAACAGCTGACTGTTGATAATATTACTGATGCTAGTGCTGATAAGATTTTGGAAAAAAAATTGTGTTTATTTTTCAAGTGTTTATTTAGAAAAATACAAGAGAAGACAGCTATTGTATTTTGGGACAAAACATAGCCTTTTTTCCCCTGTTCACTTGCAATCACATCTTAATTTTTAATTCAGTGCTTTTCAAGAAATACAGAAGAGTACATCGTACATCTGTTTAAGAACAGAAGAATGCTCTAAGTGCTTAATGACAAGGATTAAAAATCATATATTTAAGTGAAAAAGGTTTTAAAATAAAATCATATGTTTGATTTTACTCAAAAACCAGAGTAAAAACAACAAAGCTGCTTTAAGGTGAGGAGTGGGATTGTAGGAGTTCGTTCTGTATCCTTCTGAGCAAGGAGCCTAAGAGAGACCTGTCACTGTTTAATTATAAGAACTCTGTTTCACAAGGACATAATAACTCTGTACTTGGAAGCCTTCGTCAGAGATTGAAAATGTAATTCCACATTTAAAGTCCTGATTCAAGATCTCTTCTTAGCTAGACTTTGCCTACAATGTGGGAGATAAAAAGCTGTACTACCTTTAAAATTGTTAGGAGGTGCTTGCTCAGCAACAGTAATGCTGTTTTTTTATATGCCAAGTTTTGGGTCTTCATGGTTTGGTTGTGGAGGTGCTGGGAAATAAAAATCTGAGGCAATAAAACCAACATCTAAACAGTATAGTAACATGAGTGTGTAATTCCTTTTCTCCCTTTGCAAATATGAAGAACAACTGGGCTTGCAACAAAATGGTGGGTGAACTAACAATATTTTTAAAATCACTGCTGTGGCTCATTATCTTAAGTGCAGTCACTTAAGTATGCATCATTGCACTCTTCTCTACCTTCCCACTTTCCTCTGAAAGTGGACACAGCCTTTGCTCTGCAAATAATGATAATAATTGGTACTAAGACAGACCTGTTACTCATCCTTTTTTGAACACATTTCTTATGGCAGATGTCTAGTTTTTAATTAACTGCTAATGAACATGCCTAGTAGACCATGATACTGCTGCCAACCTACTCCGTTTTATATCTCACTGCTGCTAAGCTCTTAAAAGGTTACAGAGCAGGCATTAGTGTCTTTGAAGTGATGGGAAAGTGATTATATGCATAACATAATTGTTTGTAGGATCTACTCTGGCAAATGATTAGTTACGAAACGCATCTGGTGAACATTGCTGTTATCCCTCTCCCTGGTCTTTAATTTCTTCTTTTGTGTGCAGCACGTATTCCTTTTCTCCCTTCTACAATGATAAAACAATATGCTTTTTGAAATTAAGGTTTTTTTTAAATAAAAAGAATATGAACTTCTGGGAAGGATCATCCTTATGGATGATCTCTTATCTCTTAGGGAGAACTTGAAACCTATTACGAATAAATAACCTATAAAAGATAAATCAATATATTAAGTCCTAAACAGCAAAGAACATCAGATAATAAACATGAAATTATGACATAACTTTGGTGGCTTAAAAGACCATTATCAGTATTTCAGTCTTAAATCAGTTCCATGTAGTGCTGTTTTTATGGATCTTTGTGTGTCATGCCTGTAAGTATCCATTTGTAAAGCTACAAAAATGTGCAGAGCAGTTTTGCCATGCACTTGCAGCTTTCAGACCACACCTTGCCCATTGCTCCCCACTATCCATGTGCAATACCACCAGTGAAGACAAACCTCCCACTCTCAGCTTCAGAGCCTTTTAGAAAGCATTAATCTGTTCCTCATTTCTCAGGCTTTCATAACACATGGTATGTAGGCTACAAACCTGCGCCAGGGAAATGGTAGGTAATGTGTCCCTAATAATTCTTAAAATGTTAGCTTAAGCCTTTCCCCTGGTCAGGCTGCAAAAGAAGCTAGTTTGAGTTTATTGTTGGAGAAGGCAGGAGGCTCTTCTCCATGATGCCAGTTTGGAAGGAATAAATTGCTTTTTATTCTTAGGCAGTTTCACACCAAGACTGGATAATGTGGTGTGATAGTGCAGCTGGGGACAATTAAGACCAATGCCAGAAGTGCTGTACAGTCCTGACTGTTCATGTTGTCACAGAGCTAGAGTGCAGATGACTGACCTGGCTGAAGTGGTCAATGAGGAAGGAGGTGACTAAATAACTGTCCCTGAGAGAGGCTGCCAAAATATTGGTTTATCACCTGTTTTGACAAAATGTGCTGGAAACTACTAAAGTCTTGTTAAAGTCTATGGAGAGGGATGTTGTATTGTTCTTTAGAGACTGGAGGCAAAAAACAAAAGCCCCAAAACAAACTTTTGCAGTCCTGTCAAACCTTACAGTTAAGTGAAGCTTCATTAGCAAAAACTGATTGATATTGTAGAAAGTGGTCTACTGTGTTAACTACTTAAAATAATTCCTAATGGTTTCTTCAAAATGTTGCCTTTTGTGTTGTTGTAAACACAGTAAATTAGAAGAATAAGAAGTGCTTCTCTTTTACCTCATATTTTAAACATACTAAAAAGAGTGGTGATCAGATATATATTTTGAAGTGTAGACTAGCATGGCTTTTTATGCAGCACTCAAAAATAAATTCCTGATATGTGGTGAGAGAAAGATGTGGTAAACATATGGCTTTATAGAATAGACTAAATGGATCATGGTAAGTTTAAAGAATGTCTTGTATATCAAAATGCAGGTAAATGATTGCTGCATGACAGTTGGGATAGCAGAAAAGTGAAAAATTGGCAAGTGCAGTCCAGAGTTCTTGAATGCCAGCCCCTGTTTCTGCACAATTTTATAAACCGCTTAAGGCATGTTTTGGGATGGGGTTATGAGAAATAAAAGTGTAGGAGTTCAATAGTTATACATGTAAATAGTAATAAATTAATTCATTCATATACCAGTAGATGTTATACAGGTATTGTTGACAGTTTGTCTTGAAAAGTCTTCACACCTAAATAAACAAATAAAGTATTTCTGCATTATTTTGAGATGAGTTTTTTGGAGTGATGGGTGAAATATTGTTAGCTGCAGTCCAGGTGGAATTTCACTAGCTGCCAGCAGTACTGTAACAATTTTACCTGCTAATACAGGACCACTAGCATTCACCTTGTCACACCTGAGTTCATCATAGTCAGACATATATTTATTTGTCTCATTTTTTGTCCCATCAATTGGATGGCACTCTAGGTTTTTCCTGGTATCTGCCTTGAACAGAGGGGTAGTGGAGAGTGGCCAAGGTGGAGAGGATTGCTCTGCTCATATGCCCAGACATAAGGAAGTAGGAGAAAGAGGCAGAATATTTGTTAACCTGGAGCAGATTAGGGGAACTATGACTAAGATAAAGGTGGTTTTGAACGTTCATTTTCAAAAAATAGCCTATGCTGAGCATTTTGGAGAAATTAAATGGATAGCTGAACTTGGTAAACATTAATCGAATCATGAAAGTTTTATAAAATATATTAATGTTTAATCTATGGGGAAGACATTCTAATGTAAAAATTTTGTTTCTAAAATTTCTTCCAGGTTATTTTAGCAGATTGATTACAGGGTTGTATGTCCACTCATTACCATTTTGGTCTTCCAAGCACCTTTTAAAATAGGTGGAGGTATTCCTTAATGCCATGTTTTTTGTTGAGAATTCCATGCTATCTAAAATACCTGTATTTTGAGCTCAAAGCTAGTTCCTAAACAGAGTGTTAAGTCATGAATAATTTCTCCTCTTTCCCCTTAAAACCTGGGCTAGAATAAAATGCAAATTAAACTTTGCTAAATATGGAATTCATCATATAGTTTACATTTTCTAATATTCAGGATAGAAATGTACTTGCTGCTTCCAAACTGGGGGAAGAGAAGGATGTGAGTTTAAATCAGTCTTGCTGCTGAAACGTTTTTGGTTTCTTTTGCACAACAGTGATAAGGCTTTGTCTAGAAATGGAAAGGTGGTTCTGCTGCTGTTCTTTGTTGCCAGAGATGCTGTGGTAGGCAGCAGCTGCCCAAAACAATCTGTAGGTGCTGAACTTACTGTCGGGCTGCAAAATAAGTAGCCAGCTAGCTCTTTTGGGACATGAGCAGACTTGTCCTCAGACAGCATGATATAATGCAGTGTTTGTAGTGTGGTGGGTTAAAGGGGAGGGACTAGATTAAGAAGAAACAAATAAATGTTAGAATCCACTATAGATTCTCAATAATTAACCAAACTTCTGCCTTATCCTTCCCAAACTATGTGCTATGCGTTGTTCTTCTGGGGATGATGGTACCGCTGGGAACAGCAGCAGCAATTGCAGGCTCAGCATCTCTCCCATGGCCATGGACCTCCAGTGCCTCTAACACCGCATCCATCAGGACTTCAGCCTCCAGGAATCCCTCCGCTTGGAAGCAGTGCTGGCCTTCTTGCCCTCTCCAGTGCTTTGGGTGGGCAATCTCACTTGGCAATAAAAGATGACAAGAAGCATCACGATGCAGACCACCACAGAGGTGAGAGGCATGGCAGGCCTGATTAGGACATTGTCAAACTTGCACGTTGCTGCAAATGTGCATCTCTAAAGAATTCAAGTTATATAGAATGAGAAAAAACTGTTGGCAAACTTTAAAATGTCTGCATATAAACCACAGAAGCAAAATGCAGCTTGGAATTTTTCAATATTTTAAAGGGGATCACTAGGTGTCACCTGCTCTATACTTTGCAGGGTCTTTTGACATCCTGGTAAATACTCAGTTGTAATAGCAGTGGCCTGCACCAAATGGTGGAAAATTGTTAATCTGCATAATGGTGACTTTTTTCAAAGAAAGTAATGTTGTTAAATGGGTGGGTGGGGGGAACAAGAAGTTAAATTTTGAAGTGAATGTGTTCAAACAACAGATTTAGATAATTGCATCTGTTACTTTAGTTTCATAAGCTTAATTCCTAGTACTTAGTTAAATATTGGGCAAAATTGCACTTGATTAATTTTTGAAAAGAAAATAATTTATTCTGTCATGAAATAAAACTAGGCTTTGTGTATGGTTAAACTGTAAATCATGTTTACAAAGTACTGTAATTTTCAGGAAATCACTGTATTAGGAATGTGCAATGACTTATATAAATAAAAGCCATTTTAAAACTTTGTGGCTTGTGTTCTAATTTTTTTCCCCCCTTTTTTATTTCTGTTCTTGCCTCTGTGTCTGAACGGGCATGTCTGTCCATTTCTTGGTTACTGCGGGAGCAGACAGAGAGCCAGGCACAGTAAGTACCAATATTCCTGCTAATGTTTCTATTTCCAGTAATGTAATAATCAGATGTTGTGCTGTTTGTCTGTTTTGTCTTCCTTTTAGTTATTTTCATGATACAAGGTGTATGTGTTTTCTGTTGCAATATGTCTTGGTTTGTGCAGAACTCCAGATAATTTGTTTGATGGACTGTGTGAAAGAGTTTTGTTTTTGAGCAGAATGCTTTTAGGTAAACTTGAACTTTTGCTTACTGGAGGCAGAAAGGGGGCATGTAGCTGCAAAATCAAAAAGAACATTGCAAATACAGCATTTTTAGCCCAGAGTTAAGATTTTTAATCTGTAGGATATCAGGAATTAGAGTTGGAGAACAGGTGAGAAATTTAAATGTGAGAATTTTAAGTGTGTCAGATGGTCTTTGGCCCTAGGAGGTTTTTTTAATGCATCTGTTTAAGCCATACTAATGTCATTACTGCTTATTTTGTGCTTCAGGTATTATTACTACAGCAATACTTTTTTCCCTTCAGACATAAGCTGTAATAGAATTGGCCTTTTTTGAAAAGCCCTCTAAAGAACTACTTGCTCCTTTTCATGCTGCTTTGTTTTGAGTGATATTGCTGTTTTAATCTGTTAAAGATGTTCACATGCAACTTAATGTCAATTGAAGTAACAAAGCCTATTCTGTTTGTTCATATCAGAGGTGAATTTAGACTCTATTTTGTTCCTTTTCTGAATTAGAAAATAACTAGGAAGAGTTATTTGATGGACAACTGTACAGTACTAAATTTCTGACTTTTTTTGCTGCTTATTATATATATATATATATATATATATATATATATATACAAAGCTTGCTTGACAGTTATGTACTGGAAACTATCTTATATCTTTTGCAGCAGTCTTTTAGTTTTAGATCGCTAAGCAAGAAGCATCATTTCAGCTTGTTTAAAGTTATTAGTGACAATGTACCTGCAGAAATTATTTTAATCTGGGTTTTTATGAAGTCTCTGACTTATTAAGGACCTTTTGCTTTGTGTGGGACATAGATCTTTGAGTGCTGTTAGTTGACTGCAGGAATCCCTGTCTAGTGACGACAATATGGTTTGATTTGTTTGTTGTTTCCTGTCCTTGCTCTGGTCACAGCTTCCCCTGCCCTGTCAATCATGTAATTTGGTTAAGGATTTGAGTTTAAAATCAGATGCTTAGCATTGTGAAATTTGTACTCTGAATTCATCTTGTAGCTGAGATTAGTTCTTGCCTGTGCTGTGGGAGAGAGTTGCAGCATCACATGCTTAGTTTACTATAGATGCAAATTTTACGTAAACTGTTTTAAAATTATGCTGCAGTTGCTTCTGTATCCATATGTCTAACTGATGATTGCTTGTTTATTACCTGAAGCAGATTGCTTTTATGATGAGTTTATCAGTAATTAACTTTTAAATAATCTGAGGCTTTATATCATAAAAGAATTTTGCCATTTGGATATATTGAATTTTGGATACTATACTCTGGTCATTCTAGTTTCTTTTTGGTCTTGGTGTAGGATAACACTGCATAGCTAACTTAAACTTTAATAGCTGAATGCAGGTGAACTTGGACTTAAAATTGTTTAAGTACAGTGTTACATCAAAATCGTGACTTAACAGTAAAGGAGACCTTCAATCAAAGAATAATTCAAGAGATATTTAAGTTCAGCTCTTTGACTAAAATGATCAGCTGGGAATTATGGGCTTGTCAAACTTCTCTAATTCTCTTGATTTTTTTTTTTTTAATGTAAAATATACTTTTAAGGATAATAAGAAATGGGTCTCATGTACACAAGGGATAGCAGCATGTCTGTTTGGTTATTATGTGTGGTTGAAATCACTTTATCATGTCTGGGTCATCAAGATAAAATCAATTACTTCTCTGGATAACATTTTAAAAGTAATAGTGCTGCTAAAAATCCTAAATTCACCATAATGTTTGGTATTACTGTGCAGATCTACAGTATGATTTTCATCAAATATGTCTAGTATGACCTTTGAGCACTAGCAGTAGAAGCTAACAACTTGAAATGTTGAAGTTTGAAAAGTTAAAATTTAGCACTTGTCTATGGGGTTTTACATTGAGTTTTTGTGACATAACATTGAGTTAAAGCATATTGTGACAGATTGAAGGATATTAATTTTTAAATTAGTTTTGGATTTTTTTAAATTTTCTTCATAAATAAATAAGCAGTCACAAGCTTTTATATATTGTATGTCTAGAAATACACTAAAATTATTGAAATTCTTGTATTTATAAATTAATATAAAGACATAGTTTCATTATCTTTTTTGACCAGTGTAACTGCTTTTGTTATATCTAAATAGCAAGGGCTACATTTTTCTTTTATATATTTGCTCAAGTTCCAGAAAGTGAAATGAAGAAAAGTTTATTTTGTAAATGCATGTTTGTGCAATGTATTACATGTAAGTTGGTAATAATGGTATACTTACTACACGAGTGCTAAAACTTTTTAGTCGGATTTCAATTGCATGCCTGCGTGGGTAATGGCTGGTGGGTTTTGGCTGTTGTATCTCTAACCATCCCAAACTGGGTCCTGTTATTCTGCAAGTGCAGGCATCCCTTCTAATGTGGCAAATTCTGGCTGCAGATAGTGAAGCCAGGCAAAGGAAGCAAGTTTTGCAACTGAAACTGAAAGCTTTGAAAAATGTCAATATAAAGGAACATTGATGTCCTCAGTATTTTCTTTAGGAAACATACTTGCAGTATTTTTCAAACCTGTTGGTGTTCATTTATTACTTGTCTTCCCACTGTTTTAGTATCCTGTTTGGACAGCACAGAAATGCAAATGTTTTGATGCACTCTGTTGTAACAGTAGCAATTTTCAGACAGTAAATCTTACTTCATTGTGTGCTTAGGATTTATATTTGTTGGTGTTTACATTTTTATCTTACCATAAAAAACATTGAGTTTATTTTCTAAGACTTAGGATGTATTCATAAATTTTCCTGGACATGTTTTTGCCTTCATTGTAGAGCATAAATGTTGCTATTGTTTTGTAAAGCAAATGCTCTTTTCCTACAGCAGAAAAATATTCTGTGCCCTGATCTCTCTATCCTATTCTTTGTCTCCCAGTCTTGCAGAAGGGGGCCACGAACAACTGAGTGCTACTTTTTGGAAGATACTATGTGCAAGCTTCTTTTGTTTTGTGTTTAAATTCTTTTGATGGAGGTAGAAAATTCATAAAAGCTGTTATATGGAAGTTTAGGGCACTGATCAGCATAGCACATGTATGTTTCTTGGACATTTTGAAGAAAGAATGGTTCCAGACTACTGCAGAGGTTGCTTATATGTAAGAGCTGTGGGTTGCTATGTTGCAGTTTAGTTTGTAGCTGATAGAAGACAGTATAAAGTTGATGACAAAGGACAGTGGGATTGAGGTGGTCTGGTAAAAATGTTTCTGGATACATTGATTTTAACAAACAGTAGCTTGAAAATACTGAAATCAGCCTATTCCTTATTAATGTCTTCTGATTGTAAAATCAATATAACTTAAAATGGTGCTTAAAAAGAAGGTGAAGTCAAGTAGCTTTCCATCAGTAATTTGACACAGAACCTACTGACTTTATTTTGGGTTCTTGACATGCATGTTTGTGATAAGCATATTGAACAAATTGAATTTAATTATTCTGGATTAGAATAGCTTTGAGTACAATCTTCTTTTGCCTGTGTTGGGGGGTACTAAAGTCCATCTTCCAGTATCTACTGTATTCCTGTCAGTGAGGCCTAACAAAGAGCAGCTGGTGTTTTGGGTGTAGTTGTTAGACTTGATTCTGTTTTGCCTACTCAGCAAGGAATTGCACCGATTCCAGTCTATTTGTGCATATCTGTGGATAGGACTCATGAGTGGTGCAGTGGCAGGGCAGGCATTACAGGCATGGTTAGATAAAATAAACACAGAGACTCTACTGAGCAAAGCAGGCAAGGCCAAGCTGTTAGCTGTGGTGACCTCTGTGATGGCTGTCCTTGGCATGGATGCACAGTGAGTTGGGCAATGACCAAGCACAGAGCAAGCCTACATGTGTGCATATCTTTGGGGGAAAGGGGAGTAAGACGACTAAGGAGCCCAGCACTAGAGAAGATCTTAACTGAGGCCAGGTGTAGTTGAACCATGTGCACAGATGTAATGAAAGTACTGTTATTTAATTGCTGTAATGATCAGCATAAAGTCAGTTGTCAGTTCTGTATGTACTACTCTGTATGAATTGTCTGTACAGTATTATAAGTGGGATAATGTGATAAATGAAATACTGTGTGGTCTCAGCCTGTACCTCTGGCGCATGTAGTCGAGGTTTGGAAGTGGTACCAGTGGGGACCAGTACAGCAATCAAAGAGCTGCATTTGAATAATGTGCATTATATTCCTAGTAGGGGACCTGCCTTCATTCAATGCATCACAACTAAGATTTTGTTTTGCATTTGCCTTCTGGTGGTGTCAGTATTTGACTTTTGCTGGCAGAAGAGTTACTTGAGGATCACAAGTTGCCTGTTGTACAGCATTTATGTGGTCTGGTAATTGTGACAGGAGGCAGTGCTACATTAACCTTTTAAATTTAGGGACTTATTTGAAGAAGAGGGCTTCATGTGTATAAAGCAAATGATGAAAAGGAAAGGTAAACACATAAAACTGATTTTGACCACTTGCTCTGATCTGAGCTTCATGGTTTGCAAATGTTTCATTGGTAGTCCTTAAGAAACTGAACTCTTAAGCATGAAAGGAGTATCCTCAGTCATGTATCTAATCTGTTGAAATTAAGACAAAAACTGGTGCCATGCAGTTTCTCTTTAAGATATAAACTATGAATGTATATATCTTTTTGCCCTTTTTGCATAAGCTGGTTATTATTGAAGATCTATCCCAACTGAAAATTTCTGTAGAATTATTTTTAAAAATATAGCCAAAATAAAAATTCTTGTCCTACTTTTGAAAATAAGTCAGTTAGTAGACCTAGTTAGGAGAACTAAATAGATCACTCTTCTAAAGAGAAGATAATGAGACTCCAATATTGTGAAGCTGTTGCTTCTGTCCTCTGGCTGGCCCTGTTTGATGGTAGGCATACAGCAAGTATAAACTGCCAGAGCTGAAATGAGGAAAGGTGGCTTTTAGTATGCTGTCCTCAGTGTTCCCTGAACCTTAACACTACAAGGGAGAGAGATATCAATAGCCCAGGGCTTATATTGTCATCTCTTTACCAGTTCTTGTTTATATTTTCATTTATTTAATATTTTCTTCAGTGTTCTGGATTTGCAATTTGCACTACTTTTAAAGATTCGTATTTTCACATAGTTCAATGATTTATTCACAGTTTTTAGAACTTTCTTGAACTTCTATGTGAAGCAAAACAGGAATTTTTTATTTTTTTGAGTTTAATGATAGATTTTTGCCATAAAAAGAGTACAGTCTTATTTGCAATTTCTGATTAAGCTGTTGGGAAATGAGCTGCTTCTAGCATGGATACTCTGATCACAGAGAGCAGTGGTTTCAGTTAGTGTGGTAGGTTATAGAAAGGTGATATAAATATGACCATTGGGGATATGTTTTGCAGAATAGGCTTGTGATATAATTGCATGTTTGTGTGAGAAACCATGAGTCTTTTGGAGAAAAAACAAATCCAATAATCTTTGGCATTTAGGACACAGTGGGAGCTGGGATTTCCTGCATTATGTTTCACAGTTTTGGAATTCTACAAGACAAACACTATATAATATTGTCTGTGTTGTCTAGGTAGACTAAATTAAAAAATTAAGAAACACAACAAAACAGCTATTGTAGTTATGCCTATAGGCATAATTTTGCAAGCTGTAACTCCAAATAGCAGGTTTGCTAAATTTTTTCCAGATGTTGCCTCTTTGCCACCTTTCTGCTAGTCACGCTTTTTTTTTTTTTTTGAAAATTAAAGCAAGGAGCTGACTTTATTCTCTTTACTGCATTTAATTTACTGCATTTACTGCATTTACTGCTTTAATCATTTTAATCTAAACTCTTCAGTAGTAAAAAAGGTTTTTTAAATTATTTTTTATTAAGGAAAGTATCTCTTAACTAAAAGACTTTCTTCCTTAAGAGGAAAACATCTCTGGTCAAGTTTGAATTGACACCTTGCTTCTTAAGATGTTTCTACTGCTACAAACATGATGGATTCAACATTAAAATGTTGACAATGAGTTTTAATGGTTTTCAGACTAGTGAATCTCTGAATATGTGTGCATCTGGGAGGAGATAAAGGGTTAAATTCCAAATGTATTTGTCAAGGCAATTAGTTCAATGATCCAACAAGCCCACCTTTTAGCTACAAAACATTTTGGTAAAGACATTATTTTGAGCTTCTTTATACTGAATTTCAATAGACCCTCCTATATGCTTTATGTAAGCCCTTTGGCATTTGTTTAGCTTGAATAGTCATGAATAAAAGAGCTTAGAGTTGGCTTTAAAGTGCAGCTTCTGAATTAGGAAAAAGAGGATTCAGATTGCCTTATGTACCCTATTTCCTTGTCCTTCTCCTTGGGGCTAAACATTTGTGTCTGAGCAGAACTACCTTGATGTCTTCAGGTTTTAAAGGGGAAGCTATTCAGTGCACAGTTCACTGGTTATTTGTATATGTTTACGATCTATTACAAGTAAATATCTATGTCTCTTGGGTAGATCTAAATATGTCCTTTGAGAGTTTAAACTGAAGTACATGTTGGTATTAGACTTCTCTCTTGAGAGAGATACGTGTATCCATGTAAATGTGTGTTTACTTATATATTTATGTGAGCCTATATTTATCTAAGCATGTACTTGGCTTTTAGGATCTAGGCTTACCAGGTCTTTGTGAAAGGAGATTTTTTTTCTCAACCCATTCAGTATTGTTCACAGCATTAACACATCAGTGAACAAATTGCCTCTTGCATATGCTAATCCTGCACTTAAAAGAACTCATTGTAACACATTTTAATGCTTTAGCTGGAACTGAGATGGAGATGGAAATCAGGAATCATGGGCATATCAAATTGTCATGTGACTGAAAAATGTCTAAAATGCTCTTTGGGTCAACAGTTTGTACTTAGCATAACTTAGCATGAATGAAAGCAGTCCATGTAGTTTGAGGAAAAGATTAGTCTTTGCTTTTGTCTTTTGTGTGTGTGTATTGGCCTCAGTTTTTCAGATCAAGTCTGATTAAGCAACACTTTAGCCTTAATTTCACACTAGTAGTGAATGTTATGCTGGAAGTAAAAATATTTGATCTTTGTTTGCAATACATTTGTTGAAGGAATCCAATTGGAGTTTACTCCAGCTAACAATTGATTACTGCATAACCGTATTCAGCAAATACTTGTTATTTTAGGCATTAAAGGCAAGCTGCTGTTTATCTGTCCATACCTGTAGGTGTATATACCAAAGCCTTGTCAATCTATGATGTTCTAAAAGTGACTGATCAATCAGATGGTGTAGTAAATCTCTTTTATTACATGGAATCTGAATATTTAAAAAGTAATGAAATCAATGTTACTTTCTCATTAATAAACTGCAAGTCTGCTTCTTCTCCTAAATTCACTTGAATTGATTAGTTAAATAAATGGTGACTGACAGGTGAATTAAACTTTTGAGAAGTTCAACAATGAAAAGGCAAGCTTCTTAGAATGCATGAAGCTGTACATGTTTGCCTGGAGGACTTTGTTTTGAATTAAATTGAATTAAAGACTAAGTAGGTATCGCATTTTTAAAGCCTCTGTCACATCAGTTTGAGTTTTTAAGAATACATGAAGGAATAATAAAAGGAGTTTTTGGTTGACCTTGTGTTTTTGTCTTTACAGAGTAATTCTCTGTTGGTCCCCGACAGTCTAAGAAGCACAGATAAACGCAGGAATGGCCCTGAATATGCCAATGACATCAAAAAGAGAAAGGTGGATGATAAGGATTCCAGCCACTATGTAAGCAAATCTGTGTCAAGGAAATGATTAATTTATTTGCACATACTGTGCTTGTATGAGGAGTAAAAGAGCTGTGAAGTACAAGGCAACTTTCTTCTGGCTGAACTAGTGCATGAATATATGTGTTGGAGAGACACAAGATTCAAACTGTGGGAAGAGAAAGACTCAGTAGTTTGGGACATTGTGAAGTAACAGTCCTCAATAGCAGTAGCTGTTTGGGATTCACCTGTGCTCTGGGGCATTTTTCAGAGTTTGAGTGACATTGTTTCTGGACTGCTCTAGAAACTGCAGGTTTGTTTGGAATGGAGGATTTTGTTATTGAGAAGGAGTTTGGTATATTTTAGTGATAAGTTGCTATTACCATGCTGAGTTTTAATTACCATTACAAATTTTATATGCTGTCAGGCTGTACCAATTTACTGAAGTTTACTTTTGGCTGATATGGCAATTTTAGCAAACTGAAGTGTTGAAATTTCAGGGTTTGTGTTCTGTATTTTTACTAGCTTCTTGTTTAATTGATTTCAAAGAGACACTTCAGTACAGCAATGGATGTGAACATCAGAAGGTTCATATAGGCTTTTGACTTCAAGTCTCAGCCAAAACACAGGATGGTACTTGAACAGGCCTAAGAGACTAGTACTGGTGTGAGAGAGTACTGAAAAACAAAATTTAAATTTAATAAGACATACTGTACTTTGACATAGCAGTAATGTGCAAATTGTCTGGTTTATGTGATTCAGATCACTAATTAGTATTTGGATACTGAAACCCAAGAGAAAATTAGGGGCCATTTTATTTTCTTAGTATTTGGTAGGGTAATTTTAGTTCCTCTCCATTTGGATAATATCTTTGAGCAGCTATTAGATGTTTTAATGCTGTTAATAGTTTTTCAAGTAGTATTTCCACCTCTTTCTAATAATAATGTTTTGATTGCAAAAAGATTTGGCAAACTTCCCCATGTTACTCCCTTAACTGTAAGGGTTTGATATTCTATTGGCATTTTTCATTTTAAATATTTGGAGATTAAGCATTCTTAAGCTACACTTGATATAAAAAGGAAGAAAAATCTTACTTGTTTTTCTTGTGTTTCTACTGTAAAGAAATGTAAAGGATGCTATTGCACAGTAGAAGAAGTTTTTAATCTGAATTTTAAATATGTTTCTATCCACTGTTTGTTTGAAATGGATTTTGCAGCTAAAGACAGCATCAAATTAAACAATGGAGCAAAGCAAGGTTATTTGAAAGTTCCAGATTTATTCTAATCTTGAAGATGGGTTTTTTTGATGGTCCACCAATTAAGCAAATACAGAGTTGCTGATTTTGAGATAATTTTAGATTAATCCCTTGTAAGGACAAAGAAATACTACTTTTGTCAAAAGGGGAATAAATGAGTTGTAGGACCTATAGCTCCTGGAATAAGTATGAAAAGTGAAATTTTTTCCCTTTTTAACTTTTGACTGATTTTCATATTAGTACCTATGTAGTTTCAGTGTGTGACTTTATTCGTAAAGTCTGATATTAGTAGAAGTTACAGGTGTTGCCTTTGATAATCCCAGGAAATTTCTATTTATTAAGATGACAAAGTCAGTGGGGTTCTCTTAAACATTCCTTTGCAACTGATTTTGTCTTCCTCCAGAGGGGCATTTCTGTCAAACAAGTGTCCCCTCTCCTACATTCTCCCACACTCTCCCCCCTGTTCTAGCCCTATGGGTGCTTCATGCTTCTCAAGAGGTAGCAGATAACTGGAGATAAAGCTTTTATGTCCTTCATTTGCACCTGTTGATTGGATAGCTTCCTGAGCAGCAAATAGAGTGACCATTCTGTGTCCAGTGGCGCTCTTGGATCCCTAATATGTTCATGGTATTTCTTGGAGCAAGATTCACCTTTTAACAGAAGGGAAGGGTTGAAACTACCTGTTTGTTTGGGGTTTTTTGTTTGGTTAGTTTTGGGTAGCTTGGTTTGGTTTTGTTTTGTTTTTTTAAAGTATTGTGGCCCAAAGTCGGAGGAAGGATCTAGTGTTACTTGTGAAAGCTCAGACACTTTGAAAGCAAGAGATGGAGGACAATTGAGCAATCTTACATGTCTGGTTTGTTTGCATAGAGGCATAAAAGTACTTTCATTGGAAATATCAAAATTGTTCCCAAAAAATTTAAAGTTTTGACATTCACTTGATTTCTTTGTTTAATTTTGAGTAGACTCGCCTTTGTGATTGAAACACTCTGTGCCACTGTGGAAATCAGTAGACCTCAGAATGTGTCTGCTGGGGCGTTCTGGCCTCTGTTGGAGAGAGGGACCAGGAGGCACTACAGTAACAGCAGTCATGAGTAGGCCAGCTCAGGTGAACATCCATCTAAATGAAACAGGCACAATGCATCTTGACAAGCTGCAGTAGAACATTTCTGTTTAGGAACATCCAAATATTTTGCTTTTCTTGGGCAGAAATGTTGAAATGCCTTGGCATTTCTGAAGTATTTTTTTTTCCCAAAACTTTTGATTTCAAAAACTTGCCTTTCTGGAAAAGGGGGGAAAATGTTACTATCACTTTAAAGAAGATGATTCATCAAACATGCCAGTAAGCTCAATTTTCCTGAGATCTGTTTTTTTGATGTTTTTCCAGATATGCAAAAACAGTACTGTATCTAAATTAAATTAATTAAAATTAGTGTATGAACAGAGTACCTTTGTCTTTTAAGAGTAGTGGTAACACTGTTTACGATGGTAATAAGGAGGGGTTTTGGACCAGCTTGCACTAATGGTGAGATCCCCATCTTTCAACTATTGTAGCAGAAAAAAAGGTGTTGTGTTTCTGTTTTAATTGTTCTTCCTCTTGCTAATAATTAATGGAAGGCTGTTTGTTTTTTGTTTGGGAAAAGCAAAAAATGTCCGAGTAGATGCATAGTCTTTCTGTCTGGCCTCTTACTGTACTAATTGAAATGAACACTGTATTTATTTATTTTTAATAGGACAGTGATGGGGACAAGAGTGACGATAACTTGGTTGTAGATGTATCCAATGAGGTAACTTTTTTAATTTTTGTAGTCTTGACGTTTGCCCAAAGATGAAAGGAAAAGTACATTTAACTGTTAGAAGAAAAATAATCCCCTGTGTGGATATGTTAAAATATTCACAACTTCTCCTTTTTATTAATTCTATATTTTCCTTTGAGCTTTGTTGGCTTGCCTTCTCAGTTTTTCCTTCTGCTGCTCTGTCTGGGTCTATTCTCTCTACAGTTAACATTCTGACACTTCAGAGCTGCTCTGTAGTTTAGAGGGTTGTGGTGAAGTAAGTGCATGTGGAAGGCAGAGGTTTTCAAACTACTTTCTTTGAATGAAAAAGGAAGATATTCTCTAATATTGTATTTCATAGCGGTACTGTTTAAAAAATTACTTTAAAATTCCTTCTAATTTAGTCTCCTACGTTAAAGACATTTTCCAGAAATGTTGGGGTTTTTTTAGAATGCAGTTAGTTTACAAGATTTTCCAGAGATTGTAGACACTTTTTTTCTCCAGGGCTGAAATTTGATAATGGCATCATGGTAAAGGGATGGGTGCTCCCTTTTCTTCATCTTTTATTTCATACAGAATGCAGGTCTAGGAAGCCTGAATATGGTAGTGAGGTTCTTCAGGTGTGTGAAAATCACAGGGAGAGAAGCTGGTAGAGAGGAGGTACCCTCAGTAGCTTGAGGTGCCGAAACGATGTCAGCCAAGCAGAAAAATGGGTGTCCAACTAGTGATTTTAGTAATCCTTTCAGAAGGTCGGCTTACAATGAAACTGCTCAATAATCAGTCAGTAGACTTATTGCCCTTTTGTGAGGTGTGATTTCTCACTGGTGCTATTCTTATGAACCAAAGGAGCGTGGAGAACCTGCAGAGCTCTGATAGCATTCTAACTCATGGGGCTGGCTATTTCAAGTTAAAGTAAATGCACAGAGTGCCTCTGGAACAGAGAAAAATAATCACCTGAAGGTGATTTCAATTTTCCTGTAGATGTAAGTGGCGAGGCAATTACAGATGGTGTTTAGCAAAATATGGCAGCTATTATGGCATATAAAGATCCCACTATGGACCATTCCACTTAAGAGTTGGATTCAATGATCCTTGTGGGTCTCTTCATACTCTGTAAAATCTGTGATGCCATTCTTCTGAAGGCAGAGATGAGCAAGATCTTTATCACCAAAAAGAGGTTATTGAAATGTTTATTGAAAGGTGCAGAGTAGGGGGAATGTACATGCTAAAAACAGTGTCATGTTACTGCAGTTTCTGTTGGTCTGCCTTGCTCTTACCATGTTTTCCACACTTGCTTTAGTTTGTACTTAGGTATGCTTTACAAGCTCTGTGCTTGAAAACAACTTATAATTATATGTAGTGTAAAATAAAACCAGATTAATATGCTTATTATATGACTTTACTTACTTTCTAGGCTGATGAAAGGATTTCAGCTTTGTTTTTTTCTACAAAGATAAAAAAATGTCATTTGCACTTACTGTTTAAATTCTTCTAGTTTTTGTTTGTTTTTTTTTTTCTTTTCCCCATAGATACCTTCATGGTGTCTGTGTACCAGTTTGTGACATGGTTCTATGCTGTTCCTCCCTTCCCATTGCTTTAGGATCCATCTTCCCCAAGGGCAAGTCCCACTCATTCGCCGCGAGAAAACGGTATCGATAAAACCCGCCTACTGAAGAAGGATGCCTCCAGCAGTCCAGCATCTACAGCCTCTTCAGGAAGTTCCACTTCCCTCAAATCCAAAGAAATGGGTCTGGTAGGTAGCAGATAGTCTTCTTTCTTATAAAATCTAACTCTCCACTCTTCTGCAACTACTTGTGGCACAAATTACCTGGCATTTGAGGCTGAAATTTGCTAATGTTTTTCCAGATTTTAAAGTATTATTGAGCTTTCCTCCTCAGCAATATTTTCTGTCTTATTATGATTTCTTATTTCCTACATTTCTGTCAAATGAGCTGTGAATCTATTACAATGAGCAAGAGTTGCTTAAGCATCGGTTTGGGTTTTTTTGGGAGCAGTAACTTCTGGTTTAACATGGCCTGTGTATAGTCACTAAGTTCTTCAGGCTTTTGTTCAGCTCTTCAAAAGAAGCTGTTAGTCCTTGGAGATTTTTTTCTGGTAGTATCACTAATAATTTGATCTGATTCTCTGTAACTTCTGTGTCATTTTTTTGATACTATCAACTATGGTGATATTTTGTTTTTGTAGTTACATTTTCTGTTATAAATAATTAAGATATTAATGATTTCAAACTAAATTAGTTTGGTAATGCATACTGTATTTTCTTGTAGAAAAAAATTAGCTCAGGCATTCCTTTTTTATGTCAGTAGAAGAGGCAAAATAACTTTCTACTTTTCTTATTTTAATTTTGGCAGCAGTCAAAAAGGTCAACATTTCTCTCTCACGAGTTAATGTTGTCAGCATTGTGTGGATTTATGAAAATTGGCTGAGGGACTAGGTAGTAGGTGCCCAGCATCCCAGCTGCTGTTGTGATAAAGTGTATAATATGGCCTGGATTAAAAATAATACTCATTTAATTTGTTTAATGATACCAGCATGAAAAAGCCAGCACGCCTGTTCTGAAATCCAGCACACCAACTCCTCGAGGTGATGTGCCAACCCCAGGCACTAGTGCAACTCCAGGACTCCGTCCAGGCCTTGGCAAACCTCCAACAATGGACCCTCTGGTTAACCAAGCTGGTAAATGCATTACCTCATGTGTTTTTATGGTTCCAAAATTAATCTTTTTTTTACACATGTGACTGTTAACTAAATATATTGCTTTGTTCTTGGTATCAAGAGAGGGCTTGATGAGAAGCAGATGTTTGGATTATCAGGAGTTTGAATATCTTTGTCTGTTAGTCTTCTTTGTTTACTTTTGTCTTTATCTTTTTTTGCAAATAATCCAGAGACTGAATGCAATATAAAAAGACTTCTCAGAAGTTTCTGGTACTTATTCTGCATGCAATCTCTTCCACAGTCTTTGTCTGAGTCTACTAATATTTGCTGCAGTGCACAGCTTGACAAATGCTGGGGGAAGTTTACTTTTGCTATTCAGGCTGGTACACACAGTTGCTTCAGACATGAGCTGTGTAAACCATGCCTGTCAGCTTTACTGCTTAATTTGGCAAAGAAGAGATTAATGTAAACAGGGGAATATTACAGAAATGGAAATTGGTAATGCTAGAAGAGATTGCTAGAAGTAATCAGCAAGTTCAGACTCCAGTAGATCTTATTTACACTGAAAAGAGCTGGCGGTGCTGACAGATTATGGCAATATTTCTTGACAGTGTGTGAGAGGGGTAGGTGAGGTATTTTAAGGAAGAGAAAAAGGGGCTTCTTTCCTGTATGCAGGAGTACATAAATAAACCCACTTAATTTCATTGTTCTGTAGCTGCAGGTTTGCGGACACCGTTGGCAGTACCAGGACCGTACCCTGCTCCATTTGGAATGGTACCTCATGCTGGCATGAATGGAGAGTTAACCAGTCCAGGGGCAGCCTATGCCAGTCTGCACAATATGTCACCCCAGATGAGTGCTGCTGCTGCTGCAGCTGCTGTAGTTGCCTATGGAAGATCTCCTATGGTAGGCCATACGTTGTATGCAGTCTCAGTCCTGTGAGTTGTGGTTCAGTGAGAAAAGCTATATGCTTCATTTAGCACTGCAGAATCCCCAACTCCTAACAGTGCCAGAGGCTTGACATCTTCACTGCGTGCTTCACTGCATGCTTCACTTTGCTATGTGGCTGAAGAAACAAATTTGCACCTTGAAAACAAAGAATCTCAGTGTATGAATGTATGTTTTCTTTTTGTCCTTCACCTTCATCAGGGCTTTAACTGATGAACAAATGCCAGAAACTTATTTTGTGCTGCTGTAAATGAAAAAGTAGTTCCGAAAGACACAAAGTAATTCACTGTAGCTGTGGACATCTGCTTTTTTTGTTGCTGAACCACATTTGTGTTCCATATAGACATAACAAATTAATCTTGAGCTATGTAAAAGTCTTTTTATCTGAGTCTCTGTCCCTGTGTTTTGTTGGTGATTTTTTGTTGAAATCAACCTGAGAAGTTGGTCAGTACCTATTTTGGAGCTCTGAGATCAGGTGTGTTAAGAGTAGATGCTGCTGTGGATGTAGTAAGTAAATGGAACCTGGTAGTTATAGTGGCTGTCACACAAAATAACTTAGGGCCTGATTCTGCAAATGTGAACTTGATGGCAGCTTTCTGCATAGACAAACTTACCTACTTGTAAATTTGCAAAATTGGATTTATGCCTGTCAACTTCACATTATTGTTTGTATGACCACTTTTTTCATACTGGTAAACAGGGCTTTTATCTGAAAACATGCAAGTTTTAAATAGCCTACACCCTCCTTTTAAAGTAATAACAATATTTATTCTAGTATAATGTTCAGAAGTATTACTAAGTCTTTTTGGTCCAAAATTTCTGCTTGGATTATTTGATATACTTACTCAAGATATAAAGATTCAGTGGAATTGCACTATGTAAAGAGAATGAAGTTATTTTAAGCTGTGGACAAGTTTGTTTGCACCCCACAATGTGTCTCTGTGAGAGATCTCTCAGCTGCTGTGCCCACACAGAGCCCTGTGAAGTCTGTGAGATCCTAGCTGAGGCCTGGAGCAACTTTCCAGCACCACACTTTGCCAGCCTGAGTAAGTGGTAGCTCTCTCAGGAGTAAAGAGCGCTGGCATGGCTTGATGCTGACATGGACTCTAATTCCAGGGCTAACACAGGACTCTCCCTGCTGACCAGGCCTGCTGTGTTTTGCTCAGTGGTGTGAATGCACGATAAATTGTTTTCTGCTTTCTTATGAGTGCTTCTATCAGAAGTATGCTCAGGGAAAAGGTCTGGGGTTTGCCCCCCAGTGGAGGGTCATGCAGTTATTTGATACTGTGGGTAAAAGCCATCCTTTGGTTAAATGCATAATATCTTGGGAGTGGAGAAAAGATAGTTGCTGACAAATGGATGAGAAATTCCAAGTGTGAGATTAATTCACTTTTTGTTGTCAGGTTGGGTTTGATCCTCCTCCTCACATGAGAGTACCTGGAATCCCTCCAAATCTAGCAGGGATTCCTGGGGGAAAACCGTAAGTAACTTTTAACATTTTGGTAACATCTGCAGTGTTTAGGGGAAATGGAGTTATATTTATCATTGAACGGGGATTTCAAAGGGGATAGTGTCTGTAGATTTCTAAGAGGGTGTTTTAGACTTCTCCAGGTAAAACCTGCAGCAGAAAAGCTCTCAAATGGTAGCTGTCATATCCCACAACAGGTGTGAATATACCTAATTCCCAGGAAAAGTTGTTGAAGGTATACTTCAAGGTTTTTTTATTTCATTCTTTCTAGGGGAGATTAAGTGGACTACAAACTAAATGGTAAATAGTGGTAAAATGTGTTAGATAAAATTATATTGAAACTAAAATTTGCACTACACTAAGGATAAATGTGTACTGCAAACTTGCAGACTCCTTGTCTGGTAGTTGTTTTATCAGGCATGGGAATATGCAACTGATGACAGTGGGTATCTGGAGCAGTTACTTTAGTAGCAGATTGCACACACCTTGCATAACGGAGCAAGCTATTTAGAACTTTTATGTGAGTGCAATTGGAGAACAAAAGGATGATGAAGCAGTTGTGGAGCAGGTAGTGAATAGATGTAGAAGATTTTTCATAATAAGTTCTTTTTATTTTAAAGTTTTAGTTATTGGTGAAGCAGTTATTAAATGAAATGCTTCTGTGATGCTGTGACTTGTTGATGCTTCAATAAAATAAATTCATCAGCATACATGAAATGTTTCAGTATTTTGGCTTTTGTAGATCACTGACTGTGAACTTAACCAGTGCAGTAGACTCATGAGCATATATGACCTCTTAAAATATGCAATAAATTTAAGTTTTCCTTTTGCAGTTTCAGGAAACATTTAGAAACTATTACTTTAGGGATGCTAAGTTGCCAGACAGGCTGTGGTGAAAATTATATACTCATGTATTTCTGTTCACTTTGATTTTGGACTCCTGTTAATAACTAGTAATATCTTGTAATGTCACTTTTGCAAAGGTCCTTGAAAGGGTACCAGATTACAGGCAAAAAAGTGTATATTGTCTTCTGATATTTTTCTCTAACAATAGGAAAGCAGGAGACTTAGTTTGGAAGGCCATCCTGAATGTGTTTTTGTGGTTATCCACCATTCTTATGGTAACAGGTTTAGCTATCTGTTGACATTGTGAGAAACCTGTTAAATCTTGGTTGTACTTGAAGTTGGTGGTGTGTTGAGAAGATTAGTGAAGTGAGGGCTCAACAAGTTGGTGTTGTGTATCAAAGCTGGTGTATTTAAATTTAGTGCAGTAAGGATCAGGCTTTGTACTCAAAACTCAGACCTATTCTTGCTGACTTTCATAGAATTTGGCATACTTACATAAAGTGCTTTTGAAAATCACATAATTGAGTGGCTCTAAGTTTTTACTTCTAAACAAGTTAGTCATAAACTTTCAATGAAGTATTTCATTATTAATGCCTCTCCTTAATATCATAATCTAGTGAAACCTATTTTTCTTCAATCAGAATTATTCTGTGGCTCAGTTCTGGTTGTTACTCCATTCAAGACAAAAGGACAGCTTATGTATACTGCTTTACTTTGTATTCTGGTAATTTAGGTAAATTACTGTCGGGGGGGAAGCTGTGTGGGGGTTGCTTGGGGTTTTTTTAATGTTTTACCAGTTTATTCACACTGCTTTGATACATACTCCCTAGTCTCCATTTAATGTGTTCTGCAATGTTTAGATTTTTTTGTGGTCATGTTACTTGTACATTTTTTCTAAAATTACTTCCTTGCTTATCTTACTGAAGCAAGTCTAAATATCCATAAACTCATGGAATTGTCTTTCCATTGCCAGCTGTAAAACAATCTCATGTTTTAGTCTTGATTGGCTAGATGGCTGTCTGCTACCTGCTGCATTTACGAGTATCTCACCTGCTTCCTGTTTTTCTCCTGTGTTTTCTGTACAGAGCAGATATAATCATGCAAACTGGTGGAGTATGCCTTATTTATTTTCAAAGCCAGCCCTTTTCTTGAGTGCAAGTATGGTGACATATTGAATTTGTTTTATTAGATGCGAAGTTTTAGTGAGTCTTGTTGCAAGTGGTATAGAGAATTTTCAAACTGAACTATGGAATTCCCACTCATATGTGTATGCTTTAGGCTGCACATATTTTTATCTACGGTTATGCTTATGCTGTTTTTTCATCCGAGAGAAAATTATGTTCCCTTCTTTCTAAGGGACAGACACTTCTGATAGCACCCAGGTTTTTTTAACCCTTGTATGTTCTGAGATCTGTTAATGATCTGCTTATTAGAAAAATGTGTGGCCCGTTAAAAACCCACTTGGCATGAAGATGTGGTGTCTGAGTCATGAACTCTTTTGTTTCGATGTATTTAAAGATGCCCTGGACTGTTAAGTTTTTTGGTGTGTTGCTGTAATTTTTTTTTTTTTTTTTTTTTTTTTTTTTTTGCTTTGCATAGTCTTTCTAAGAAGTACTTATTTTTTAGTATTCTATTGCTGCTAAATTAACGTTCTTATGGATTTCTGGTTTATGTGAACCATGCCTTCTAATAGTTGGACTCTGGACTAAATACAGAGTTTCAAGATTAGTGGTAAGATTTATGCCCACTGTACTGCTTCCCTGGTGTCTAAAATTCTGAATTAAAGGTAGTGTTGAGGACAAATATATTTCTCAGCTTGTTTTCCTGGACAGTGAAAAGAACTGAAAATACATGTTTCTCTTTTTGGTAGGAAAGGGAAATTTTATGTGGTAAATGTTAAATCTTTCTCCTACTTATAAGCTGACTTTTCATTGTGTTTTTAGAGAAGTGTACTATACTCTTTTGGAATTGCTTGATTTCAGTTCTATTCTGTTCTTCAAATCTTCATACTTCTACATTGAATGTACAATGAGTGATATTGCAAAGGGAGGCTAATTTTACTGTATTATAGGAGATTAAGGACTCTGTGCATCTCTGCCATTTATCTCTAAATAGAACTATTTCGTGACATGTATGAAGATGAAAATGTGGTCATTTCCGTACAAATAACCCTATCCTTATTTCTTGGCATTTTGTTCTGTGTGATGGAACAACACACTCAGATGCTCACCGTTTCTTGTGACAGCTACAGTTAAAAACAAGCCAGTTGTAATGCAAAGAAAAGCTGAAAGCAAAATGCAGTCATGAGTGGAAAGAACTTTTTGCTTTCATGCTTTTCTCTTGGAGGTATTGTGGTAGTCAAAAAAGTCTGCTTGAATTGAAGGGATGAATTGGAAGTTTTTGAGGGATTTTCTTTTTAAGGCATGCAATTTTAGTAGGTAGGAATTGTACAGGTTACTTTTGTATGTCAGTCTGAATACTGAGAGTAGCTGACAGGTAGTTTAGTTAATTTGCTATATTCTTGGGTAGTGAACTGTACTCAGCATATCAGATGATACTTGCTGTATACTTATTTTGAAATTGAAATGTTAAGCTGAGAAACTGGTTTGTATTAGCATCACTTAACCATAGGAACTCTGTAGGTTCTCATTACTGCTTTGACACACAGGAGAGAAGTTTCTGGATGCAGTAATTCAGCAGACTATTTCCATTATTCAGAAATAATATATGTGACACTATACTATTTCTCAGAACTCTTCTAAGTAAAAGGCACAGAAGGTTGTCTTGTAATTGTTCTTGTCATAATATTCAGTTAATTAAAAGTGTATATTTATGTATTTCTTGGTATGTACTTAGCTTATTTTATATTAAATTTAATTGAAGTTTTATAACATAATTTTCTCTGTTTGTTGTTAGCCCAACACAAGGAAGGACTCTCCTTTGATCAAAGATGGATAATCATGGAATCCATTATAGGATAGCCATCTTTCATAGCAGGCAGAATGCTCTGAGTGAGACACAAAACTGCTAGTCATGAGACCAAACAGCACTTTCTGGCATGCATGGGCAGTTCTAAAAGAAAAATGAGTGGTCAAGTGGTGCCTGTTAAGAAGTCGTGAACTTTAGGGAACTCAAGAATTTGCCAGATTTTGCTGTTTACTCTTTTGAGATTAGATAATGAAAATTCTTGTCATTTTTAAGAATTGAGGCCTGTGAGTATGTCTATTGCATTAAAAATTGAGTGTTCTGTAGGTGTAGAACTGTCAGTACAGTCCTTCCCAGAAGCAGCAGGATCTCTCTCATGGTAACCTGATGAAGAGGAAGCTAAGGGCTGCAGCAACTGAGCTGCAAACAGTAATTTGCACTGCTGTCTTCAGTCCTGTGTTCTTCTGGAGACAGATGCTTTCCTTATCCAGGGAGTGTCAGTAGTGTCAGTCTGGCAAATGATGCAAGCCTTTTCAGGGTCAAAAGGGATTGTGTAACAAAAGTCATACCATAATTCCTAGCAGATACAAGTCACTAGACTACCATACCATAAGTATGCTGGCTGTGGTGATGCTAGCATTTTATGCCACATATCTTCAAGCAAACAGGAATATTTGCTGTTTTGCATGCTTGTCCTGTCAGAGATTTGGCAAAATGTAGCCATTTCTTTCTATAGTGGATAGCCGGTAATTTGCACTGTAGAAAACGCTGTCTTGACTTGTCAGAAACTATCACTAGTCTGTTTGTTAGGCCGTCAAACTCAGTGATCTTGCATCTTGATCAACCAGTCTTAGAAGCAAATGCTAAAAAAGAGTGACTGTTTCTATGATTAGTATAGCCTCACTTTAAACATAGACATTCTGGTAAAATTCTACATGATTAAAAAATACACTGGGTAATATTCTGCTGTTTCAAAGCAAAAGATCCATTGCAATTTTACAGTGAACAAGAAGTGCTTGAAAAATATTTCTATTGTCTTTCTTACACCCCATTTCAGCAAGAACTGAGGAGCTCTGTGTATGCACCTAAGCATTTCAAAATACTAATTATTTAGGTATTTTGAATTGAGCAGAACATTTAAGCTGTAACCTTCAAATAAAAAAAAAGTCATGAACAAGTAGATTATTCATCTTGGACATGCTGGAAAAAATTGCCTAATACATGCTTAATTGTTTTGCTTCAGTCCATGATAAAAGCAAGGGCAGGCTGAAACTTCAAAGTTGTGCAGTTCTGTGTACTCTTGCAGCTAACAAATACTCTGCAACTGACTTTGATCTAGAGCCCAGGATGGGGCCAAGCTTTTCAGTGTCTCAGATACTATGAGTCTTATGTTGGATTCTGTTGATGAACCTGAACAGTTCAGCCTCAAGCAGTCTTGTTGCCATTCCTGTTCTGCTTCCTCTCCTGTCCTGTGTCTGATCTGTTTAGTGAATAACTACTTTGGGACCGTTTTGTCTCCATTCCTCTTCACAGAAAGGAATGGGTTTCTTGTTAAGCCTTTATCATTACTGTAATTCTTCATACAAAGAGCCAGAAAGGGTCCCTTGGGACAAAATACATTTGATAAATGTATGCCTTGTGTACAGGTATGGGACTGAACATTGCACTATCTTTGCTATCTTACATTTCCCATTCCTGACATTTTTGTGACCAGAAAAAAGAAAATATGTCATCTTTTGCTCTTTTTTGTACTTGCTCTTCCTCTGTTTCTTTGTACTCTCTGAGCAAGCTTTCTGCTTATACATCCAACCATGAAACATGAATGATTTTAGGAGTTGCATACATATGCACTATTAGTTTCTCTTCTGTTTAAGAGCAGTTACTGTTAACCAGTTTCTACCCTTCACTTAAGAAAAAAATGCAAAATTGCATGGGTTGACTGTTTCCAGTCTTACTTTCTGTATGAAAGAGCTGTAGAATTTTTTCATCCCTCATCATGCTTTTTCAAAGGAATACTGTATGCTCAGGAGCAGGGCAGGTTCAGTTGCTTTGTGATGTCTGTTCCAGAAGCAGGCATCTTTCTTCATTTCAAACTGTGTGATACTTGGGAACATATAATAAAATACCTTGAAAATACTACCTTATTATTCAGAACGGAAGATTTAATAGAATATCTATTGTTGGGTTCTTGGAAGATGGATGTGATACTAATAGTTGAGCTACAGTGATTGCCTTTTACACTAGTATTTTCATTATTAGTTAAAAAAAGCAAACAAAGAACACCCCCTGTGCCTAAAGCCTTTATTAGTTGGTGTTTGTGCCCTTGTCCTTGAGTGGAGCTGACTTTAAACCTTTCAGTGACCATGAAAAAATAATTTAATGTACTTTCCCTGAGGAGTGTTTTTATTCAGTGCTAGAATGTCACTTCCTCAGCCCTCAGTTCCCATAAACTTGAAATCATTCAATGAATGCAAATAAAAGGTATTTCTGTAGTGCCAAAAGTACCTGGAAAACTGAGTCTTTCAGGTTTTTCAATGTACTTATTCAAGAAAACATAATTATGAGAAGATTATATCAAGTTTCTGATGAAATCTGTTGTGCAACCACTCTGTGTGTTTCTATTTTCTGTCTAAAGTACTACTTGCCAGCTAGAAAGAGGGCTATAGAAGCACATCCAGTGATGATGTTAAAGGTGAGGTGCAGGAATCAAGCAAAACTTTGGCTTGTGGTACTGCAAAGCAACAGGTGTAAGCCTCATGGAAGGATGAGAGTAGTGCCTGGTGAGGGATTGCTGCTGTAGGACTTGTGATGATGAGACTTGGAACTGCTCCCTAGAAAGCCAGGGACCGAAAGGTCTTTAGATTAAGTGGCTGAGGGATAACAACCTTGACCTCGATCTGTAGAGTTAAGGGTGGAATTTAACCTACTTCCCCATTACACAAATACATCAGCTGAGGCAAGCTGAAAATTTCTGTTGTGAATCCTTGTCTCCTCCTGAGGTTTCATCTGCCCATATTACTAGGCACTATTACTATAGCTCTGATTTTCATAAAATGATTGGCAAAGAACTAAGATTAAAAATACTGTTTTACTTGCATTGTAGTTCTGTAATGGCTGATATGTAAAATTGTTCTGTCTTCTGTCTTTCCCTTCCCCAAAAGAGCCTACTCCTTTCATGTTACTGCAGATGGCCAGATGCAGCCAGTTCCTTTCCCTCCTGATGCCCTCATCGGCCCGGGAATCCCTCGCCATGCCCGTCAGATCAACACCCTGAACCACGGGGAAGTTGTGTGTGCAGTTACCATCAGCAACCCCACCAGACACGTGTACACGGGTGGGAAGGGGTGTGTCAAGGTTTGGGACATCAGCCAGCCTGGCAACAAGAGCCCTGTCTCTCAGCTGGACTGCCTGGTAGGTGAACAGGAATTTATGCACAAGGGTAGCCTCTCCTTAGAGACTCAAAAAAAAAACAACAAAAAAAAACACAACGCAACAACAACAAAAAAATACACAAACCTGTCCTTCTTTGGATTTTGTTCAGATTAGAAGGAAGTAGCAGGCAGATCTGTTTCCTGAAAATTGTCACTAAGGGTCAAATAACAGGTTAGATCAGATTTCTGAATAGAGCGTGTACATCATCTTTTGAATAAAACATGATTTTTTTTCTCTCTTTCTAGTTAGACAGATGGTTTTTGTGCATGAGTTTAAAAGGAAGGCAGCTTGTCTTATGCAGGGCTGCAGAGAACCTTCCTAGGTCTTTCACTCACACAAGGAACAAAAACCTCATTTTTATAAGGTGATAGCAGCCACATACTGAAATAATGTGACACAGTGCTAGAAGTTATTCTAAGTTTTGCTATGATTTTTGTTCATGATCCACTAGTTACACATATAGGGTGGTTATTTTCACATGTACAGAGTACAAAAGGATCTGGGTGCAAAAGTATAGGTAGCTGAAAAGCTAACTCAGAAATGGTAATAGCTCAATAAGAGATGCTTCCCACTAGAAGCAACATGGAGGTTTGGGCAGTGTTAACTGAAAAGACTTAATGTTGTCAAGCACAGCAATATGTATTGTGAATGAAAATTCTAGCTTCAGTATAGATCTAATTAAATGTGATGAGGGTTTTGTTTTTTGGTTTTTTGCCCTTTATCCTTTCTTTACTGCTATCATTTTGTAATTACCTAGTAGTAATAGTGAAGTTGAATAGGTTTTCTGTTCTGGCAGGTATCTGTCTGGATGCAGAGTCTTCATTTTAGTTATGGGGCAGTAATGACTTATTAAGTCAACATTTTCACTGCCCTACTTACTATTCCTTTGCTGCAAATTAAAAAAAATAATCATAGTAGGAATGCAGTTAAATAATTCTTGCAGTGATTTTTTTATATATCTTGAGTTACAGATCTTAATCATCAATTTTGTAAAAAACTGTTGCCAGCCAAGCAAGGTAGAAATAAGGAAAGGTAGAAATGCCTTCTGTCACTAACTCCCCCACAGTATCTCTCAAATCAACAATAGTATCACAAATGAGAGATCAATATGTACAATAACAAACATGTTGAAAAACAAAGGGCCAACATAAATATAGGACCAATACAGGAATCCTTAATCTTTCAACTTTAATACTGAAAATGTAAAATAGTATTTGAAAGAAAAATTCAAAAATCTGAAGGGCATGAGACTAGAATGACATTTTCATATAGGGCTGTTAAATGCCACGTGAAAGGTCATTTGCTGTAATATTTCTATTGTTGGTGACCTTCACTGATGGAGTACATTTGCAGAAAAGCAAGCATACTTTGGCTCTGTTTTTGTGTAATGAGATAGAAAACTTGCCATTCATCACATTTGAAACAGAGTAGACTGTGAAACAGGAGTCTGCAGTTTTAATTTCTGCAGCTGCAGTTTCTTAGTAGTGGTAAGAAGTAGATGTTTCCAACTTTTTAGGATCTGCTGGCTCTTCTACAGTACTTTGGTAATAGAAAATGTACCAAACAGTTTGAAACTTTGATGCAGTCAGAATTGTATTAGTGGTCATTACTGGCAGGCACGTAATTGAGGTGATTTGTGTTGTACAGAACAGAGATAACTACATCCGCTCCTGTAAATTGCTGCCCGATGGATGCACCCTCATTGTTGGTGGGGAAGCCAGCACATTATCCATTTGGGACCTGGCAGCTCCAACTCCTCGTATAAAAGCTGAGCTGACATCCTCAGCACCTGCCTGCTATGCTCTGGCTATCAGCCCTGATTCCAAGGTCTGCTTTTCTTGCTGCAGTGATGGGAACATTGCAGTGTGGGATCTGCACAATCAGACATTGGTCAGGTGAGTCGTTTACAGAAAATTTTAATAGAAGTTACTCTTTGGACAGCTACATAAATATTTATTTCCCTGAATAGGGTTTTATGACAGCAAAGTAAATAGTGTCTCTTATTCAAAGGAATGGTTTACACCCAAGCTGGACAGAAACTAGTTTTGTTAGCTTCAGACTAGTCTTGGAAGATGTGCTTTCAGGGTTGCTTCATAACCTCCATAACCTACTGTAGTCAATGTAAAAGCTCCTGCAGGTCTCTATTATTTGGGATTGGTCTTCAGGTTTCTACAAGCAGCATTCTTGCTGGCTTGTTACTGATATGGACTGAACATGCCTTTTAGGTAGTGCTTTGAGGTTTGTTGTTTTCCTTTGTCTTAAGTCTTGTTAAGTAAAAAATAGTACTTTCAGTTCTTATTTTGCAATGGCAAGTAATAAAATTAATCTAACAAAAGTAGTTGAGAGGGTGGGTCCTCTCAGTTCTTTAGGAAAGCATAGGGGCTTACTATAAGACAAATCTGGTTATGCTTTCCAAAGTAGTGGTGGCTTACAATATTTTGAGAAAAGAGAGTCTAATTTGGGAAAGGCTGTGATGCATTGAAAGTTCTGAACACAAAAACCAAAGAATATGTTTAGTCTGCTGTGTTTTATTAAACTTCCTGTATATCCATAGTTAGATGAAAATTACATGCAGAGAGTCATGTTAATGTGTGTGCAAATTCCTGTTGAACCTTTAGGTCAATAAAGACAATTTTAGTTCTATAAAGTTTTCACTTTGTCATGTGCATGCTTAGAGTGTGAAGGTACATCTATACATGTCTATTAAAGGTCTTGCTTTTTAATTGTTTGCTGTATGTGTTCCCATCACTTGCACACTGATCTTGCTGGTTGATAACACATGCAATTTTGAGACAAGAGCCACTAAACAAAAAGTGGTGTGTGACCTTTCTGTGGCAGCTCTTGGTGATTCATACCCTCATTCCCAAGCTAGTTGTCTTTTCCACACCCCCCCTCCACCTTTCACATTGAGGCCTAGGACTTTGTTGAAGCTAATTGCTGATGAAAAATGCAGGAGCCTCAGAATGCTTTTGCCAAAGGATTAAGAAAAACTTGAGATGACCTTCTGGTTGCTGAAAGCTGAGAGTTGCTAATGAGAAGGTTATAAAACAAACTGCACCATTTAGATTTTTCTAATCTCCTGCCACAGAGAATGCAACTTTGTGACTCAGCAATGCTTGTGTTTAACTATCTGGATCTCCATCTGGATCCCTTTCTATTAGTATATCTGCTTGTTATTTATCTTCTTGACTTGCAGCCAAAGAAAAATACAGAAGCTGTTTTCTGAAATTGGAGGTTTTATTCTCTGACCGCTTTCATTTAATCCAAGTTATCCTTAGTGGTTTTAACTGTAGTTACTCTGCTTTAATATTCTCACAAGTGATTTGGGTTTTAGGGGAGGGAAGAGGGGTTTGTTGCTTTGTTTTATTTTTTTCAAAATCTGATAGGAAATATTTGACTTTATTCAGCTAGTCATGATGCAGTTCATTCCTCTAGTACCTGGAAAATGTTTTTGTAATACTGGTATTTAATGCTCAGTGGGGGGGGGGGGGGGGGGGGGGGCTGATTCTTGCTCATCGTCAGACACAGAACAGATGACACATGTACAGAGTCCAAAACTAACACCACAACAGTGTTTACCTTGAGCTCTGGCAGGAAATCATTATTCAATCTGGTTTGTTTTATCAGGCAATTCCAGGGCCACACAGATGGAGCCAGCTGTATTGACATTTCTAATGATGGTACCAAGCTCTGGACAGGAGGTTTGGATAACACTGTCAGATCCTGGGACTTGAGAGAAGGGAGACAGCTACAACAGCATGACTTCACATCACAGGTAACTGGACTTTTCTACAGCTTGTGGCAATGTGTGGGATGGGAAGGAAACCCTTAGAATCAAAGTTAAGACTGAGCCCAGTAGAACTGGCGGATTGTTTCCTCTCTTCCTTTTGACTGCTCACAACACAGTTTTGAAGCTTTCTTATGTGCTTAGATTACAGAAGGAAATTATAGCCTGACACTATTCTTTCCCTATTTTTCTAAGTTAATATGTAAAACAGGGGTTATTTAGTTACTTGAATTTTGAACTGCAGTTTTGCTATTGAGCTATGTGAACTTGCCCTTAGCTCTGTCTCCTTCTCCCAAATTATCTTAACAGCAGAAAAAAATTGTCTATAGGAAAAAAATTAAAAGGTGTAAATATGGTTTAATTTTCAGATATTTTCCCTTGGTTATTGTCCTACTGGTGAATGGCTAGCTGTGGGAATGGAAAGCAGCAATGTTGAAGTGCTACATGTAAATAAACCAGACAAGTATCAACTGCACCTTCATGAGAGTTGTGTATTGTCACTCAAGTTTGCTTACTGTGGTAAGTTGCCCTGAGCATAGAACTGGAGGTCAGGGCTCTTAATTTTGTTGATTAGTTATTTCATAGTTATTAGTTATTACATCTCAGTTTCTCAAGTAATGCATAAATACCTCTGTTTTATGAATTCAAATGCACTTATCTACAAACAACCATCTGTTTGTCTAGAGGCTGCTCTGAGGATTGATTAATATGTAGAAAGCTATTTCTCTTTGAAGAGTTTAGGGATTTCCTAGTGTGTAACACACTGAAAACAGGCTGAGCATCCACACTGATTGTAAGCAAAAGTACTGCATTGATTAGTAGTAAGAGCTTTTGTAAAGGTAACTAGTTAACAGATTTCACTCATGTGAATTGAAAACTCAGAATTTGTCAGATGTTTCTTCCAAGTTTGTGTAATCCTTCTGGTTTATATTCTAGGTAAATGGTTTGTGAGTACTGGGAAAGATAACCTCCTTAATGCATGGAGAACTCCTTATGGAGCTAGTATCTTCCAGGTGAGGATGATACTGCTTTTAATGAAAAATAATAAAACATGCAGAGTTCCAAGAGTGGACTCATATGTTATCTACCTAAAATGAGATGATGAAATGAGGGTAAACAGACTTCTTTTTAATGATGCAATATGTTTCTATTTTTCTTCTAGTCCAAAGAATCTTCATCAGTGCTTAGCTGTGACATCTCTGTGGATGATAAGTACATTGTCACTGGCTCTGGAGACAAAAAAGCAACAGTCTATGAAGTTATCTACTGAAAAAAAAATATGACGGGGATATTCTTTTAGAGGTTGAACTGGGCCAAAATTGTTTGTAGAAGTAGAAAGGGTTTGAATTTTTGAAAGGAACAAAAGTGTTGAGGTTTCAGGCCTTGCCATGGATCTACTCCAGTTTTTTCAAAATAGAAGGCGACATCCAGCAACTAAGTATTGGCTACGTGGACCAGAATGGAACACAGAGGCAAGATGGACAAATGTAGCCTAGGTTTTTGACATAATTTTTAAAAGCCAAGTCTACTGAACAATGTTGGAGCCTTTTATTTTTTTCCTTTTTGTGACCTCATTCAAATTTTTCTCATTGCCTGAATATGGGGGATAAATACCTTTCTGTTCCTTGCAGTTCAAGTTGCATTCTGTCTGTGTAGAGCAGCAGTGTTTCAGATGAACTTGTTTCCTGGTTTTGCATCTTGTGATATGTTTTTGTATTTTTGTTGAAGGTCAAACATTTGTATAAATTGTAAATATATTTAGTTTACTACAGTAAAGGCTTTAGTAACAACACCCAGTCCTCTCCCTTGTCCCCTCCCTGCTTGCCCTGCTTATTTAAAATTAAAAACCTTTTGGGGATATAAGTACCTTTTTAGAAGCAAAAGCAAACACTATGTATAGTTTGAAAATGGTGTCTTATTCTTTATAACTTCTTAGATTCCTTTATCATACTTCAGAGTAGTTGATTTGACATACTAGGGTATTAAGTCCAGTAGATATTGTCTTGTTCTACAGAAAATTAAAGGCAGTTTTGTACTAATTATAGTGTAAATATAAAAATTGAATATTTCATAAAGCTGTCCAGTTTAAGTTTATTCTGATGTCCCATGTATATGTTCTTTGGCAGATACAGTAATATGTGCCTGATCATAGCTCATTGTGTCATTTCTCTAGAAGGGGAGGTGACTTCCCTGTCCTTTTTCCCCCAGCTGAAAAGAATTCATGTGAGACTGCATTTCAACTAAGTACATCAGAGCCTTTATTCGTTATTATAAGGATGTCTGTGATTAGATAAGCTAGATAAAATTTCATCCTTCATGTTTTACAGAGAAGTGGTAGTTAATGACCATTTCCTTTTTAAAGTCTTGTCTATACTCAGATACTCAGGTAAATTTAACTAAATTACCAAAAGTGTGAGTTTTACAGGGGATTGCATAAAGATGTTGAATACTTGCAGGGTTGCAAGTGAAGTGAATTAACCTAAACTAAGTTAAACTTGCTTCTTAATTTCTTGTGAGATTATTGACCAAGGAATAGTTTGATTTTTAACTAATCCACTCTACAAATTAATTAGAACTAATTTTCCTGAGTGTCCCATGTTACACAGGCCTGTAGGCTCTATGTATTCATGCTGAGCAATTTTTGAGTCCTTTCCATTGTCACATTACTGTGTGACATCTGTGAAGAGCCATGATAAGCAGCCAGTTACCAAAGCTATGCATCTTCAAGTTTTCTTGGTGTACTCAAGAGCAATGGATGAGGAGAGAATGTGTTCATTTTATTTAATTATTATTTTTTCAGTCTAATGTGTTCTGTCACTGTGTGCTAGACAGCAAACTTTGCTGTTGCACTGGTGAGAGCCATACATTTCCTATATTCTGTAATTTCTTTAGAATTTCTGTTGCTAAATGGAGAGTACAGATGAACAGAAGGATATCTTGGAACAACTGATTTAGATTACACAAACTGGCAGGCAGAAGAAGAGCTGCTTTCTCATTTTGCTAGCATTTGACAATGGCCTATGTCCCTGCTCTTCCAAGGACACAAAGCTAGGAAGAAGCAAGCTTGACTGACAGATGCATTGATTGGATAAGGAATTTTTCATCTGGGGGCAAATTTTATCTAAGTTTCTAGTCTGAAGAGACACAGGTTTTCTTTTCAATTTACATGACCATTCTACTGAAACCATTTTATAGCATCTAGAACTGTAATAGCCTTAATGTATTAACATTGCATTTGGAATGTAAGATATTACTCATTCAGGATAATATGGTTTCATAGACATTTTAAATTAGCATTCTATCAGTATGTATCCACATATATCTTTGTTGAGTTGTTAATTTGTATTTGTATGAAAATGACAGACCAGTTTAGATGCTGGTCATGTTGCTTTCAGACATAGTGGGGAGAAAAGCAGAATCATCAAACTTTGCAAAGAATTAAATATATTTGCTACACTGAAGTACTGGGAAGTGCTATGCCAGTTTTAAAACGGAAAGTTTTAAAATGAGTATTTATGAGATTACTTGATTTTTACACTTTTCATATTGAAATTTCTTGGAACATCTGGCTCTGGTGGTGATCATTGACTTTAGCAGCACCGGCAAATTTGCTTTAGTTAGGACTTTTTGGATTTTTGCCAAACTGCTTTCACCTTGGCTTATACTTTATAGATATCCTTTTGCTGTTCTCTGAAGTCAATATCAGAGGAACCAAGAATGCAAGTATTCTTACACATCCATATAAATTAAGAAAAACCCCACAAGTATAATAGGTCTGCTATGTGTTGTGACATAGTGCTTGCTAGTAAGATCACATTCTTGTCAATCAGGAGGTTCAAAATCATAGTGTCAGGAAAATCATAAAATGCCTTGTTTTCTTGGCTTCTAGAATGCACAGTGTGTCAGAGCAGTTATGGAAACAGAAATTTATGCATGTGAATTAACTTCATCATATTTGTACCATATATTTCTTGATTGTAATTAAGAAATTACTTACTTTTTTTCTCCCCCATCATATCTACTTTAAGCCTTAGTTCTGAAAATTAGGGGATGCATCTGAAAGCATCTGGATGCATCATCCATACTTGTGGATGAGTAGTTGTCTCCATTTGTTGTTTCAGATTTCACTTAATGTTTATAAAACGCTGTGAGTTTTTCCAATTTGTCAGGCAGTAAAGCACACTCTACTTACAGATGCAATGTTTAATGAAAAGACAGATTTGCTGAACTCTTAGCATGTCTGTTTATGCAATTACCTAAAAGATGTAAAACTTGTGAAGCTTAAAACTTCTGTAAGTTCTTGCAGTCCTATGTGAAGTTGTGAGTGGAAATAATTGCTTATTGAATGAAGAAACAGACCAACCAAGATCAGCAGAAACAGAAAAGGTACTGGGAAAACTATATGGGAAAAAGAAGTGCACCAGTAGCTATTGTGTAGGTAATTAACTTTTTCTGGGGGGGGTCAATTTAATTACAATCCTAAAAGATTCCTTTGGTTAGCCCCTTTCTGGGACAGTCTTTGTGTTCTGGGTGGCCTTCAGTATTCAGAGATGTCTGAATGCCACTCTGGCAAATGCTAGGGCTGGATAGAAGCAGGGAGTCCTTACAAAAGACACTTTGGATGTCAGTGCAAACAATAACTGATGAAGAGGGGATTTGTGGTAATACCAATTCAACTGAACAAAATCCTTTGCTGGCTTTAATATGTATATTTTGTATATGTGCACTTGGCATAGCCCTTCATAAATCAATTGTGCAGAAAGTCATGATATCATTCCACACAATGTATTTGTCAGTGTGTTAGATCTTCTTTTTGATTATAATTCCAAGCAATGGTAGTTCCCCATGTTAGTCCACAAGCCACTGGTACCTGAGAGAGAATTTATATCTACATTAGTTCTTTCTAACTCATTTGGTATTTCAAAGGCTTTTGTTCCTTTAAAGGAAAGCGGGAGCACTGAATGAACATGATTTTCATAGATTGTTATAACAAGTGTTATTTTTTAAAATAAACATCAATGTAGAAGCTGTCATTTCATGCATAGTTCTGTGTATGAATGATTGACCATAGTTTTTGGGTCACATTTTTGCATTGGTGATACAACTAGAATTTCAGAAGCTTCTGAGTTACTCAAGTAACTTCAACTCAAATTGACAAACTGATTTTTGGTTTTGGTGTTTAATTCTTGACAGAGTTTTTTGTTTGTCTGTAATTTTGTGGAATGACTGGCCCAAATAGCAGTCCATGGGATTATGTAGTCTAGTTAGATTAGTCTATCATATTTTCTATTATATTGGTGCAATTTTGAGTAGATGGGGAAATTCCACCATTCTGTTAATTAAGAAAGGTGGATTTTGAAGTTTTTGGACTAAGAAGGAGTACTGACTTCTGATTTCGCACTACTGATAAAGTGTTTACCCCTTAAATCACTTCACTGGATAATCTGGATTAACTCCAACTCTGCTGTCTCCTTGAAGGGTTTTGGTTTTTTTTTCTCCTGCCACAAGTACACAGAAATAATTTGAGAATGTAGCTCTACCTAAGAATTCAGTCCATTCATTCTGTCCTGCCAGACGGACATACTTTATTATGTAATGGGGAAGGTGAAGCAATTCAGAGTTCAACCTGACAAACACCAGAATGCAAGAGAGTTCATGGCAGGGGATTCATGGACAGCATCACTTTGGTTAGAAAAACCCTCCAAGATTATCTAGTCCAACCTTTGACTGAACATTACATGTAAACTATACCATAGCATTATCTGCTGCATCCAGTTATTTCTTGAACATCTGTGGGATGGGTGACCTCCCTGGGCAGTCTGCTCCAATGCTTGACAACTTTATCCATGAGAAAAATCTTCCTGAGGTCCAATCTGAACCTCCCCTGGCTCAGCTTGACTTTGTGTCCTCTGGTTCTGTGGCTGAGAGGAGAGGCCAAGTGACACCCAACTTTCTACAGCCCCATTTCAGGGAGTTGTAGAATGATGAAGTCTCCCCCGAGCCTCTTCTCCAAGCTAAACAGCCCCAGCTCCCTCAGCCACTCCTTAAAAGACTTGAGCTCCAGACCCTTCACCACCTCCTTTTCCCTTCTCTGAACACACCTCAATGTCCTTGTTGTAAGTGGCCTGAAACTGAACACAGGACCTGAGGTGCAACATCTCCAGTGTCAAGGACAGGGAAAATCCGGGCCCTAGTCCTGCCATTATTGCTGACACAAGCCAGGACACCGTTGGCCACTTTGGCCATCTAGGCACACTGTGGGACAAGGGAAAATGAGAATACAGAAACACATACATTTTAGGTATAATCTAATATGCAATCTATGCAATTCACCTAGAATGAGATTTCAGTGTGCAATTTCACTGACTTCGGTTCTCTGTAAAGTTGTTCAGATGTTTCTGCGTAGTTATTCAAGCACACTTTAGTTGTGTCCACCAGAAGTGAACATTTCTTTGATATCCATAAAACATCTAATCATCTCATCCTAAGAAGAAAGGGAGTTAACTCACAGCCAGCTCTCAACATTTACCATTACCTTTTATTTCTGTAGCTCAAATCTACTTCCAAGCAATTGATAATCACATTTTCAGCAACATACTCCCAAATATCCCATTGCAGTTTAAGTGCTTAGTGTAATGTGGTAGATTTTTGCTAGGGAAACCAGACATGTAAGAACTAGGTGCTTGAAAAATCTGCCCTATGGGTCTATCTTACTGACATTTCTGAGAAATTTACCCAGAATTTCTGCTCAGCTATATAGAGGAGCTCAAACACTCACTAAAACATTTTCTAAATCAGCAAAAAGTGTGTTTTGGACACATTTTAAGCACACAGTGGGCTTGGGTTTTTTTTGGTTTTGTGTGTGTGTTTTTTTTACTATTTTATGTTGATTTTTTTTTTTCTTCTGACATAACTTTAAAAAATATAAATTGAATGCAACAAGAAAACATGAAGGGAAATCAAAAAAAATGAATAATAGTCTTCAGAGGGCAGAATGTTGTTGAAGATGCTGTATCTCAAAGCAAGGAACCTACTATTTCTATGATACATTAATTCTTGAGAGAGCTGGATTTCTATTTCCTTGAGGCTAAAGTGCTGCTCAGAAAACTGAACACCAAAAAATTTCTGTTGTGGGGACAAATGTTAGTTATGATTTTCAAATCTGAGCAGGTTTTTTTGTGGGTTTTGCGTTGTTGGGGAATCATTTTTCCTGTATTTCTTAGATCAGGGTCTCGCAGTTCACTCTGAGAAGCTGAACAACAGTCAGTGCCCTTTCCGGCTCTATGCTCTACTATGCATTAGTAAGAGTTTAGCTACCTGTTAATGATACATAGTATACAGGAAAATCTGATTGAATATTTTAGTGGATAGCTGTATAATTATATTTGGCAGTGTCTGTTGTAATGATTTCCCTTACTTAAAGCAAGCACTCAGATATAAGATAGTTGCATTATTCTATACTTGTACTTTCTTTTTTATGGAGTTCCTGGTCTGGCATAATTGACTCTTCCTAGAAAGATTCTGTGGTGGCTTCTGATGTAAAATTTTGATATTTTTTGGTTTTTTTCCTTGTCCTGTAATTCCACATGTAATTTTGCCCATATTTTTGTAAGGTTATGTTGATTCATAGAAGAGATGCTGCAAGGAACACTAGATATTTCTATTGTGTACAGCTTGGCAAGCATTGCCTTTGCTAGGTTCACAGCACAAAGGTATCTCTCAAACCCTGTTTCTATCTGTTTTATGCCAAAAATGAGTTTGAGGTGAAGATAATACACAGTCTGGAGACTAAGTAATCAAACATACTGTTATCATTATCCCTTTTGTATACTCTGTCATTAACATAGAAAATGGAGATGATAGCCTGTAACTGCAAACAATAAATGCTGTTTTTCCTTCGAGCACTGATTTTAATAGCAGTTTAAAGAAGTTAACAAGCAGAATGAAAGGGTCATAAATGGAAGTTAACCCATAGCAGTTGGAAACTGAGAAATCCTTGTTGCTTTCCTGGTAGTGAGTCTAATTTGTTTAGAATAAAATCAATCTGCTCATTTCACAGTCTTTTTCACACTTCCTTCAGCAATCCACAGTGGATTACCCCCTTACTTTAAAAACTGTCTGCAATTATGATAAGCTAATGACTTTTATTTTGTGGTTTGCTGTAGCACAAAATTTTGCAGACCAATGAAGATGTCCTTTATTCTTAAAAAATAGTCAGCTACTGGTTTTTTACTTTGTCTTTGAAGTTGGGCATGATTATTTTTAAAATTAGATTTCAAATAAATATACAATCTGATGGCTTTGGAAATTCAAAGTGTTTTTTAATTATTGATGAATCGGCCAAACACTGCTGTTGAGTATGTAAACGTCCTTATTGTCAACCTGGTATTTGTTTAGCATGCCATGCATGCAACAAAACTTTGGAGTGATAAAATTTTATAGCCACGTTAAATTTACTTGCTGGAGTAAATTTCCTTTTTCGTACAGAAATCAGTTTAATACCGTGCTCCTTTGTGTTTTCTCCTGAATATACATTAGATTTATAGAGATGTTTTAATGGGTTATACATACATAATGCTACTAATTTTTCTCTGTCTTTCTGATTGTTAATTGTGTGAGATGTGTATTTCTGACAGCAGTTGAGTGGATATTCACAAATATATGATATAATTGAATTTTTCAATGTGTACTTCAAGAAGTTTATAGACTTGTATAGATAAATCACTGATTTTCATTTGTCAAATTCAAGATTTTCAAATCCTGATACTCTTGTATTTTTATTAGTGAATCTGTTAGAGGAAATACTTCTGGATTTTGAATGGTTTTCATATCTTTTTTATTTGTTTATGTAGATACTCTTCTATGTTGAGTACAAGTTATTGACCTGGTATAATATTTATAATTCTTCCTGGTTCTTCAGTATTTTATCTAGCTGTAACTTATTAAAAACCACAAATATGAAATGGGGATATTAATGACAAGTGGTTTAAATGTGAGACCTTCAAAGTGCATGTTAGAATATTTCAACACTTTGTTCACTGTAATTTTGCATTTTTTCATTACTTAAGTAATTAAAAAAAATCCTTAGGGTTGAATTATAGTAAAATTTTATACATCTCAGTACTAATTTTGTCTCCCAGTGGACAGCAATAATTTAGATGGGATTGTTTTTACTCTACCTAATTTATTCTTGGGGAGGGGGGAAGGGAAAAAATATTAACCTTACAAATTTTGCTAATTATAGTAATTTCATTACTATTGTTAATTTTTTTAGTAACCTCCATGCCTTCAGATATTTGTTCTTCTATATTTTGAAGAAAACATACAGATATACAGGGTTCTATAACAGAATGTGTTTACAGTATTTATCCCCTGGGTTAGCTATAACAGTAAGGGGAAGTACTGTGACAGATACCACTTGCAATCATTGCTACTGCTTTGTGCCTTCGAATCATTTTCTTCAGTTATTGAATTTTTTTGTAAACTTAGGTGAGGTGAGCAGCTTTAAATCAGTTTCATTTCTATCAAAGTGGATATGACAATGCAATCTTAGACCTTTACTAGTCTTACTAATTTTAAATCTGCAAGGTAAATGGTTGCATGGATGGTTTTGAACTGATTTGACTGCTGAGGTTAACTTCTTAGATTTCAAAATCTGATATAGAGGGAAAAATTGTCAGTTATCTTTGGGGGTTTTTATTGCTTTCGTTTTGTATTATATATCAGTGGAACTTTCTTGCCACAGTAGGTGTGCTTACAGTTTTAATGACCCCATAGTTTGTTCTGTCTCTTTTATTTGAATTTAGCTTACAAATTAATCCCTTTCCATAATGTCTGCTTTATACGTTAACAAGTATGAAAATAATCAAAATCTTTGTTTGACAGAGACTGTGTATATTTCTCTGTTTCTGATGTGAATATCATTTAGCAGGGCTTGTCTAGTTAAAAGGCAGTTAAAATAGTAATCACATATGATCTGTGTCTGTCATTTGTAGAAAAAAGTGCAACATAGTGATATGTGGTGATAACAATTCAGAAGGAAAAGAATATGAAATTCAGATAGCAGCTTGAACGATTTACTGTTAGTATGGGGCCCAATAGCACTACAAAGCTATAAACTCTGTCTTTCTAGATTGCCCAGTTAGGTGGCAGAGATGCAATTTGTCTTTTCTGAAGCCGCCTGCTGCTAGCTAGCTCCATCTCCTGTCACAGCCTATTAGCTCCCCAAGAAAATTGGTGGGAAATTGCCTGCAGATTGTAGGAAATTGCATCTCCAGGCCCTGGAAAAAATGTAGGATAGCACAACACTGATCCTCCCAGAGCAGCTATTAATACAGCAAAAGCTGACCTTTGGCATGGTGTGAAACGACTTTGCTGAATAAAGACTGTATTATATGTGGTTGAAGGACGGAAGGAATTATTATCCTAGCTACGCTTGTAGTCAGCCTGTTCTAGGAAGCTTAAGTATTAGCAGTAGGTTTTGCTGCCCATAAGTTCATCCCCATTGGAAGGTGGGAGAGGACATGTTAAAGCCTTATACAAAAATGCCATTGTACAAATGGGCAAAAACCCATTATATACTTAAATTATGTTAGTACATTTCAAATTCAAAGGTTTAGTGACAAAGGTGAAAAGTAATTTATAAGCTAATTGCAAAAAAAATTAATAGGTGCCTCTGCTCAGTCAAGTCTTGGTCTGACTAGGAACAATTTTTTGGCTATTTCATTCTATTTGTGTATACGTATTATACATTTGATTTTGGAGCAGTTACAGTGAAAAGGAATTTGTTCTGTAACTGCAAACTGTAAAAAGTCATGGGATACACATTACTCATCATAGATTTTAGCATTAAATTCCTTGCTGCTAGGAAGTTTCTGTCAAGTTTAAACCAACTCCCATGTGTTCTTTATGGTATGATATACAATGAGTTTCATCCTCTGTCATTTCTACTACAGATACTTTTCTAATTTTGTACTTTACCTCAGTTTTATAGGGCCTTTCAATAAAAGATTTAACTTTTCTGTGAATTCTGAGAGAGGGGGTATATAGAGTTAGTTTGCAATATAAAAATAAATACCAGCATTTTCTTTGAGCTTGCAATTGTACTTAGTTGATTCAAAGCCTCCTGAGGAAGATGTGGTTGTGAATCAGAATGATGTATTGATCAGAAGCAAGTATAGGAGGGCAGCAGCAGCAGGAAAAAAAGTAATTTTGCAATCAAGAGCATTGCTGTTTTTAACCTCAGATGAGATCTCCTGGTAACTGGCAGCCGCCAAGGGATCTAAGTGAAACCAATAGGTTAATTTCCTGTTGTATTAGTGTCCACTGTTGTAAATGAGTTAACAGGGCTTACGAACACTCACACCACTGATTAGACAAAATTAGTGGCCTGCCTTATAGAGCTGAGGCTGAGGCAGCAGGGCAAAGAAAGGTATTGCGCATAGTACAAAGCACAGCTGAAGGGGATCAAGAGAACTTCATCTTGTGGGGTTCTCTGGACCGCTATTTTGAATTCTTGTGATCATGAATACACACATATGTCAGTCTGAAATGCTAATTCACTGAAGCATTGTTTTTCTAAATTAGTTTCAGCACCTTTTATGGAAGTTATGCAGTTTAGTGCTGTGTTTAGTCTTTTCTTGTAAAACACTAATACAGGAATAGAAGAGCTGTGGTGCTTGAGCCTTTATTCTGTATTTATGATAGCTGTTCATCTTCCAAAGTATTACATATTAACTGCATTCTCAAAATAAACCTTGCCATTTAGTAACAAACTGGGCTTTTTGTATAGTTCAATACATATATTGGATGAGAAAAAAAACATTTAGAAGACACAGAAAATCTTCCCTATTTAAAGGATACAGAAAATCTGCTCTAGCTAATCACTGAATTTGCCTTCTCTTGTTACAAACAAACTAAATTGGTGCATGTAGTATTCAGAACTTCATTTCTTCTGGCTGAAGGCACTTATGCACACTGTTACCTGCATGCATACACTGGAGGCCAAGCCTATCATTCTACACAGAGCAGGGCGGTAACAAATCATTCTGTATGAAAAGCAGGAGCTTTATTTTCATAAATTCAAAGCTGCAAGCTCTTGATTTCTTATGGAAATAACCAAAATTCAGACAGGGCTGTGAGGAATATGGAGTGCACCAAAAGCTGCTCTGGACTGTTGGTTGGTTTGAAAGAGGATTGGCAGGGGGAAAAACAACTTCTGACAAACCATTTTGGCCAGCTCTTAATGACTGGAAAAGATGTGCAAACCATAAATAGTTGTAATGTCATGTAATATTTAATGAGCTCCAGCAAATGACAGCACACTAAACTGTGCTTGCTTCCTTTTTCTGTAGTTCAAAGAGAGTTTGATGTCAATATAATTTCTGGTCAATCCAACACTGGTCAGACCATGTTATTCATAATGCATAATTGCATGTCAATAACACATTAGTAAAAACAAAATCCAAGTTTTTTAATCAGCCTGATTTTATTTTGTAATTATGCCTTCCTAGGTAATGCTTCTCACCACATTAGGAAAAATGCAGCTTTTTTTTCACCTATCTCTGTTCAAATTTCCCATATTCTAAGTACAGAACCATGAAATTGTTCTAATTTACTGCAGTATGCTGATGAACATTAATTTTTTTGCTAATGTTATTTTTTCTAGACCCAGCAAGAATTTTTACTTTTTTTTTTTTTCAGCTGTTCATCGTACCCAGAATCATATTCATGGTCATTCATTGAAACAATTCACAACTTTTTTTCAAGTTCTTCATCAGTGGCATTTACTGGATATTTAATTTTTATGAAAAAATTGTACCTGAGTATTACTGAACTCTGTGATAGTATCTTTTCTCCTGCACCATAACTTTCTGGAACTCTAGCTGAGAGTAAACCAAGTCCCCACCATTTTCTCTTAATAATCCGACACTGAAAAAAATCCAAAATTACTTGGTTCATTCAGCAAAATAGCTTTTATTTCTATGAACTCTTGCAACATTTTTGTTTTGTATTGTACGAAAGATTCATCTTTGTGCTGCAAAAAGGCACTAAGAAGGCATATAGTGTAACTACAGCCCTTCTAAAGGCTTTTCATGCTGGGATGGTGCAGGGGTAAGTTGAAATAGGGTGGAAGGAATGAAGATGAAGACCAAAGCCTCCCTTTTGAACCAGCTGGTGCCTAAGCTGGGAGAGACCAATGGCCTCCAAGATAGGGCTAGCAAATGTTTGGAGGAGCAGAGGTCCCATGTACTGTAAAGCTGGGCATGGAGAAATGTAATCAAAAGTGTGCATCCAGGGTGCTAGCTGTAGTTTGGTCTCAATCCTGCCCAGGCAGCCCCAGTGCTGCTGGGGATAGGGGTGGGGCTGGAGTGCTGAGCAAGGAGCTGAGGGATGGGGAGGTGCAGGAGAGGGTCCAGTGTCTGAAGCCTGCTGGGAGAAGGGTTTCTGGAAGAAATTCAGGGGAGGAGAGTGTCAGTTGTGGGAAATTGGGCAATATTTGTGCATAAATCTCTTGTGGATGAGGATAAATCCCAAAATTTCTAAATAAATAATTTACACTACTGTCACCAAGTATTTTTGGGGTTCATGGCTTCTCCAAAATGGTCCAGGGGAAAGAAGAAAAAAAAGTGAGAGTGAATGGGTTTGTAGTGTGACACCAAGTCTTTGGGTGGTCATGCTACTTCCACTTGGGGGGTGTCTGCTAATTTAATAGTGAACTTGTCTCCCTCACCTCCCTGCAGCAAGCTGCTCTGCAGTGGATTCAAAGCACCTGAGGGGAATGAATTGCACACCCTAGCTCTTTTACCTTCCTTCAGACAGGGTGAAGGATTTATCTGGGGCTTATTTACTGGAAAAGAAGGTAACTGTGGATTGGCTTGGAAAAGAACATTGTTTTTCTGCCAGCAAGGAAGACTTTTCCATTTACAGAAGAAATTGAGATACATTGGAAATAGAAACTTGAGCAGCAATGAAGATGCAACATCAAAAAGGTAAGACTCTACTTGATTTAAGTTGTGTGGGTGGAATATTACATTTATGTTGAACAAAATGGAGCAAAGCTCAAAAACACTGTTGGTTGTTCTGAGTTTTTTCTTAAACGCTCAGGAAAAAAGGCAGTGGAAGAGGAAATAACCAAGTAAATGTTTATCTGTGTGTTTGATAATTTCCTGAGGAATGGTCTTATCCAACCAGGCAATAGCTACCAACCAGGTTAAAGTATAATATGCTTTTGTCAGAGATTTCAGCATTCCTGTTTGTGACAGCTTACTTGCAAGTGTTCTAATGAAAACAAGCTGTATCTAAGTACCATCAGAGGTCCTCTCTGATCCCAGGAAAACTTCATATTTGTAAGGAATTTCATCTTCCTCTTCAGGAACACAATATCTAGAAAAGGCTAAAAAACCCCCAGTGTAAGTATGTTGACTATTAACTCTTGATCAGTCAAACTGGAGACTTTGAAACCTGGATATAGAGCAAGAAAAAGATGAGGTATTTGCCCAGATGGAGGCTCGCCTTTTTTTAGAATGACATAACTATAGTATGATATTGCAAGCTCCTGTTTTGGTGTAATACAGGCCCATGCTACAAAATGCTGAACATTGTCTGGCATTTACGTCCAAAAAAAAAAAATCCTTTGATAATCTTACTGAAAATTCTTTGCTCTGTATTTTTTTTTCTAATCTAGCAAATAATACAGAAAATCACAGGTTCAAAATCATTGCCACTTTTCTAGGTCTGCTACCATAGAAATCCTTGAAAGTAGGTTTTATATTTATGTGAGTTGTTATGCTCATGTATAGTGACAGAATAATGTTCTGCCATGTTGCTTTGAAATGTTCCACAATATGTACTATAGCAGTGTCTTCCCCGCTACACTGCTTTTAAAAGTCAAAGACTTATAATAGCAATTTCCTATGCTTTCATACAAAGCCTGAAAATATGCCTCAAGCAAGACATTCAGTCAAAAGGAAAACATTGCCAGCTATTTGACTGTCCAGCTCCTTGGGAGGTAGCTTGCTGCTACACCAATGTGAAGAAATTCATATTACAAAAGAAAAATGAAAGAAAACAGAAATTAAACAATAAGAGCAGCTTCAGCTCTGAGCAATTGTCTGAGTATCCCAGAGTAATAACTTTTCCATTCTAGAAGAACAGTTTTAATTTGATCTTACTTTCACAGATTTATTTTCTGCTTCAGTTTTGAACTTTCACTAACTTATTTTCTGCTTCAGTTTTGAGCTTTCTAAAGGAAGTGTCTCCTTTTTCCAGTGTCTCTAATGGGAGACCTCTAAGTTGAAGGACCTCTCTAACATCTGTAACTCTTCTATTATTTTTTCCTCCTTGATGCTTGTTTGTTTTGGGGTTGCACATAAGCAAACTATCCAGTCCTGAGGAATCTGGGTGGTGAGTGTGTTGGGCTCCCGGACTCTTCTGCATGAATGGGTAAATTAAGACTAACCTCTTTAGATGAAACTAGTTAAAGTGGTTTTAAATCTTAACCTGCTGGATGTTGGCACCTTAGGAGGCCACAGTGGGTAGTATCTGGTTGTAATGGCAGAAGGAGCTTTTTTGTCATTTCTGCTAGCTTTGCAGTGAATGTCATTTTGTGCAATCAATATGTGCTTGATTTCCTGCTGCGGGTGGAGGGGGGTTGTCTCACAACTACCAATTCAGGCATCCAGCAGGAAATATATTGGGAAGAAAAAAAAAACCCACAACCAAACCAAATAACTGACTGGAAAAAAGCCTTTCTTTTTAGACCTCCTTGCTCCACCAAGGGGAGAATGACAGTCTCAGCCACTGTATGTCTCCTCTATTATACATCTATGCCAGTTTTTGCTAAAATCTAGTTAATTTTTAGCCAATTCTGTTGTATTTGTCCCATAAAACTACCTCATTTGTTTAGTGTAGGCCCCTATCTCCATATATTGTTCTTGTTCCCTAGTGTCTATTCATTACTTCAATAAAACAAGGACGAAACATAATCCCTATGCTGCTGTTTGTCTTAAAGGCTTCTCACCTCCTGCCAGCTCCTTTTCAAAGCTGAGTTGCTTAAGACTTGTCCAGTTGGATTTTGCTGAACTCTGAGACTAGAGATACTAAATGTTTTCTGTACAGCATATTTCAGTGCCTAGATATTGCCATTATGGCTTCTCTGTTTTTTGGGGAGGATTTTTTGCCTTTTTTTTTTCCTGTGCTATTGGAATTAGGACAGCTGTCTCTTTTTCATTTGCTGTGCAGACCAGAGAGATGTGCGTTGTCCTGTCCGGCAGAAATAATTTGATAGGAAAATTATTTGTGGACCATTCTTTCTCCCTGGTGGGGGGGGGGGGGAAATCATATTTTTAACTTCTCAATGGTTATGACTCAGTCCTGAGTGGGCTGTAAAATCATGACATGATTTTTTTCCCCTTTCGTTATATGAAGAAGGAATTTTTATCTTAAAAATGCCATTGTGGTTTCCAACCTTGCGAACTGTTAAAACTCTTCTGTTTATAAATCACTCCCTCACATGCAGTAGCTGAGATGACTTAACTTCAAACATAGCACTTGCATGCAGCCTTGACTTTATGGAGAAGGAGTTATTCTCAGGTGAACTGCAAGTGCAATAGAAAGCTCTTATTGTGCTCAAGTTGTCCTAAAAGCTCTTTGTATAACTTGAGCAATCATAGGAATATTGAAATGAACTTGGAACACTAGAATGTGCTTGGCTAGTTATAATAATGCAAAGTGTGGATTCAAAAGGATAGTAGTCTTTTCGTGGTCATCTTGCTCTGGGCATGCTTAATGGAGAAGACCTGGAAGTACTCAGCACTCCTGTTGGTGTTGTCAGATATGCATATGTGTCCAAAGTGCAGTGTGATGGACCAGAAGAGATCCTAAGAGAGCTTCTTTTCTGCTCCTTATCCAGACATTTGTAGCTTCAGCTATTGTAAAATCCATAGTGTCCTTGTCCAATTAGACACCATGTACTGTAGAACAGTGTTGAGATGTACAGATTATGTTTGCTTGTTGTCAAGTGTAAGTTAAAGTTCCTGTGATGCAGAAACACTATTTTTCCAGTGTAATAAGCATAAACCAAAAAATACGTGAGGATATTGATGTTAATGTAAAATGTGGCCTACCAGATAAAACACAGTGAATAATGTGGCTTGCAGACACAGGTGAAAAAATTGCTCCAAGAGATTCAAGGTTCACTGCAGTGTAAACAGAAATCAGGGGTGATCTGTTCTGTGTTCTCAAGACATAGTAAATACATTCTTCTTGCTACTGCTTACCTTTTGCTGGGTCAGGTATTTTAATACGCTACAGGATTCTCAACTTCCTGTCTTTCAAACAGGATTTCGTTTGTTATCCTTAAAAATTTAAAGTGTGTTTGAAACTTCAATCTTTGTTTAAGAAAATGGTTGTAAAATTCTTGGGTGTAGCAGCTGGCATATTCATCTCCAAGTTCCAGGGCAGAAAGTTGAAAAGTTTTTAGAGAGATGAGCCTGACCTGGTTATTAGTTGTATATAATTTTGCTGTGCTTTGTGAAGAGCAGGTACATTGTGCTGGAGAACTGGGCTACTTCAGTAGCTGTTAAACACCTTCTTCTAGTTCAGGATTTCTTATGTGCTGTCCATATACTTTTATTTGTTGGTTTCTGCTTTGTTGTTTGCTAATCCCAATATAACATGGATATCTTGTCTGTTCCTCCTTTTGGGTGAGTACGGACATCCATTTATCTGGAGGAGAATGGAGAAAGAATGATAAATTCTAAGAAGTTATTCTGATCTAGGCATATTTTGCACTCCTAGGAGCTCCTGAATAACCTACCTTATGGGCAGGTACTAATTTTGTGTGCGTGCGTGTGTGTGTGTGTGTGTATGTGTGTGTGTGTGTGTGTGCGCAAAATACTAATTTTAGACACTAATGGCCTGATACACTGACTTGGGTGTCTGTAGATGCTACTTGCTGAGTATATATTGTGATGTCATGAAGAAAAAGAGTAATAAGGCTGTCTGAAGGAAAGGAAGATACCAAATGGGGCTTTCCTTGTTTGTCATTTGTCATTATGATTACCATTCAATTACACAATCTTGGAGCAGGTACCAGCAGGCTTTCAAAAGAACCATGGAGCCTATCACAGATTACTGCTGGGCCAAATATGATGTTGCTAGTCATATACGTGGAACTGGAGGAAGAATAATACTCAGCAATCTGCCGTAACTAAATCCAGATGGTCCATTTTATGTTTCCTTTAAAATGCAAAATGTCTCCTGTGAATTCATTAGAACCATATTGTAGCTTTCTTTTCCAGTATACTTTTAGCAGCTAGGTTTGAAAAGTCTTGGTCTGCCAAACTAATCTCAAGTCCCTGATTATTTTATTTTAAACTATTTAACTAATCTTTTTCTTCCCCCTCCCCCCCCCCCCCAGCTTCTTTTTCTTGTGTAGTTTGTCTTTCCCTTTTCTATGTTTTTTAAAAAGTACACCAGTGTACAACACTGAATTATTGTCTTAGGGTATCTAGAGATAGCTAATACCTTGTGTTTTCTCTGGGATTAATCTAGATGTTTGAATAATATGGAGTTGTAATTGTAATGTATTCAGCCAACATTGATGTCTTGTTTGTACCATGGCTGGATCAGTTTACTGAATAAGAAACATTAGACCTAATAACATAGATGTCTTTACCCATGTTTCCAGACCATTTATTCCTCGACCTTTTTGTTATTTTGGATTTTCTCCTTAACTTATTTCACAGATTTGAAAAAAATACCCAAAATTTGAGACTGAGGTTCTTATTTAATTTTTTAATCAAAGTAGGCTACAGCTGAAGTAATTCTGAGAAACCAAATAAAATGGTTTTATGTTAATTCCAGTAGAATTAAATCTTTAAGAACACTCTAATAGCTACTACTATTGGAGGAAAAAAAAGTCCATCTGAACTCAAGACCCCAAGAAAATACTAAACTCTTAGTTCTGATGCATGAGTATGCCTGGTTTGTTTTTTTTTTTTGTAATATGTATCAGGCGATTATTAAGTGATGCCTTTTCAGTTTTCTAAGATGCTTCCATTCCTGCAGTGAACTTGAACTTTAACATTCAGAGACCAGTGTTTGCACATGAGTCAGTGAGATGCAATCAGCCATAGTATTGTTTGGACAGTGTTTGCTGTACCTGGAACAATGGGCTTACTTATTTTGCTGACATGCTGCTTTTGGTATTTAAATAGTGTCCAGTAGGAACCAGCATTTCATTAGTCTCCACTCTTTGAAACAAGCAAACCAAAAGGGCATCTTGTGCTGAAGACTACGGGATCTGCTTCAGAGTAAATTGAGCAAACTGTCAGAAAGGTGAAGTGGTAGACCAGGTTAAGCACTGTAAAGATTTTTTTTTTTTAATTGGAAAACCAAAGAAATAAACGGAAGGAGTAGTTTTTTTGTAACACAAGAGAAACAAGCACTGGTACTTGCAAGGTGTTTTTATTTTTGAAGCAGAAAAACATTCAAGGGAACATGCTAGTGCTGGTCAGACACAAAACAAAGACAGTATTGTACAACAAGGAGTTGTGTAATGATATTCATATCCAGCCTCGCAAATTTTGTCTTGTGTGAGAATGCATCAAGAGTTGGAGGTGGGAATCAACCAATGCTTAGAATTTCAATGCCCAGAAAATCGTGACCTGTTCCAAAGTCTTTATATTTCAGGTATCATGAAGTAGAAACCTCTGAGATGCTGCCAGGAGCTCTGTGACCACAAGACAGACACCTGGTACAGGTTGCTGGAATCATTACAAGTAAGACACATTCCCAGAAGCATGTGGGATTCAGACTTCAGACTCACAATGGAAAGATGTAGGCGTTTTTTGGCAAGCTTTTGAAAACACAGACATTCAAACTTGCAGAAATGTTGTCATTGACTGCAGCATATCTGGAATTTTATCACATTTTTCTATTCCATGCTTCTAAAAGCCAGGTCTGCCTGACAAAACAGCTGTATCTATTTTATTTTCATTATTTCTTCAGGGTTCTGTTGAAGACCTACTAGAAATATTCATAATTGCATTTCAGAGCTGTGTACAAACACATGAGAAATTTTCTTCTTTTGTTAGATTTCTTTTTGTTTATTTGTTTGTTTGTTTGTCAGAAAAGGTAATGCTTTGTGATGATCAATTACCTGAGGTAGTTTAAGCCTGTTGGAGCTCTTGTCAGCTTACCAAACTAAACTTTCAGTTTTTGCTGAGGATGCCAGTATTTCCCAAGTCTCCTGGGAAACATCAATCATAAAACAAGCTTTTAATTTCAACAAATAATAATTTAAATGCAGTTTTTGGACACAAATTCCAAAAACTGGTATGTCTTTTGGTGAAGGACTTTTCTGAGAAAACCCAAGGAGTCTTCCTCTAGGAAAGCTGCTGCTTTTAGAGACTGTCACCAAGGAAAAAAAGCTGAGCAAATACTAGGTTTAGTGCATGCCAGGATATGGCCCTAGGCAGCATGAGTGCTTTTCCTCAGTTAATGATCTTCAGTTTTCTGCAATTCTGTTGTGAAACAACAGTATAACAAAGACCATGACAGCACAGCTAGTGCTTTTAACTTATAAATGCCATATATGCCATATAACTTCATCCTTCTTCTTTTTTTCTCTTCTGCCAAGAAAAAAACCTGAATAGCCAGAATTAGTGTTCCTTTACTACCAGTTCACTTGCCTATCAATTTTATTCAAAAAACAGACAATTCAGTATGTGAAAGAGGGCTGGTAGGGACCTCTGTGTGAGGTTCTTGGAAGGGTAATCTCATTCCAAAAATCTAGGTGGCTGGAATTCCCTCCCCCTCCCTCCCCCCTGTCCCCCCCCCCCCCCCCCTCCCACTTAAGGATACAAATCCTTAAGTGTTAAGTCAGGCAGAAAATGAGTCTAGTCCACATTTATTTTACTGAATGGCAGTCAACTCCCGTCTAATCTTTCAACATATATTTGTTCAATGGATCAACAGATTGTGTAAGCAGCATGACGGATGGGTTTAGAAATGTGTCTGCTTATGTTTGGTTTGTACTGAACCACTGACCATTTTGTGTGTGAATTCATCATAAATTACATCTCCAGGTTACTGAGTAAGAGCAAGGAGGGGAAACCCTTGTTCTCACTGTGTTGGAAGGCATCTTACACAGCTGTCAGCCTCCAGAATGGAAGCTGAATAACATCAGTACAACTTTAGCTCTGTTTTTCCAAGGCTGAAGGGGTATGGCTCTGCTTTCACAAGATTTTGCTAATTGCAACTCTCCTGCTCTTTGAAGGTAACATAAGGGAAAAGGCAAAAACTGTTATTGTGAATTAAAAGTGTGATAACTGGGGAACAAGGATGTAATAGGGATTGTGTGTTCTTTTGGGTGCATTTGACAAAACCAAGGCTAAGAAACTCCAGAAATCTATAAACTTTTTAAATAATGAAAATGCATACTAAAATTTCATTGTTACAGCAAATGCAGAAATTACCTGATGGGTTGTATTTAGTAATATATGAAAGCCAGCTAGGAGGGTGCCACTCCAAACATCAACAGGAGTGTGGACTGTGTAAATACTTTGATTTTACTCTTCCTAATCTGAAAATTTGTTTTAATATACTTGTTATGTGACTACTGCTACAGTGAGAGATGAATGAACAGAAGGATGTTCTAGTATCTAGAAACTGCTCTTCTGCAAAATGGCCAAGGAGTAGGAGACATGGAAATTACCAGAGTCCTGCTGAGCATCTGTTGGGGATTGGTTCTTTCCCTTTTCCCTCTGTGGACTTTTCCCCATTCTTATGCAAAAATACCTGTTGATTAGGCCCTGGTGGCAGGGAGAAGGGGGGAGGGGAGGGAAGGGAAGAGGGAAACCCCACAGGATTCAAACATCCAGAAGAGCAGACAGAAGGTACTGGCTCGGCCCATTTCGCCCACCGAGTTCAGACGAGAAGGGCGATCGCCGCCTCTGCCCCCATCCCTCCAATATGTATGCCCAGGAAGGAAAAAATAACCAGAGCTAGAGGGGCCCTGCCTCTAGCCAGGGAGAGGCACGGGAAAACCGGGTCTTTTGGATGGTGTGGATCCGATGGCCTGGCACATCAGAGCCACAGAAACATAGGGCATTAGTTGACACTGGTTCACAGGTCACCCTAATACCATCAGAACATGTGGGGGAAGAGCCTGTTTCTATTGCTGGGGTGACAGGGGGATCACAGGAATTGACTTTGCTGGAGGCTGAGGTGAGCCTGACTGGGAAGGAGTGGCAGAAGCATCCAATTGTGACTGGCCCAGAGGCACCGTGTATTCTAGGCATAGACTTCCTCAGGAATGGCTATTACAAAGACCCAAAGGGACTCAGGTGGGCTTTTGGAATAGCTGCTGTAGAGGCGGAAAACATTAAGCAATTGAACACCTTGCTTGGACTGTCAGAGAGCCCATCTGCAGTGGGACTCCTGAAGGTGAAGGAGCAGCAAGTGCCAATTGCCACCTCGACAGTGCACCACAGGCAGTACAGGACAAATCGAGATGCCGTGATCCCCATCCACAAGATGATCCGTGAGCTGGAGGGCCAAGGGGTGGTCAGTAAAACCCACTCACCCTTCAACAGCCCCATCCGGCCTGTGCGTAAGTCTGACGGAGAATGGAGATTGACTGTGGACAATTGTGCATTGAATGAAGTGACTCCACCGCTGAGCGCTGCCGTGCTGGACATGCTGGAACTCCAGTAGGAGCTGGAGTCCAAGGCAGCAAAATGGTACGCCACCATTGACATTGCCAATGCATTTTTCTCCATTCCTCTGGCAGCAGAGTGCAGGCCTCAGTTTGCTTTCACCTGGAGGGGCGTGCAGTACACCTGGAACCAACAGCCCCAGGGGTGGAAATACAGCCCCACCATCTGCCATGGACTGATCCAGGCTGCACTGGAAAAGGGTGAAGCTCCAGAACATCTGCAATACATTGATGACATCATTGTGTAGGGGAACACAGCAATGGAAGTATTTGAGAAAGAAGATCATCCAGAGTCTGCTGGGAGCCGGTTTTGCCATCAAGAGGAGCAAAGTCAAAGGTCCTGCCCGAGAAATCCAGTTCCTGGGAGTAAAGTGGCAAGACAGGAGGCGCCAAATCCCCACTGAGGTCATCAATAAGATCACCGCGATGTCTCCACCAACCAACAAGAAGGAAACACAAGCTTTCCTAGGTGCCATAGGCTTTTGGAGAATGCACATTCCTGAGTACAGCCAGATCGTCAGCCCTCTCTACCTGGTCACCCGGAATAAGAACGAATTCCACTGGGGCCCTGAGCAGCAGCAAGCCTTTGCCCAGATCAAGCAGGAGATCGCTCATGCTGTAGCCCTCGGCCCAGTCAGGACACGACCAGAGGTGAAGAATGTGCTCTACTCTGCAGCTGGGAACAAGGGCTTGTCCTGGAGCCTTTGGCAGAAGGTACCTGGTGAGACCTGAGGCCGACCTCTGGGATTCTGGAGCCGAAGTTACAGGGGGTCTGAAGCCAACTACACCCCAACAGAGAAGGAGATCTTGGCTGCTTATGAAGGAGTTCAAGCTGCCTCAGAGGTGATTGGCACAGAAGCACAGCTCCTCCTGGCACCCCGACTACCAGTGCTGGGGTGGATGTTTAAAGGGAAGGAAGGTCCCCTCTACCCACCACGCCACCGATGCCACATGGAGCAAGTGGATTGCCCTCATCACACAGTGCGCCCGTATCGGAAACCCAAATCTCCCTGGGATTTTGGAAATAATTACAAACTGGCCAGAAGGTGAAAATTTTGGTCTTGCCAATGAAGAGGAGCAAGAACCCAGGCTGATGAAGCCCCGCCATACAACCAACTGCCAGCAGACGAAACTCGCTATGCGCTTTTCACTGGCGGTTCCTGTCGCATTGTGGGGATGAACCAGAAGTGGAAAGCAGCCGTATGGAGCCCCACACAACAGGTTGAACAAGCTACTGAAGGAGAAGGTGGATCAAGTCAACTTGCTGAACTCAAAGCCGTTCAGCTGGCCCTGGACATAGCTGAAAGAGAGGTGGCCAAAGCTCTACCTTTACACTGATTCATGGATGGTAGCCAATGCTCTGTGGGGCTGGCTGGAAAGATGGAAAAAAGCTAACTGGCAACGTAGGGGAAAACCAATCTGGGCTGCTGATGAGTGGAAAGACATTGCCAGTCGGGTAGAGAAGCTACCCGTAAAGGTCCGTCATGTAGATGCCCATGTCCCCAAGGGTCGGGCTAATGAGGAGCACCAACACAATGAGCAAGTAGATCAGGCTGCAAGGATAGAGGTGTCACAGATAGACTTAGACTGGCAACACAAGGGAGAGTTGTTCCTGGCTCGATGGGCCCACGATGCCTCAGGTCACCAAGGCAGAGATGCTACCTATAAGTGGGCACGAGACCGAGGGCTGGATCTCACCATGGACAGTATTTCCCAGGTTATCCATGACTGTGAGACGTGTGCTGCCATCAAGCAAGCCAAGCGAGTGAAGCCCCTCTGGTATGGGGGGCGGTGGTCCAAATATAAGTATGGGGAGGCCTGGCAGATTGACTACATCACACTGCCTCAGACACGCCAAGGCAAGCGCTACGTGCTGACCATGGTGGAAGCTACCACTGGATGGTTGGAGACCTACCCTGTGCCTCATGCCACTGCCCGCAACACCATCCTGGGCCTGGAAAAACAAGTCCTTTGGAGACATGGTACCCCTGAGAGAATTGAGTCAGACAATGGGACTCATTTCAAGAACAGCCTCATAAATGCCTGGGCCAGAGAACACGGCATTGAGTGGGTGTACCACATTCCTTATCACGCACCAGCGGCTGGGAAAGTGGAACGGTGCAATGGGCTGCTTAAAACCACCTTGAAGGCACTGGGTGGGGGGACTTTCAAAAACTGGGAGATGAATCTACCAAAGGCCACATGGTTAGTGAACACCCGTGGTTCCACTAATCGAGCAGGCCCTGCCCAGTCTGAGCCCTTGAGAACACCAGATGGGGACAAGGTTCCAGTGGTGCACATGAGAGGTATGCTAGGAAAAAGTCTTTGGGTGAACTCTGCTTCCAGCAAAGACAATCCGATTTGTACAGTGGGTTTTGCTCAAGGACCAGGTTGTACCTGGTAGGTGATGCAAAGGGATGGAAAGATCCGATGCATACCCCAAGGAGACCTTGTTTTAGGGTGAAATACCTATGATACTGTGGCTGTATCTGTAACTATATGTATGTCTATAATTTAAAGATTTGTATTTCATGCAGCATGATCGTATGGGAAAATTCGGAGTGGATAATGTTGGGGATTAGTTCTTTCCCTTTTCCCTCTGTGGAATTTTCCCCACTGTCATGCTAAAGATACCTGTTGGCTAGGCCCTGGTGGCAGGGTGTAAGGGGGAGGGAAGGGAAGAGGGAAACCCCGCGATATCCAAAAATGCAGAAGAGCAGACAGAAGGCACTGGCTCGGCCCATTTCCCCTGTGGAGTTTGGACAAGAAGGACAATCGCCGCCGCCGCCTCTGTGCCATCACTGCCATCCCAGTGCCAGGAGCCATCCTCACTGCTGTCAGACCCTGCCCTGCTGCCTTCTCACTGTAACCTGCCACCATCCAGCACTCTGCTGAGCACCAGGACCCACACCGTGAGCGGAGGGCTCTCTCTCCATCTCTCTCTTCCCCCTGGGACAGCGCTGCCATCACCCCCAGCCCTCCTGCGGCTCTGCGGGACCTGCCCGCCCCCAGCACCGGGAACTGCAGCTCAGGGAAAAGGTGCCTGCAGCCAGAAAGGACTGGGACTGAGTTACTGCTCTGTTTGGTGCTAATTTCATAGTTGTTGTTTTTGTTTGTCTTGTTAGATATATTAGTAAAGAATTATTATTCCTATCACCATATCTTTGCCTGAGAGCTTCCATAATTCCAAAATTATAATAATTTGTAGGGAGGAGGGATCACACTCCTCATTTCAGAGGGAGGCTTCTGCTTTTCTTAGCAAATACCTGTCTTTCAAACTAGGACAGCACCCCTTCCCAGAGGCCAGAAAGCCAAAAAACATCTTTCACTTTTGGTGATTGTGTTGGCTTTGAGCCACTGCTTACCCGGAGAACATAGGGAGGTGACACTAAGCTTCCTTACCCATATGCATCCCTTCACAGGGTTGAGTAAGGGCTTAAAAAGAGAGAAAATGTGAATAAAGGGTCACCCCTATGGCTACCACCCATCCTGATTTCCATCTAAAAGTTATGGTTTTGAAAATAATTTTGAACATGAAACAGGCTTGCTTTATCCTATCTATGTTTCTGGAGGCAGTGAGCCCCACATGTGACTCCATACAGCCTGCCCCAAGCTTTGGTTAAGCAGGTTTGAGCTAAAACTGAATGACTTTGGAAAAGAGAGACAATAGGAAGAGAGCCAAAGAAGAAAGACACAGAAAAAAAGAAGAAGAAAGGCAGAGGACCAGGTTTCTTTATGCAGACATTGGGGAGAACCTGAAGGAGAGTGATATTGGCCACTTTGCTCTTTTAGACAGTTCTGTTCTTATGAAAGAAATTTTCATTCATGTGTGATTTGTGTTATTCTCTTTTTTTTTTTCAGTCTCCTGTGCATTGAAACTTTTTAGTTTCTTGTGCACTGAGAATTTTTAGAATTGATAGGAAATGATTGATTTTTTTTGTTTTTTGAAAGGCTAGACTTCAATGGAAAGCGTGCACTGATTTTTTTTTTTAAAACAAGCACAGGGAAAAAAGCTATTTTTTGCCAACAAAGTGCGCATAATTATGTTTTAACTTGATTTTTAAAATTTTCTTGTGAAGAGTAAGTTTATAATTTCTCTCTGGAATAACGTTTCCAACTTTCAGTTCAGCAGAAAAATAATTTCTTTCTGATCATCTCTAATAAGTGCTGAAGAACCTGATAAGTAAAAAAAAACTGAGAAAGAGGAAAGCAGCCTTAACATTATGAAGAAGAAACGAGGAATGAAAAATTAAACATATCTATAGAACAAGATTTAGGGCACAGAAATGAAAATGAAGCTTGTAACTGAGAGAACAGCATGAATGCTACCCTGAGAGCTTGAAACCACTTTTTCTTAGCCATCACTCTCTAAAAAAAAAATATTCTAACAACTATTCAGTGTAGTAATCCCTGGAGTGTAATTTTAGTAATTTTACTTACTGTATTTCTTTTATATAGGTCATAATAATGACTGAAATTTCCCTACCCTCTTCTGTCTTGCTAAGATGTAGGCAGCTTTAGAAACTGCTTCTAGAATACAGTATTTTCCAAATATTGGCTCAGGGAATAAAATGGCTGTGAATGCCCGTGTTTGCTGAAATAAATAATCCTATACTGTCCTTGCGAATATTTTGTTGCTTTTTCCATTCCCTTTTTTTAAAAAAATAAAGTTGAATGGGATTTTTTGAGTACCCCCTTATGTACCATTAAAAGTTTAGAATATCACATTATTGCTTTTATCCTTTGTTTATTTTCAGCTCTTCCTCTAAACAATACAGAGTTCCTTTCTTAACCTAAAACTGTGGTATTATTGCCAGTTTCTTCATTTTGAAAAAATAAATTACATAATTAAATCAAAACAAAATGCCCTTCACCCAGGAATAAATGCATAAACTTACCAATGCATAGATAGAAATATCAATAGGTGTCTTTACTACTTTTTTGACAGCTACTGCTTAATATAATACACTGAATACCCTGTCTACAAATAGAATTGTGATTTAGTGAATGATTCCATTTCATCCATGCCCTTGTGTGTATAGATACTATCAAGAGAATTGCTTGGACATTAAAACTCATAATTTTCTCTCAGCATGTGTTATTTGTCAGGCCAAACTGAAAATTGTAGTACAATAAATATATTAATTCTCTCATTTGAAAAGTAATTACTTTAGAAGTATTATTTCTGTATACTTATCTAACTACATAATTTATTTGTTGTTGTAATGATTAATTGCAGAAATTCAGTTAGAATATCTGCTGCCCCACTACCAGTAAAATGGCAGTTGCTTTTTGAAACTAAGGCTAATTGAAAACCTGATTTCTTTTCAATAATCATGTTATCTTTTCCAAAGAAAATTATTTTTTGTTGCTGAAAATATAATTCCTTCTATTCTCAGATGCTGCAATCTCCTCAGGTTCCTCTTTTTCCTGGTGCTCAAAATTCCTGACTGAGTTTCATTTGTGAGGGTGCTGGAGGAAATACAATCACTCTAAATACCAGTAGTGCATCCCAGGAGAACATGGGCTAACTGAACAGATTTATCTACAAGAAGAATATGGACATAAAATCTTCAAACTAGAAGCCCCATATAATATGATTATGAAACATATTTTTAAAACTTTACTTTTGTCCATTCAAAGTTTATCTCCATCTTGCCCCTTTCTTCATAATACTTTGAGTAATTTTAGATGGGAAATATAAGTTCTCCTTTGAAGCCCAAAGCTGCCTTTGCAAGTCCAACAATTCAAAAGTAGATCTCAAAGTGTTTTTCATTCTGAGTGCTCAGAAGACTCACAGTACTCACAGTATGCAAATTGAAATTTATTCTCATTCTAATTACCTTTTAACTATATTATATAGCTGAAGTAGCATGAATCCACTCTTCAAAGTGTTGAAAAAAGATTTAGAGAGGATAAACAACAGAAAACTTATGGTGTGTCACACTGATCCCTTCACCAGCATTGGCAAATGCTTAGCTGAAGGTTAAGCTGAGACTAGAGACGTGGTGCTGAGGTACACACAGGTGAAAACAGTGTTAGTGCTGCAGTCCTCTCTGAGATGCCTTCTGAGTAGTCTTAAAACATAACAGACATAAAGAGATTCAGATATGCTTATGCATGGTCCTCTATGCATGTTATGCTTGCTTCCTTCTGCAAGTAACCTTCTGCAAGAAATTCAGGTTTAGGTATCTAGCTCTGCTTCAGATATCTCTTTTTATAAAGGATATATTTGGAATTTTGTTTATTCAAGACAAAGACTTCTCCCATGGTTGTTTTAAATTAAATATTTTTTTAAACTTTTGACTTTTAAAAATTAGGAGTTCACCATTTTTGCCACCTGGTTTCCAAACTGGAAAATCTACCTTTATTGTATTCTATCAAAAGGATGTTTGAACATGTTTTTTTCTCTTTTTTTTCTGTCTGCTGCTTAACCTGCTTTTTATCAATGTTTGAGACTATGGGATTAGTAAAAAAAGCTTCATAGTTCTTTACTGAAGGAAGATACAGTACAGTACAGTAGAGTGGCTGGCTAAGAGCCAGCTTGTTTTTAATCATCTGCTAAAGAAATGCATTGCAATTTTAGATGGTTACTGACATTTTCATATGGAAGCATGTTTTGATTAGAGTCTTCCTTTGCTTTTCAAGTATAAATTGGGAAAGTTTCAAGTGCTTTCAGCAGTAGGATCTGGTTTGAATAAAGTCTCAAAATATGGTACTGGAGTATGCTAGAACAGAAAAAGCAGTCCTGGTGAAAAAGCAACTGAGAATACATTTTAAGAGAAGGCCAGCCTGTGGAAGTGAAGTCTTGCAAGTTGCCTTGTGCCTTGCCCTTAATCTTTTGCAGCACCAAGGTTCAAGATCCATAGCTGGTCATGGAAACCCTAGTCTTTGGCCCCATGTCTCCAAGTTGTTTCTGCGCTGGCAGGCAGGGAGACCATTATGGCTCAGGATGTTACTGGCCCCTGTTTAAGTTGTCAGGAATGGCTTTCCTGAGCAGCCTCTTGCAGGCTTTTTAACTACATTCTCTCAGTCTTATTTGTCTGTTTAATGATATGTTGCTTACCATCTTCTGTATAGTGCTTGAGATTCACATCTAAAGTGCAATGTAAAAGCTAGGTAGCACTAATCTATAGTAGCAGCTTGTTAAAATGTTGTGGTTTCAGTGATGTATTCATAACCACTCTAACATAAGATAAATATGACAAGTGCTAATTCCAAACACCCACAATACTGAAACTGAGAACAGCTTAGCTAAAGCACTTTGAATTTCCTAAGGACATCTGAGGTCTATGGTTACAACATCTCAGTCTGCTTTTATCTGAGCATCTCAGGATGCTTTTACCTGAAAAATTAAAACATTGCAATAAAGTTTCAAGATTAAGTGATGAATGCTTGTTTTAAAAGAGGTTAGGGCAGTAATGCTATGCATAGGTTTGAAATCTGCAAACATTTCTTATTCTCCACAAAAAGTGAAGGAAACTGTAGGTAAGAATAGGTTGATCTCCCCGTGGGAAAATAAATAAGCTAACATCCAAGCACCTAGACCTATGCATTAGTACAACTTCATTTGAGAGCATCCCTTTTAGTGAGATTTTCCTGAAGAGTTTGTGTCATCTCACAAGAGATCCTAATGTGATAAGGAAGCCAATTTGGCGGAGGAAGAGAAAACTGTTCTTCAGATGACATGTTATCAGAATTTTGTCCTTTTTTGGTTGGAGTGGAAAGTTCTGTACACAAGTGCTGAAAGGTGGCCCCATCAGTGCCCAGTGATGTCCAATTACAATTGCAGGAATTTGGAATTTTTAATTTAAAAATGAGAGAGACAGAAAAAGTGAAACTGCGTCATCTTCAAATTACTTTTGCCTGTGGGATTTCTATGTGGAAGATGTTAAAATAATGAAAAGCCTGATGCCAAATTAGAAGAAAGTTCAAGATGTCAGTCACGCCCTGAGGAATTACTGAACAAACAAGTACCTTGCTAGTGACTCCAAGAAGGAGAAAGACCCTTTCATGACAGACAGTAAAAGGTGTTGCTGCAAGACAAGCATGGGATGCTGAGAAAAAAAAGAGAAAGACAAGAGGTGTGTGAACAGTCTGCAAATCACAAAGCAGGGTCTCAGCTATACTCTGTTGCGTTTGGACATTAAAATATGATTTGTGCATAACTGCTGGAAAAGCTCTGTCACACAGCAAAAGAAGGAAGCCTATAATGGGGATGCATATGTTATAACGTGGGGCTCATTTGGAATAGTGGAACAGTGCAAAAAGGGGATTCTTTCCCATAATAAATCTCACACACTGATACCTGTGGTCTTCCAGCAAGAATATAAGAAGCTTTGCTAAAAGGACAGTGATTATGGTATCTTTTCCATTGTTTTTTATTAGTTATTCTATTGTGAAGTATTTTTCCAGAAACTGTTGTTCTCTGTAGATATTAAGACACAAAAAAATGTTTCTGGGTTCCAGATCATAAAAAATTAAAAGTTGTCTACGTAGAGTATACCTACAAAGAAGCAGGGAGAGAGATCATGAGCCTCTATCCTATTTGCCCAAATTTCACTTAGTCTTGAAACAGATTATTTATCTCTCTCTCTTTTCTTTTTATCTATCTTTTCCTCTCTTTTATTTTTTTTTCCTCTAGCTCTTAGCCCCTGAAAATATGCTAAAAATTGTGAGGGTTTTTAATAGAGAAAAGTATTATTCCTTTGCTGGTTTTTTCCCTCTGAAGTATGTGATGCAGTTATTTTGTATATTTGAGCTGTTTTCCCTGACACTCCAGCTAAATCTTCCTTCGGTTTTTCCTTTGTGTGAGATATGGTTTCCTTATTGAAGTTATAATGAGCTTATCTTCATGAATCACTAGAGATCAGCCAGGCTAAACTCTCCACATTAAAGTTCACCTAACAGTGATACTATTCACTGTAACCCAAAGTTTAAATGGAATATCATCTTATTATATAAATCAAGCTCAATAATAAGTATGTAAAAATTACAGATCTACCAATATAATTTACTTATTTTTTATCATAGAATATCTTAGGTTGGAAGAGACCCTAAAGATCATCTAGTTCCAACCCCTCTGTACAGACAGATGGGTACAGACACCTTCCACCAGATCAGTTTGTTCAAAGCTCCATCCAGCCTGGCCCTAAACATTTCCAGGGATGAGACATCCGCAGCTTCTTTGGGCAACCTGTTCCAGTGCCTCACCCCCACATTAAAGAATTTGTTCCTAACATCTGATCTAAACCTACTCGCTTTTAGTGCGAAGCCATTCCTCTTGTCCTGTTCATTATACGCTCTTGCAAAGAGGCCCTGTACAGCTTCCTTGACACTGGAAGGCCATAATTAAGTCACACTAAAGTCTTCTTTTCTCTACACTGAACAATCCCAGTTGTCCCAGCCTTTCTTCATAGGCAAGGTGCTCCATCCCTCTAATCATCTTGTTGGCTGGCCTCCTCTGGACCCATTCCAACAGACCCCTGTCATTCCTTTGCTAGGGATTCCAGATATGGATGCAGCACTTCAGGTGGGATCTCACCAGAGTAGACTAGAGGGGCAGAAAGAATTTATAAATGGTCAAAAGACTGCATTCTTCTGTCATGTAGCTATGCAACAATTAAAAATGGTGCAAACTTTTAATAATATTCCAAAGTACTCATTACATTGAAACTAAGCAGAAGTTTAGCCCCTTAAAAAAAAGGAAAAATATTTGGATTTTAAAAGTCTGTATGCAATATAAGACAGGAAAAGAGTATTGCTACTTTTCTGCTTACCTTATACTTTGAAATAGTAGTTCATGTAGCTCCTTCTCATTTCACCTGGTTTCTAATTGTAAAGTGAATGGTAAGAAGTGTTTTTCCTTGGATGTGGTATAACAGCAGAAATCCTCAAGGTAGGTCATGTATATCTGGAAAAGTAACTTTCTGACTTAATTTTTATGCCTTTCTCTTTAGGAAATACCTACTTCAGGATTAAGATCCTCTTTGGAAACTAGATGTTTCAGTGCTGAAATTAGCTCTTTTAAGAGGGAAGTTATACAGTGAGTTGGCATCTTGTTCTTCTGATTTGGGAAATGTCATATAGAACTACATGTACTGTCAAAGGCAGGAGTGAGAGGGGAAATTTGAAACAATGATAATACACTTGCTTTTAAAGGCTAGCAGAGCATGAAGACTCCCCCTAGGAGGCTCTGTCCAAGGTGACCAAAATCTCTCAGGAAGATTTCCAGTAGAAACTTCTAAATAAATTTATTTGTAGTTCTTTGGCCATAGCTGTATTATTGAAGTATTTTCCCTTTGTGCTAGGCTGTTTTCCTTTCTGCTTTAATGTATATGTCGTACTTGTTTATATAATCTCCTGAGGCTTTAATTGTGCAATTAATCTGCATGCTATTCTTAAGCTTAAAGATAAACCTGTCCTATAATGTCTCCCTTCTCTTATTCTACCATTTGCAAATTTGGGAAATGGTCATTGAGTTTAGAAAGCAGTGGAACATGACCATCCCTGGAAACTCCATCATGTAGCATTGGAGTAATCAAGGAGACAGATGATGAACAACTGTATTTTCAAGATGTAGATTTTAAGTTTTATGACTTTGGCTGTGGAATCTGCTGCTGACTGGGAGCAAACAGCTTAATCACTCTGTGTCTCTATAAAATGGTTATAATAATTCCTTGTTGCATCAATGTTATTATGAAAATGAAGCAATGTTTCTAAGTGGTGGGTAGTGTGGCTGTAGGGTCAGGCAGTGAAAGCTAATCCGATTGCCTCCTTATTTGCTGACAAAAAAATTATTTAGCAGTAGTCTTTGAATTTCTATGCACAATATGCCTGTCTGTGTGCAGGGAAAGTGGTATAGCTGTAAATCCATGGCCAATGTGGTTTGTAAGTGAAGGAGAGGGAGGGAAGCTCTTGGGCATCTCCTCAGGCTGCATGGAGAGAAGAGCACTGATGAGTCATGTCTAGGCAAGGATAAAATGTGCATCTCCTTCCTCAGACATGGATTTATTTTTATTGTTTGGGCTTTATAATAATCTTGATCTCTCTCCTTTTGGCATGACTTGTACCTCTGAGTAATGCCCATCACAGACATATGATCATAAACACCAAAATTGTTTTATGACTGAATCTAGTTAGCCCTGAATCTTCTCATCTACCACTCATGTCCACCACTGGATGTAAATCAGCTTAGCGCTGGTTGGCAGCTGTCTTGTCCCCTCTTGGATGTACAATGGGCAGCAGCAGTGGAGCAGTGAAATGTTTTCCTTTTGCAGAAAATTAACTGGGACCAGAGTATGTAATTGAGTGTCTCTACCTAACAGCAAGGTGACCCTGTGCATGAGGTGACTGCTACCAAAAAGGCCCCTTCTCAAGGTTATTGTACTGGTTGCATCGGGTTTTTGTGAGCAGCTGTGGAAAGCCTTGAAGAAGGGCTCCCTCTATTTCCCTAGGGGGGATAAGTAGTACAGCAAGATGAACCAGGTATTTCCTTCTTCTGAGAGCTGAGCTGTGCAAATCATCTGCAGGTCCCCCCTGGCTGTGATGGTGCTGTTGGCAGACTCGGTGCTGGCTGCCAGAGCTGCAGCTGATGCTACTGCTGCTGCTGGCCTTGCTTGAGCCAACTTGCCTGGGCAAAACCTGCCTCTGCATTTGCACTCACATTGACAGGTCAACAAGTCCCAGCTCCCCCTTGTATTGGGTGCCTACTCATGTATTAGCTGCGTTCACCATTCAGGCAGCCTTTAGAAGGAAGTAAAGAATATGGCAAGGGTGTGGTCTGACCACAACATTAAAATTCTTATGTTGAGAATACCAAATGGACCCATGGGAAAATATGGGAAAGTGAATTGCACAGAAAATGCTCTTCCTTTTCTTATGATAATGATTTGTCTACTTCTGACATAAGATGGTAAAGCTGGTCCCAAAGTCAAAATTCCAGGTTTCTGAAACAAGAAGTAGAAATTCCAGACTTTCCTTTGAAAGGAAAAGTAAATATCTTCATGTTGGGGGTTAGGCTTTTTCTTTCTTTCTTTCTTTCTTTCTTTCTTTCTTTCTTTCTTTCTTTCTTTCAGGGAAATTTTCTTTCTATTTGTTGCTCTGGAGATGACGAACAGACAATATTAAGAGACAATAAACATGGCCAGACATCTTCAAATTCTACTGAGATGATCTTGAGGGAGGAGGTGGGAAGGGGTATGGCTGTGGCACTCTCTTAGCTGGAGAGTGAGTGCTCTCGCTGTGGGATTTCTCTTGGGAAATGCAGCGATACCATGAGATGTCAGGGTCTAACTGAGACTTGGCTGGGGGTCAGGGGCTGGGCTCAGCCCTTTCTCCTCTCTGCCACCAGAGGGGAGAGCGGCCACATGTGCTGTCGGGAGTGTGTCTTTTTTTTGACGGGGCTGAGCTGTGGTTTGCCCCAGGGTCTCTCTATTTCTTTTTTCCATTTCTATCAGCTGCCTACATCGGCTGCTGTTCGATTGGACCCGCCTGCCTTCACCATTGCTGCCAGGTGCCAGCGAGTGACACCAAGGTCCATTACTGCCCAATCAGACCTGCCCGTCCCTGCTGTTTCCTGCCACTGCTCTGGAGTCTTCTGCTGCACTTAGCTCGACTTCCCCCCACACTTGGGCCCGCAGCTTCTGGCCGTTGCACTGAGGTGTTTGCTACACTTTTGTTTGACTCCCTCCAGGGGCCCACCCGGCCTCTGTTCCTACTGCTGTGCCTGCCTTATTGCTACACTTTGATTTTCTGCCCCCACGTCTGTTTGCCTCTGCTGTTCCCACCCACTGCTCTGAAGTTTCTGCTGCAGTCCAGCTTGTCACCCGGAGCAGCACAGAGACTGGCTGCTCCCTGTGAGTATCACAAGGGAAGCCATCTCTCCTTGCCCGTCCGCCATGACTGCGTGAGGGAGCCGCGGGCGGCCCCGCGCCACAGCGCCCCCTGCTGGCGCGGGGAACCACCGCCCTGCCCTGCCCGCCGGGAGCCAGCAGCGCCCCCTGCCGGCTGCGGCCGTAACCGCACCGGCGGGGAGAGGGCTTGGAGAGCGGGGAGAGACTTCCCTGGGATTGCTGCTCTGCTCTGCCGGGGCTGGCACCGGCGGGGAGAGGGCTTGGAGAGCGGGGAGAGACTTCCCTGGGATTGCTGCTCTGCTCTGCTGGGGCTGGCACCGGCGGGGAGAGGGCTTGGAGAGCGGGGAGAGACTTCCCTGGGATTGCTGCTCTGCTCTGCTGGGGCTGGCACTGGCGTTGTCCGTTTGTCTGCTCATACATACACACACTGGAAAGAACTGAAACTCCTTTCCCCACACCTTTGTCTGAAAGGCCCTTAATATCAGAGTTACAACAACTCAGATCAAAGGGGGCCATCTTTTTCCATTCCAGGAAGGAAGTTTTGGGTCAGTAGAATCAATGAGAATTCAGGGGGTCTTAAGGCTGGGAGCTCCACTCTTCAGTCCTTGTGGTGGATATTGCGAAGCATTCAGAAATGGCCATCAGTTTTAATCAGCCACAAGAAAACTTTAAGGTCTTTTGGTGGTTTATGGTGCAGAAAATTAATCAGGAAATTTCTGAACTAGACCTAACATACAGTCTTCATTCAGAAATGAACCCATACAATGCAGATACTCCTGAAAAATAATGTACATGAATGTGATGAATACTAGACATAAAGACATATGGCATGTTACATTTTTTTAGAAAAGATTTAGGCCTGTCCCTGATATGCAAATTCTGAGGAGGATTAGATTTAGAATTAATTACACTTATTTGAAGTGGTGATAATGCACCCTTGGGGAAGGTAATGTCAGAGAATTAAACTTCAGTTCTTATCTGAGCTTCGTTTGCTATCTTTATTATTATGCTTCTTCACTTCAATTGAAGTACTTGAAAATAACACATGTGGTGAAGTGTAGCCATTGTGTTTGGTTGTAGCACAGGGTGAACAGGTTTAACAGGATGCCATGTAGAAATATTATCCCAATATCATGTCAGTGACTAGAGATGGGTGAAAGGTTAAAGCTTCAATGCTTTCTTTGTGTCAGTCTGGAATAGTTAGGGTACCAGCCCCCTGAGCTGGAAGACAGGGATGGGGAGCAATATGAAGGCCCCATAGTCCAGGAGGAAATGCTCAGCAACCTGCTTGCCCACTGTGCACTCCCAAATCTGTGGGGCCAGAATAGATCCACCTGAGGATAGTAAGGGGAGCTGGTGAAAGCACTCACTGAGTCATGCTCATGTAGATGTGTCCACATGCACTTCAGTAAAGTCATCAATACAGTTTCCCACAGCACTGTCCTGGAGAAACTGACTGCTCATGGCTTGGACCAGTGCACTCTTCACTGAATTAGAAATCCCCCAGTCCAGAGAGGGTTGCTGAATGGTGCCGCATCCTGTTGGTGGCCAGTCACCAGTGGGGTTTCTGAGAGCCCAGTGTTGGGGCCAGTTCTGTTTAATACCGTTATCAACAACCTGGATGAGTGTCCCTTGAGTCAGCTTGTGGATGACACCAAGTTGGGTGGGAGTGTTGATCTGCTGTAGTGCAGGAAGGCCCTGCAGAGGGATCTGGGCTGAGGCTGAGAACAACAGTATGAGGTTCAACAAGGTGAGTGTGTTGAGTGTGTTCCACACTACAGTCACAACGGCCCCAGGCAGCCCTACGGACTTGGGGCAGAGTGGCTGACAAGCTGCCCAGGGTAAAGGACCTGGGGGTGCTTGTTGACAGCAACTGAACACAAACCCACATGTGCCCAGGTGGCCAAGAAGCTCAGTAGCATCCTGGTTTGTATTTATATATTTTGTGGCTAGCAGGATGAGGGAAGAGTGAGGCTGCCCTGGTGAGGCCACACCTTGAATCTTGTGTCCAGTTTAGAGCCTCTCATGACAAGGCAGACATTGAGGTAGTGAAGTGTGTTCAGAGCAGAACAACTGAACTGGTGAAGGGTCTGGAGCACAAGTCCTATGAGGAGTGTCTGAGGCAGCTGGGATTGTTTAGCCTGGAGAAAAGGAGACTGACATGAGATCTTATCACTCTCTAAAACTACCTGAAAGAAGGGTGTATTGGGATGGGGTTGGTCTCTAGTCCCAAGTAGGAAAGAACTAGACGAGAGATAATGGACCCAAGCTGCCCCAGGGAAGTTTTAAACTGGATGTCAGGAAAAATTCCTCCACAGAAAGGGTTGTCAAGTAATGGAACAGGCTGCCCAATTAGGTGGCTGAGTCACCATCCCTGGAGGTATTTAAAAGGCTTATAGACATGGTGCTTAGGAGCATGGCTTACTGGTGGACTTGGTAGTGCTGATGTAATAGCTGAGCATGGCAATCTTAAAAGTTTTTCTAACCTGGATATGTTATGTTCTATGTTTTATATATGGACTGGTGGGTATTTCTGAGCAACACGGAGAAGGGTTGGGGCTTGGAGTATTTCTGAATCATCTGAAACACCAAGCATTAATTAGAACATTGAAATTATATTTACATGTTGCTGAGGGCATTCTGAGAAAAGACAATATTTATAAATAGTTGATCATACAACCATGAAAGCTAGAGACAATAAAAGTAATAAGAATATACATAGTCCACATTCCTACTGCAATAGAATAATCTTTTTCCTTTGCCAGATGTGGCTGACTAGTCCCTGTTTTCCCAAAACTAATAAGTATTACATTCAGCTATATTGGAGGACTAAACCAAGTAATAAAAATACATGTTTGAGATGAGTTTTTAGAACTAAATTAAGTGTCCCTATCTTACCTACCATACACAAGTACACTTAAAATTTATATTGTGATGCATTGTCTCTGAATTGCATAATTCTGTAGTTCTGTGATATAGTGATCTTTTATTGAAAATGGTTATTGAATTTATAATCCCATGGATTCTTATGTAATGAGCCATAAGTATCTGAGATGACAGCTTTCTTTAGTTCCAACTACCAGTATTTGTCATTTTACTGGATTTCTTACCAGTGTCATAATCAGGAGAATGAAGTAGATGGAGGGACAATATTCATTATGGATTAAAAATCCCACACAAAGCCAAGAGTGAATCTGAGTGATGCTGATATTCTTACTGGATGGAAAAGAATGCTTAAGAATGATGGAGACAAAAAGAACAGTGAAACATCTAATGCATTCATTCACAGTTGCTGATATTTGTTGTTAAATCCTATAAAGAATATCAGGTGTCATTTTGCTGGAAGCACCAGATCTGCCTGAGCATATTTAAATTCTGAGAATCTTTTAGATTTTTTTTTTTATTGACCAAAATATAAATAATTTTGTACCTGAGGCTGTAATTTTTAATGAGTAGGACGAACAAGAATTTTGTACATGTTGCTGATGTTGCAAGAATAGTTATTTTTCAAAATTCAATTCTATATATCCTCCATTTACACACACAGTTATTTAATCTGCCAAAAAATAATGGCAGCAATGAATCCATAGTCAAGTAGGTAAGGATACCAAAAAAAAGCAAAATAGTAACCTTTATTTTCCTACAAGCAATGCAACTGTACAATACAATACAACTGTAATACCTAGTGTGAGCAGACATTTAATACTGCAAATGGGTATTTCTGACCTGGCAGATATTTTTGACTGCTCGCCTTTCTAGTCACCACCACTGAACTAACATCTTGGATAGCCAGAAGATCAAAGATCTCTCACTAAAGGTTAACACCTGAAATCCAGTTTTGACAAGGTGTTGTGATGCCTTGTTCTGTTTGATCCTTCTTTCTCATCTCTCATCCCGGGAGACCTCTCAGCTGTGCAAGCCATTGTAGTGAACTGGAGCCAGAGAAGTTTCTGCAGGTTCCAATAGATTATCTGTTAGTGTCTGTCTAGTTACAGTTATCTGTCTTATGCTATTCTGTCTTGCATTCCCTCATGTTTTTGTGCCCTAGGAGGACTCTATTAGTATTTCTATTTGCATTCAGGTGAGAAGAACTGTTGGTCTGTTTTTAACAGTTTAACTTTCAGTAGTGGAGTACAGATGCATGAGAACTTAAGACCTATTTAAATTGTAGTGAAATAAAAGAATATTACATATGAATTAAATATTTTAAAATTTCCCTTACTAGTTTTTTTTTTTTTTTTTTTGGACAAGCAGAAATAATCTTTTGTGTAGGGCAAAAGCAAATTTAATTTTGTAAATGAAACCTTAGATTTTTTTTTAAATAACAGGATTCTTTTACTTATCTTCCTGGTGAGGTTCATTATCTTTCCTACAAAAGGCTGAAAGAGAGCTATTCACATTAGATAAGAAGGCATAATAGCTTAAGCCAAAAACCTTTTTGCACTGAGAACTATGAATAATGTGGCAGCATTACCTACATATGATTCTGTTATTTCTCATAATCTTCTCCTTCTCACTGATATAGGAACCAATGCTGGTTTTAGTGCCTTCTGAATCTAGTTTTGTCTTCTGATGTGTGATATAACATCTTATAGGTGAAAAAAAAGTCTTTATTTTGTAATTTGATGGCTAGTGGAACTAGGAAAACAAAAGTATCTGCTAGAGCAGAATCTCAAATCCTTCAGCAGAGAGCTTTTAACAGGCCTTTAATGGTCGTTCAGCATTGAATAATTTTGTTTGTCCACCCACTTGGATTTTTATCATTCCATACAGTAGCAGACTTTGCAGAAAAATTATATATGCTGAAACAATGCCTTGTGATACCACAGTAGCTGTATAGAAGGAGAAAATGGTGAAGGTGAAATATTGCATGCTTTTTCTCTTCTCTGTAAACTTGGCTATTTAACAGATGCATGCTCTATCTAGCAAACATGAATCAGACATACTTGGCCTGAGGGACAGTGAGGTTGGTCACAAAGAGAATGTGCTTGTATCTATGTATCTCATTCTTTGCATGTTGTCTAACTGAGCAGTGAACTGATTGTGGGAACATGCTTAGTACCTCTGTGATTTAAGGCAGATGGAAGACTCATCAGTTTAGCATTTTTCAGGATGGCTTGTAAATTTCCTCTGGCAATCACTCAAGTGGATGTGTCTGAAAAAACGGGTATTTTTGTCACTTAAGAGATTTTAGGGAAGTCTACCAACGTGGTGATAATCAGCAGGAGAGTGCTGTCACTCAGATCTGTGGCATGCAAACCTCCTTCCCCTGGGAAACTGCTCTAAAGAGGCACATCAAAAACTTGTTGATAAAAAGAGCACTGAACTTTCTTACAGTGCAAATGGTTTTGATGGTTATTTAATCTCAGTTATACTGTGCCAGATCAGCTAAGAGAGAATTTGGACTGAGAGAAAGACTATGTTTTATTCAAGGGGACTTTTTCTATGACATATTGCAGGAGTTGCTATAGAAGGGTGAAGAGGACTCTTCTTTCTCACTTTTGCTCTGATGAACATCCTACACTTCATAGGACCAGATTTGCGTAGTACAGAGGTGAAATATGTTCACACACTTTTTTTTGGGTGATCGTTGCCAGAAAGTGAGATGACTCACAAACTGAAACTATTTTTTTCTAGAAGAGTCAGCTGAATATGTGAAGCTGCTCCTTCTAATCCCTTTTCAGAAATTTGATAGATGGACAGCAATGCACTGGTAGGAATCCTTGGTAACTTATATAAAGGAATAAAACCTTCTACTTTATTTGGTAATGTTAGGACTTCCAATGTTTTATAATAATGCTTTGCAATCTTTAGAGTAGCTGCCTACATACAGTAAATACTGTATAAGTTATTTCCAATATCAAAACTTGAATTCTTGGCAAAATCTGAAATGTAAAAGTTCATATATTTTTAAAACAAGAAGGAACTCTTAAATAATTTATTTAATAGGCACCAAATGGGACACTGATGTTTTCAACTTTCTCCATAGTTTATTTTGTACTTAAATATCCTCAGAGTTTAGAAGGGCAGGAAGATAAATGATCATGAGTTGTTTTTCGTAAAAGAAGCACAGCAGTCTTTTGCTTGAAGGTATACTGCTAACATTTAAGCCTGCCTGTAGCTGTAAATGGATGTGAATTTATGTTGACTGTAAATAAATGTTAACAGAATAATGACCTACTGAGACAGCTTTATATTATTCAGTAAATTACTGTACATGTAAGTGGTCTGATATAGCAGCTGAAACAGGTGCAACACCAAATCACATCCTTAAGAAATCTCTAAATATATTAATATTTAAATTACTAAATAATCTACTGCTGTTTTTATTTCTTTACTATGGGAACATATTTATGTTGGTTACACTTGTCTAATTGTCATGCAAATCTAGGAAGATAAGTTTCAAATGCAGGCATGTGGCAGAATAGAAGTTAGATATATTGCACAGTGGTGTACAGAGATGACAGTGGAATTTTTTGCTTCTCTATAAAAAAACCACATTATCTATCCCATGTGTTGTGATGATGATTGCTGCAGAAAGTATCTTATCTGCTGCAAGAACTAATAAAAAATTCTGTTTTCCCTAACTTAAAATGAATCCAGTTTCAGTGTCATTATTATGTGCTAAGTTACAAATTAATAGCAGCTCTCAATGCCCTACACTCCTTCCTGTTTTAAAATCAAACTACTGAAGTGAGATCAGACTGTGCTTTCTGAGAACATATGTTGCTTTTGTTGGTCCTGCTATATGTAGTAGAAAACTAAAACCCTAACTTTAATTCTGGCAGTTGGTTGATTTTGATCTTATATTAGAGTGTCTGGTAATTTCTCTAGTGTTAACATGCTTACTATGTAGTGGGTGGATGGGAATCCATCCATGTCTGCTGTTCTATTGCTCTTGAGAAGACAAGGTGCCTAATAAATGCCTACAACAAACCTTTATTCTCAGAAGTGCTATAGTGCTCTAAATGGACTACCTATGCAATGCAGGGTATGCTCTGGAATTTATGAATGTCACTGTAAGTTAGGGTATAAGAGACTCTGGTCCTTTTCCAGCTATATTGATGGTTAAGCAAAATATAGATCTTTTTCCTTCACACCATAAACTGCAAAAACAGCGGCATATTATACAAAGTCAAATGCCAAGGACCTAATAAGATTTTGCTTTCCAGAAATATAAATAATTTAATCAGATTAATGACATTGTTCTACCTGAGGGATTCTATAATTAGTAGATTATTGAGGCAGCACACAAGTTATCTACCATTAGCACCTGGAGGAATTCCTGTTGTCTTAAAAATTGGAATAAAATTATATGAATATTCCTGTCATGCAATCTGTAAAGATAATAAGCCTTTGGCATTTTGTAAGCTATATAAATCCATGGATTTCACATTAAATATTTAAAGCACAGGAGGTGTTATTTGTTAGAACACTGATAAAAATAGTTCAGACATTACAGCTGCCTTTTCCATTTGGTAAATCCCTCCTCTTTGATTTGTTTTCAAGCGTGTTTAATTTGTTGGTTTTTTTTCGGTTGTTTGGGGTTTTTTGCTTTGTTGGTTCATTTTTTAATTTGTTTGTTTATTTGTTTGTTTGTTTTTTGGTGGTTGTTGTTATTTGGGTCTTTTTTTATTGTTACATTTTTCCAGTTCCTCTGGAGATGTGTTTTGGACTTTGTGTGATAAACACTCAAAATATTTTTGCAGACATTTTACCCTTTTGATACAGAGAGCATATTCAAACCAGGGGTATAAACAGATGTGAAGCAGGGAGATCTTTTCTGAACACCAAAGAAATATTGCTTGAAATACATTGAAATGGGTGTATTTCTTCTGAACATATTTACAAAGCAGGAGCTTATTCTTTGATGTGTGCTCCAGTCTAAGAGTTTGTTTGGGATAATACTGAAGATGAAACTCATCAAGGTCAAATATACATTTACATATCATAATGAGGCTGTTGAATAATTCTGGAATAATAGAGGCCATAGGGAAGACGGCTGGTGTCTTAAGAGACTGCAAAATCCTTTAACAGAGGATTTTAAAGATGATAAAAATATGATCACTATTTGTCTGAAAGTGGCCTCTTAACAGTTTCAGTCATCTGGCAATTTAAAGTGAAAAACTTTGTTGGTAAAAGTCTCTCTGTTTTTAATGGATTGCCATGTCAGGCTGGAGCTGCAGTCAGGATAACTGATGACCTTTGAAGTCCTTAGAATAAATTATGATTTGTGTGCAAGAGATGATAATACAGTTAAAAAGATTTGTGTAATAGTTCTTCAAAGAGCTTGAGGAATTAACACTGGGTCATAAATTAGTAGGATTTACAAGTAAGAACTACGTTACTGGGAGAGCCCTTTTCATCCCATATAGTTTTGCCTCCAGGCACTTGCTGATGTTTAAATGAAGAGATACATGATGAAGCCTCCAGGCAGCTGTGAAATTACAGGGGCACCTGTGTTGTTAACAATCCATCCAGCTTTTATAGCAGCCAGGTACTTCCCCTGTAGAGTAGTGAGCTTCTACTTGTAGGACATGTGTCATAACCTTGTCACAAAGTATTTTTAGACCTCGGGCTAAATGACAAGCTAAAAGCTACTTTTACCCTTTTTTCGCTTTATGGGTGGCCTAAGTAAATCCTTTCTAGCTTCTCTGAAGTGTATTAGCACTCCGCAGGACTTGTCCCTATCAACACCTAGATATTTCTTTAGCCTGCCAAAAATCCCATATAAAGTTTTAACAATGCTCAGTGTTCAGGAGATGCTTGATATCTATGCAACAAATGCTTGCTAATTTTTGATATTGCCACTACTGATAATAAATATTTTTCAGTATTTAACTATAAAAATACAGACCTTCAAGGACAGGAAAGAAAAGAGCTTCAGTAATGGCATTTGAACAGCATTGCTTCTTTGGCAAGAAGAATTACGTCCATCTCCTCAGCATAGTCTCAGAAAAAAAAAGAGAAATTAAAGAAGGGATGTGTCTTTCCCTTCTGCCCCTCACCCCCCACATCTCTGTCATCAATTCACAGCTTCTTTCACTGAGGAAACTTGTCTTAGATTATGCCCTGATTTTGTAATGAGCAGAGCCACATGAAAGCCTAGGACTTTAAATGTTTTGAAGTCTGAAAATTATGTTTTGGATTTTCTTAGCAGATGAGAAACAGTCATTATTTGAGAGGTTTGAATTGATATGCACTATTTATTTTATTTTCTAACATACTTATGTTAGAAACATGTATCTTTATCCTTTATTTTCTTATGGTACCTATTTAAGAATAATATTATGCACAGCTCTACCTATCACCCTCCTGCCTAAGGAGCTACTATTAAAACTACTATAATCTCTAAACCAAACTTAATTCAGTTTTCCATGCATTTACAAATTATTTGTAAAGAAAATTGAGTGAAAAACATCACCTTTTGCTTTCATAAGCAATCTTTTCTTCACTTGGGTCAGCAGAATGTTTAATTCAAATATGGAATTCTGTGAAGACCATGACTCCTGATGATTTTGGATGCTGATAACATACAACTTGTTTCTTGCTACAAAGCCTGAAATTTTGCATCTAGGAAAAGAAAAATTGAAGGCTAATTAAAAGGAATATATGTGTCTCATTAAAACTTATTTCAAACCTGATACAGAGAGGATGAAGTTTGAGGAAATGCCAGGTATTTAAACAGGGCAAATAAGACACCAGTATTTCATCCATGCTTCTCATTGTAATTTAATAGGCTCTGAAAGCATCAGTGCAATGGGCTCTGATTATCTGTCTTAGTTCATTCCTCTACCACTTAGGCTTATTTTCTTACTGGTTAGATAAGCTACTCTTGTTACATCTACAGCTTGCATCCAATTACTGGGTTTCTTTTCCTTCTGTCAGCCAAAGATTGTGATAAGGTATTTCACACTGTTCTCCTACTCTGATTTGTAAAACTTCTAATTCTCATTTAAGACTTTTCAGACTTTATAGGAGAAAGTGAATTAATTATGATGCTCTGGCTATTTGTCTGTGTCTGCACACAAGGATGTATTTACACATTGCCTTTTTTCCTAAATTTTGTTTGAGCAAGTATGAAAGTCTGGTTATTGCAAAAGGGACGTGATTGCCATCTGGCTTTATTGGAATATCTGCTTCAATAGCAACAAATTTCTTGATAAAACTATTTTCAAAAGTTGTTGTGTACCTGTAACTTTTCTGTGCTCCAATCTCCAGTCATCTGGCATCCCATTTCTTGTCAGGAGCGGATGCTCTCAGTCACTCTGCCAAAGATACAAGGATACAGCACCACATACATCTGATATGTGTAACGAACTACGTTATCAAGCTGATTCAGGGCTGTAGGGCTGTCCTTGGCTGAGTAAACTGTGATGTCACTTTCAGACATTAGCTTGTACCCCATCACTTAGCTGTGATGAAATAGTTTGCAATTTATTTGAGTCTGGACTGCTGGCTTTGGCCTGAGCTCTGTGTTAGCAGGAATCTGTTAGAAATTGTTGGGTGAGAGAGGGCTGATGCTTTTCAGCAGCACAGTCACATGTGGCCATCCCATGTAGTTAGCTGCTGAGCATTAAAGTGGTGTCTGTATTTTCTCTTCAGCTGTTGAACAGTTGAAGCCTGTTGTTGATCCAAGTCCCTGGCATCTGTTCCTGACCTTTGACTTGTATCTTGGCTCTAGCTCACAACCCTTGGATCATATCCTGGCTCTGGGTCCTGCCTCTTGGCAGCTTGTTTGGTTCCTGTCTTTGGCTTCAGCCTTGGCTTGTATTCTGGCCCTGGCTCCAGACCCTTGGCTGTTAGGTGAGTTCCAGAATTTCAGTGTTTATCCTTGTTCCAGGCTTCGGTCTGAATTGGCTGTGCCCTTGTCTCCTGCAGTGAATGGTCTGCAAACATTTAATAACACTGGGATTGTGTACAAGGGAAGAAAATGTAATTGTTGAGGGAACTTGTGTCTGGATGTCCATGCTGCATCATCTCTCTCTGATGTTCACCAGAATGAGGTCTTGAAAGGAAAGAAATGCTCTTCTTAGTTAAGTTGAAACTTGACAAATATTTTTCCCTTGTTTTATGAAACGTGTGAACACGCCCAGTCTAAATGCTGGTTAAAATATATAGGAAAGGTTTGTATATGTAGGAAAGGTGAAAATGAGTACCTTTGGTGTCCTGGAGTATATACTTAGACTGTAAGCATTTTCTACAACGGAGATATTGTAAAAAGGAGCAACCAACAAAAAAAGCCCCCAAAATAATTAAAAAATTATAACCAACCCCCCAAAAAACAAACAAACAAACAAAAAAACCCAAAAGAAAACAAACAAAGAAACAAAGAAACAAACAAAAAACACAGACAGAAAATAAGTGCTTACCATTAAATTCATTCTCAAATTGTCCATGTTTTTAACTTTTTGATCCAGAAGACAGTAAGAGAAACAGTGAAGGTTTTGATAGAGAGCACAGCTTCTCTTTCTGTATCTCAACATTTTTTTATTTTTTTTATTAGTGTGATGTGATATTTGACCTTAGAAGACTAGATCATGTGGACCTGGATCTTAATCTGACCTGAGTCCAAAGGAAAGATAAGCTGTGACAGAATGATGGTCTTCAGGGAATAGACTTGCACTCTAATGTGTTGCCAGCCAGGAACCAAGGACATGCAATAGCAAAAAAACCAAATGTTTAAGGAAAACTGACAATACTGACAAAAATCTACCTACTGGAGTTTTTTCAATGTCTGTCTGCAGAGTAAGGTCTGATTTTGGTTTGTAAATCAGCTTGACTTCATATTCTGAGAGCACCTAAATCAGGAATAGCTACATAAGTCAAACTGTCATGTTCCAGACCACTCTAGATCTCATTTTCACACGAATAATACACAGCGTAATTGATAATTATGTTGGAGTTCTTTTCTCAAAAGACCAATCAAAATTAAAACACCACAACCCCAACCAAAATGCATAGACTTTTGACAAGGTTGTGGATGGAACCGTAGTAGAAAGGAGAAGAAAGGAAGAATTTGGTTAGTGAGAGAGGCTATAACTCCCTGAGAGTGTACTAAGCATTGGCAAATCTTTCAGGAAGGCAGAAGACAAAGGGCATGGGAGATGGATGATAGCACAGGAATGATCTGGAGGGCCAGAACAACAGGAGACACTAGGGTTGCATGTAAATATTAGAAAGAAGATGGTTTTCTCAGAGGAAGAAATTGGTGCATGGAGTTAATTACAGTTCAGGAAGGCACTGAGAGTTTGAGTTGTGTTAGATAAAAAAATTGGTGAAGAAGGTGGCTGATTTGTAGGATAGATGTTACTTCTTCCCATGCAAAAAATTAATTCCATTAAGCTCAAACCTCTCTAGAATACAGAAACTTTATTTTTCTTTTCCTTGTATTTAACTGAGGCCAAGCCAAAGCCTTTTCTTTTTTTTTTTTTTTTTTTTTTTTAACAGGAGTTACTATTAAGCACTTAAATCTAGACTGATTGTGTTTATTTTCTCTGTCATTCCTATAATACTTATTGACCACATCAAGCTGTAAGCAAGTTGCTTTCAAGTCTGATTCTTGTAACAGCACTTCCTCCTAATATAAGTATTTTCCAACCTAATTTTTACTGTACATATTCTTTTTGCTCAATTCCAGCATCCTGTCTCTGTAGATTTCCCTGTAATTCTCCAACCTCTTAGTAACAGAATTTGTTTTCTTATGATTAATATCTTGTTGGTTTAAATCTTCTTTATTGGATTTTTAAAAGAATTATATCCTTGTATCAGTCTCCTAAGCAGAACACTGGTAGATACCTGAATATATGTTATGGCAAAATCAGACAAGAACAAGTGCATTGTTGTATGTCTTTTTGGATAGAGGAACTCAAGCATCTCTCTCTGAGAGAAGATCTCAGATTTGCAACTCAGGGTGTTATAACTCAGATGATGAGCTGTATGCAGTTCTTGCTTGTCTAATAAAGTACGTTCCTGCTTAATTCAAAGTCACATTCCAGATTACTCAACAACTGTGCCCTTATGTAACCTCTTATAAATGTCCAACACAGCAAGTCATCTTGCACTCATTGTGTGGTGGTAATGTATTGTCTTCTTCAGAGCTGCAGACTCGGGCTGTCTGTCTAAGCTTCAGCCACTCTCTCAGTCGTTGTAGCCAATCCTCTTTTAGAGGAAGACACAAGGGAAAAAATAGCAGTCATGGTGGGCTTTATTTCAGTCTTGTCAATCTGGTTGACAATTATGTAATTTCCTAGACATAAGGCCTGAACTGGAAATCAAGCTGCACCAACTAATTAGGACTACATACAGCAGCCTTCTGGCTGGTTTTAGGCTGAGCTGCTTTGTTTTTTATTTAGTTTTGTTTTTACATTGGTTGTGTTGATGGTTTAGGATATAGCAGTGGAAGAATTAAAAAACTAAATCCCTTTGAATCACTTGAAGCATTTGGAGAAACCAATTCAGTGGCTTTACAACTGGATCTGATTTTTAGTTTCTTTCAGGCCATGAGTTTCAAGCCCTTTCCCAGCTCTGTTAGGTCCAAATAATATTTCTTGGGATGCTCATAAATCTTACTTAAATCACTTCTACACCCTTGTTTCTACTTTCCTCTCTCCATCCTGTCTCATGGATGTGATGTATGTCATCAAGTCTCTATCAAATCTATCAATCTCTGCTCCTTAGTCATCGTTGCCTTGATTTCCCTCTTGCTTTCATACACATGATCATTTTGTCACCAAAACCCAGGCACTTCCCAGTAAATTAAAGAGCCACTGGACATTGTGTTCTTGTGAGCAGGGCAATGCTTCAAGGGCTAGTGTCACAGAATGGTGTCTGAAGTTCATATAGTTCAAACCCTCTACTCAAAGCAGTAGAGTCCTTTCCCCAACCAGGATTAATCCTGCAGATCAGTCTGCTGTTGGTGCCTGACAGGTACCAGGTTTGCCCACTTTTGAGCCACTGTTATTTCCCATTTATCTTCAACAGGTTCATGTTTCTAAGACTAAAACCTTACAGTACTGGGCTTGTATTTGGCTTAGTAGCATTATTATACCAAATTCTGCTGACTGTTATCAATCCTACTTATCCCCAAATATCACCTTAGCTAAATTGTTACACTTAACAGTATCTGTTAGCTTAGCAGAATTTTTTGTGTTCCTGTTATGTCTCATAACATCATGTTTTCTGCTCTTTCTGGTTTTATGTACTCATTTTTAGTGAGGAACCTCAAAAAGCTAATTGTTTTACAAGAAAAGCTGTGCATTTAAAAATATCTATTGCTCTGGTATTGCTGCAAATTATGTTATCATACCAACATCTGCAGTCCACACAACAGTAAAGTGCATGCTTGGGAAGAATCTGTGGTCAACAATTAGACTGTTATTTTTTCATAAAACAATTTTTCCAGAGAGTATAAAATCCTGTGAGTCTTTGGTTTTAAACAATTTACTGGAAGAAATGCAACCAGCATATCATCTAGTTATATATATATTAGCACCAGCTGCCTTTGTAATTTGAACTGCCTGGATTAATGAAGCAGCTACCTGATTAAAAATTGGACTACAAATGAGTGAGTAAATACTTAGCTGTTTTGAACAAGTCAGAGTTTGTGGGGTTTGTGTCAGCACTCTTGCTGTTTTTTTGGCAGCTATATTAACGAGCAGATTTTCTTTCGTTGTTCAAATAAAAGCAAAACAGCCTTTGAATTTTTTACTCAGAAATTCCACTCATCTGCCTAATGTTCTTTTTTTAATTAGAAGGATACACATATGACTTAATTAATCAAGTCTGTCTTAGGGAATTATGCATTTATTAATGGCTTCTGCACTCAAACACATTATTAAGGGATTTGTGCTAAGTACCTGACATAAAACAGCCTAATTTTGCTTGCTTTGCCTAATGTATTGAGAAATGGCTTGTTGATCAGATTTCAAAACATTCATGCTAAGAACTAATGTCCTATTTAGAATGTTTAAAAATGCAGCAATTTGGCAACTAAGTGCTCTACTGGGTTGTATTTAAAATTAAGTCAGTGCCAGACAAGAAATTAAAAGGATGGAACTTTTTTAACCACAGTGAAGATAGAAGAAATTAAAATGAGAAAGATTGTTTTGGGCTTTTATTCTTCCTTTTTTAATTTTATTTTTTCTTCTTTTTTTAGTAGCAATTAAGTGTAATAAACATATATTTTTATCTATTCATCAAGAAATGGAATCTGTGATTGTTTTTTTGTTTTTCAGCATTTACCTTTGAGTTCAAGAAACACTTCTTCAGTCCCGCTTAATGACATTCCACATTACCTGGAATATGAGAACACTTCTGCAAGTGCTTAACTTCATTAATATTCCTGTGTCTTATCCTATGTAGGGACTGACTATCCTCATTTCTGCATAAATGTACTATTGCAGGGGTGAATTTTACAGACAAATAACAGATAACTTGTCTTTAACAAAAGACAAACAACTTGAAAGCCATTAAGTTTTGTTTATGAGAGTGATGTAGATGAATACAGACTTTCACACTAACCTATATGAAGGTATACAGAAAAGCTTTCCAAAAAGAAGAGCTTATGCTGATGTGGTTAGAAATAAGGTATCACTGTATAAGGAAAATTTCAATCTTTAGAGTCTGTCTCTCAGCAAGGCGAGCTGGCTTCTACCCATTTGGGTCTGGGTCTGAGTATGTTCAGTTCTTTGGAGCACTACATTTTACCCTTTTTAATGTCCTGCCTGAGACAAGGAGACCATATTATCTCATTTTGATTCTGCTGATTTAAGACAGACAGATTTGCTTAAACTGGTCCTTCTCCCAGCTGCAGTTTTCTAGGCACTGCAAGCAGCAGTTCACCTGCCTGTGGAAATGTGAAGGATACCAATAGAAAGAACAATTATTACAGTATGGAGCGCCAAAGAGCCATACAACCCTGCCCCCCCCCCCCCCCCCCCCTTTCTAAAGCCTTAGTCTTCTCAATGTCTTAAAATATTTTTAAGTTCTATATATTTAAGGTCTGGGATTCTCTCAACCACTCCCTTTTCTACTCCCTAGCTTTGCTTTCTTACATTGGAATAACAATTATTTAGTCCTCTGTCTAAAATAATTGGTGAATGTCCTTCATTGTAACTTTAGGCCTGTTTGTCCCTTTTGGGTGAGCTGTTACTTGAAAAGTTCACCTGGAACTCCCAGGCAGTGACTGCTAACATTTGTCCACTGGTATTTTGGGTGAATAGAAGCTAATCCTGACTCAATCTTCTTTGTTAGTTCAGTTAAGTCTACAGGAACGAGACACAAAGAGTTTGAAAGGAATTTAAGTCCAGCATGTGTACTTTAGATCTTATAAAGTGTGCATGGACAGTTTTTCCAAATTTAAATGAAAGCTTGACAAAGACATAGTTAATTTTGGAGAAACAGAAAAGTACCTTTGTGGTGTATGGAAAGGAGAACAGGAAAGGGAGAGAAAGAGAAAATTGAATTATTTTCTAAAGGTTAAACCAGGCATTTTGAATTAATGTTGAAGTCTCATTTCCTCCTCTCTGATGGTTTGCCTGTCACTGAAGAGGATTAAAACTATATGGGATCTGAATTCATGTAAATGTTAATGTGTTGACCTTATCCTGCTTACTTCATTCTTCTGCTTCCCATGGTAGTAAGACTAACACTCACAGACTAACTCAAAATGGATTCCTCTTCCATGTTACCCAGGTTCTTCAAAGAAAAATTCATCATGAATCATGGCAAGGTATAGAGATCTTTGGTGAGTTGTGCTTGATTTATTTCCAATATTTGAAAATGCTCTTTTTTTGTCATTATTTCTTTTCTTGCATTTAACTGCTTGTACTACTTTTTAACTACTTCTTCTTATAACTATAAATCTTATAATTACTTAGTTTTCCTTTTTAAATTAGTGAAATCTCTTATACCAACTTAGTGAGGGACTTGGTACAGAATTCCATTAAGAACTCCGTACTCAAAGCATACTAGTCTAGAACAAAGAGCAGCTTTGACAGTTTCCTTGTCAAAGGAATGCAGTTTTCTGACAATACTGGTATGATGCACCTGTAATTTGCATTCTGAGCAATGATTTGTGACTACTTTACCAGTAAAGTCATAGAGATGTTGGACTTCACTTTTTATGTTGAAAATGACAGTTTTATTCTGGCGGCAATTTGAACAGCTGACTGTCAGAGGCTGTAAAATGTTTCACAAATAGTAGATTTATAATTTAAACTTTCATAGTTACAAAAATTATGTTAGGATTAGCTAAAATATGGGACCATAATTCCTTTATTTTCAACCATCGGAAATCATTTTGAAGTTGTCTGATTAGAAGAATAGAAAAATTGTGAACTAATATACACAATGGTTGTTTATAAATAAAAGTTGTTTTTTCTATCACAAAAATTCATTATACTAATAGGATATAAATTTCAATATGCTTTTAGACTATAATTTTAATCATGACAAACAAGATGTATTAACATGTTGCCTGGACATTAAACATCTAATTAAAATGAAAGTGATGTATAAGAGACTCGGGAATTTTTGGAGGTAAGTGTAGGTAAAGGGAGTTACAATCAGTGCAAGAACTCACACAAGACAAATATTGACAAAATTATCAAAATTTAATGAGTTTGTAAAATAATCACAGACTGGAGCGGTTTACTTTGGAGAAGAAAACAGTATTTAATAGCCCACTTCAAAGACATATATGATATATTTGAGAGAACAGTAGAGCAGAAGTAGTTAATGTAGTAGGCAGGAAAAGTGGACTTGTATTGGAAGCAAATGGTCAGTAAATTGCAAGGAAATTATGGTAGTTCTGGTCTCAAATGGGTTTTCAGTAGGTTTGCAGTGTATCATACACAGGTTAAAACTATTTGTTCTTACCCTAGATATACTTAAAAGTATGACTTATATCCTCTGAATCTTGATACTTAGCATTATTTGTCCTTTTTTCCTCATAAGCTGCTGGTTGACCTTGCAGAAATCATTCACTGGTTGACTATCTCCAGACAAGCTGATATATTCTTTGCTGCTCAACCAAGCCAGACACCTCCTCACATTGTACCATAACTGTTTTTCAGTCTGTGCTCCCTTTCTGTTTTTTTTTTTTTTTTCCCCACAGGGGGTTTGGTGCGTGCTATGTACTTGTACTGCATCTTGGCATCCTTCCTAGGACCACACTGCCTTAGGTACTAGAAAGTGCTCACAAGTCCTGTATGCAGTCTGAATGCAGCCTAGATTTTGGCAACAGTTTATGCTACTTTATTTTTAGATGATTTAGGTAACAGTGCTCTACATGCTAGATTTTACTAGGTGACATCAAATGAGTCTATGTACTTTCTCGCATATCAGAGGTCTTGCTCTTGTTACAGGATAACTGAGTCTTTGGAGTGTTTGTGTTAAGTAGCCAGCTGCATGTACCTTTTCATCAATTTTTTAACTCCAAGTACTGTATTTGGATATACCTTTAGAGTAGCTGGGTTTGCCCATATTAGAAGCACACATAATAGGGTATACATATTATTATACTACTGTGGGTTTTGTTTTCCTGAAAGATCTGCTAAACTGTCCCATAGTTGTATGCTCACAATATGCTGTAAGACATGGTGTATGCTCCTAAATAACGTTGTGGATTGCCTCTTGGCTGAAATTGAAACTTCAGCAAGGCATTTGTCCCATGGGGAGCACTAATGTCTGATGCAATTTTTAACCAAAGGCATCTCATTATTCCCCAAAGAAAGACCACATTTGTGTAAGTGTGTACTGGGCCTCCTTAGCTCTGGTCACAGAGGACCTCTAGACAATCTTATGGCATCTAGTGCAGTTTTCTAAGGGGGGAAGCAAAACTAAAAAACTGTTTCACTAGTGGCTGCAGCTTCTGAAGACAGTTTTTTTTCTTTCTCTTGCTTCCTTTTTCAGAATAGCCGTGCATTGGACCCAATGTCTGGCTCTTGCTTCCCACTTCCAGCTGTTCCTGCAGCCATCCAAACTCCTCTGCAATAAATTCTGGACATCCGTGGCAGCAGTTGGGAGAAGGGAATGAAAGCCAGGGCTTTGAGGGCCACCAGCTCTCTATCTAGTGTAGTACACTCCCAGACTCAGAGGATGGCTGCCTCTGACTTCACACTCCTCCATGGGCAGTGCCGGTCCTGGCTTGCTCAGTGATGGTGTGCTGGGGAGCACAGCCATATTGCAGCACTCACAGTCAGGGGGTTCATCAGTCTTGGAATGAAGAGGCAGTGACTTCATCACTGCATGATTCTGTTCGGCCGTAGGGAAAGGTATTTTCACTGCTGGCTGTAACAAACAAAAGGGTAAATAAGGGTAAATAAGATCAATAATGTGATGGCAGTTTCACGGGGCTGTGTGCAGACAGAGCCTGCAGACCAGGAGCCCACCAAGACCCACAGCTAACCACCCTTCCACTCACCTTCTAAGCACACAGGAGAGATGGGGTCAACATAAGCACTACTCCTTTTTGTGAAGGCACATGCTGGTTATGGTGTGTGAAATTTGTGCATGCTGACTTATATTTGTGGGCAGAAATTCAAGCGCTGCTGCTCTTTCCCAGAGTCTAGCTGCTGAATGAACTGTCAAGCCCCCTGCTTCAAATCCTTCCTAAGTGTACCTACAGGTACATCTTTCAACAAATATAAATTGGCCAATTAAAAAAAAAAAGAATCTGTGTAGTATTTTTATTTTTTTTCTAGGCAGCAATTAGTTCTTTGCATGTGTGTGTGCAAATACAATCATGCTGGTGGCTACCACTGGGAAACACCCCGCCTTTTCTACTGGAAAAGGTCTGGTTGACCCAAGTGAAACTAAGAGTTTCAGAAATTGCTGGAGCTGTAAATCCATATGCTCGCTTTTATCTGCCTCCATCAGCAGTGAAGTCTTTGAAATACTTTATAGGCTTCTACAGATGTTATATATTTCAAGGCACTTGGACAGAAGTGATAGCTATTGATATCCCATACACTTTGCCTGTAGTAAGTGGATTAGGGAAGTACTACTTTTGTTAGAAGGACTTTTAAATAGTGTTATCATTTTAGCAGATAGTACTAGTAGCCTAAGCTTGCCCATATACAGAAGATAGATAAAGGAAAACCTTGAGAGAGGTGTGTTTCTGAGGTATGAAACATGAGTGCCCTGTCTCTCTACCTTGAGATGAGGTTCTCTGGCTGTAAAAGGGTGTCAGACTTGCATGGGTGTATATTACTGAATTGTTAATCAGACCTGAATTATGAAAATGTCACTGAATTCAGTGCTAGTTTTGAATCCCTGGATTATTGTGGTCTTTTCTCCCAGTGGCTCCTAATTTGGTGAAATGTGACTTACATTATTTTTTCTGCTTCCTTGCCAGTGAAACTTTTAAATGGAAGAAAAGTAAAAAGCTTTGTAGAAGGTAGTGCTTTCTTACTGCATAAGTGTCATTGTTCATATTGAGAAAGTTGATATTCTGACTGCAGGTGTTTGTGGGGAAAAAAAGAGTGGCAAAGACATCAGACTAAAAAAATAAATGTGGCCAAATTAAATGGTTCTTCATTCCAAAGCTGATAGCTGCAAAAAATACTGAATGATATTCAGCTGAAGTTACTGTGAAAACTACAGCACAAGATGCTGTTAATTGTTATAAATGCCTAAATTGTTTCACTTTTCTGTAAAATAAAAAAATCTGTTTTGTTTTAAATGTGCTTATATAAGGTTCTGATTTCACAACATGGCATTACATTGAACCAATTTTCATCTGAGAGAGCAAAGTTCAAAACTTTTCAGTGGTATTTTTAATGACATTTAGCTAGTGATGGAAAAGTTTTGCTTGGGAATCCATTACACATCTTAGAGCAGCTGCTAAGGATATTTTGTCCTCTCACATACTGAAATGGTCTTTAAGTGAAATGTGTGCTTAAATTTATATGTCCTCCCATGCCCTTCACAGGGAAAAATACCAGCTTAGTGTGCACACATGTTCTTCTTGTGGAAGCCTTTTGCAAATGCTTTTGTTAATTTGGCTCTGTACTGTAATGAAACAAAGTTATTGTATACTTTACTTGTTTTTGCTGTTGTTGTTGAAAGAAACATTTGGTTAAATTGCCAGGACTTGAGGGGAAAAAACAGCTGCTTTTCTGTGCGCTGTGAAATTTGTCTCTTAACTTCCTGATATACTTGGCAAGGCTTTTAAATCAATCTTAAATAGGAAAACATCCTGATCAGATGAAAAGCCTTGTGTTTCTGAAAGACATTTATAAAACAATTCCTGACTATTTCACAAATAACTGTATAGTGCATTTGCTGGAAATGTGTACCATATGTTTCCTTGGGGATTAAGCTTTTACCTCTAGATACTGGAAAGCAGATAGAATTGATTTGAGTAAAAGAAAAGGCACAGGGAAACAGAGAACCTGAATACCACAACAGCTTGCACAAAAAGCATGCTGTCTGAAAATACAGAATTTTTTACATGGTGGGCGTGGGACAAAGGGTAGGAATCACTGCAGGATGACAGTAGTGGGTTGGGATTCAGACTGCAACAAACTCTGGGGATCTAAATTGCTCCACTCTGAAGATGCTTTCCAACAATACACTTGCCAAGAACATTTTCATTCTAGACAAATCAATTGGCAAGAACAGGTTAATTTTCTTCTCAGGTTAGAGGCCAGGCAAACTACCTGACTTGTGAAGCATCCCACAGCCGCAGACCCAAGATTCAGGCCTCTTTGTTCCAAGCCTCCTGCCATCACCAACTGATGGACCAGACTGGGACTTTCCTGCCCATCCCTCCCACTAATAAACCTTTCCTGTTCTCTCTCAGCTTACTTTTTGCTCTGTCCTTATTAACTTGCAAAAGAAAAAGTGGAAGTAAATTGTTATTTCAGACTTGCCTGTTATGCTGTGCCAAAGTTGTCAGGCTGAGGCTCTAAACTTTAAAATTTCTCCCATGCTGTTGCACACTTTCAAAATGGCATGATGAAAGACTGTGAGCAATCCTGGGATGGTATTCTAGCTCTCACCCATTTGGGTTTTCATTAAACTGGTCTTCCAGGCTTTCTGCCAATTGAAAATTTGAAATGAAAATCTAAATTTCCTAATTGAGAGAATGAGAGGAGCAGTCAACTGCTTTCTCATCAGTTTCTCTTAGAGGTAAATGGTGACATGATGGGACATGTGGTACACAAACCTGAATGACTGGGCCACAGAAAGATGTAGTTTGAAATAATAAAAAGAAGGATTTATTTTCTCTCTTTTCTGATGCAATGTAATTACTATGCAAAATATAGTCATTTCATAGATGTATTCTCCAACTGAGTTATTTTTATAATGAAATTAACTGTGCCACCAACTGCTAAATTGTCATAAGATTAGGGCATTTTGGCAGCTATCTCTTGGGCAGTGGCACTGTATTCATGAGCTGTAGATTTAGGGCACAAACCAGTGACTGGATATCAAAGTAAATGTAGGTATCCTGAATCTCTCTATATTGATTTTATTTAATTTTGTGATATTCATGTAAGTAAGGAGAGAAAAAGGGAGAAGAACTCTCTCTTGAAACTGTGTTATTGCTGTCATTTGTTTAGATGTAATCTTTGCAAAGAAACAAACCCTTCAGGTAAGTGAGAGCACTGGCTGTATAACTCATCAGTACACTCTAGAAAACAATGTCTGATGTCATTATTGTGGATAAAAGAGAAGAGTGTGAAATTCTGCATACAGTTATTATGATAAAAGGCTACAGATAGACAAAGTCTCTTGATGTGTAGGGTGAATTTTTAAAAAGTGCATAAGCATCTGTTTATCTGGACATTTTTTGTAATACCTTAAAATAACTGAGTTCTGGACATCCCTCATCCTTTCCATCCTAAAGTTTGATTTGAAAATGAATAATTTATCTGCCAATAAAATCTTTACAGGGTTAAAAAAAAAAAAAGAAGACATTGCTGCTTTCTCTGTTGGTCTAAAGTTATCTCAAGCATTGAGTGCTTCATTACCTCAACCTGACATCTGAGCACTTCAAGAGAGAAATATTCTGGCAGAGTCACAAGCACAGTTGGTTCTCAGTAACATGTTGTATTTGTGATAAGTGATTCTCAAGTATGCCAGTGTACAGTCTCAATCACCTCAATCACTGTGTGAGTAAAGAAGAACGAAATTTCATAGCACTTGTTTGACAGCACAATTTTTGTGTAGTCAGAAGATGGGTACATTCTCCAATCACCAGTAAAAAAATCAAACTAATTTATTCTTTGTTTTATTAACAATAAAGGTCTTCAAAAGGTAATAAAAGAGGATGTGATATTTGTGCTTCTTTTTGCTCAATTAGAGCCATCTAAGAAGTATGTTAATAAACATATATCTTTACTGTTCAAAAAGTAAATTATATATTCATAAGGAACTTACACTTTTTATGCTGAAACTTACTACAAAACATAATACAGCCATTTCCATCTTCAAAAAATACTTTAAAAACTGTAAAACACATTTAATGATAAATAATGGTTATTCTTAGGGTTCTTAAAGAGATTTTTAACTTCCTCTAAAGATGGGGAAACTAAGGTTGAAGCATTTAATGCTCTCTCAAAAAGAAAAACAGTGGAAAAAAAAGGGGATTTGAATCTCAGCTTTTGACATCAGCTTGAATGAGCTCCTTCCCTAAATATGTGTATTAAACTCAGCATCCCAGAAGATGCCCCCATTTCTGTGCTGCTACTTAATCTAGAACTAAAATAGGGTTATGGCTAAAATAGGAGCTTTGGCACTTCTAAAATCAGAGAAGTTGAGCCAGTGGTTGTCAATTCTTTGGCATACTTGGATTCAAGTCCTCTGTTGGTTGGCTTTCTCAGAAAGATCTTCAGTACCTGTGAAGGAATGTAAGTAGAACTAGGCATCAGAACCAAAAGTGTGATTCACAGTTCCGTGTATAACTGTTTAGTCACCATTTGTTTTCTGGTAGTGAGGTTTTTAGTGCCTAGAGATGTGCCAAAAAGGTTTTCCTCTTGTTAGTGCAGAGGTGATCAATGCCTGTGTTTTATCCAGTATTCAAAGTAAAACTCCTCCAGTTTCTATCACCTTTCTCCCTATGCATTATCTCCTGTAGAAACTGATCAAATATGCACATTTTCCACCCATCTGAAACACACAGTTGACTTCACACACAGTACATTAACGACCATCTCTTCCTCTCCCTCTTTCCCTGCTCTTTGCCCTTCTGCAGTGGACCAAGTATAGTGTATAGTATATGGAGTGAAAGACTTGAGTTTTAGTTTCTGCTCTCACAGGCAGAGATAGAATTATTATAGAAATATTAACATTTAGAGCTCAACTATGACATATAGAACTGCTATTTCATGAATATGGTCTTGCTGTTTTGGCAAACTTAATTGCATGAGACTATTCATAAATTTGTGACATTTACGGTTACAATCAGAATAATGCTGAATGCCTCACTGATTTTTAGTCATTCACATTCCTCTATGATAACTCTTTTTGGAGAGGATTTATTCATTAAGCTGGGCAGCTTACTGATTTTAAACTGTTTTTTATTTTGTGTTCTGGACATTAATTGCTGGTGGTTTCACTTCAGTGAATTCTCATCTGTATTTTAGTTTTGGTGTCTGCTTTGTGTGGGATTGCTCTTATTTTGAGCACAAATTTCCTTTCAAACAAATCTTTTTTTGGCAATTATCTACAAATAGCACAGAAACCATGTCAAACTCATTTCACTGAATGAAGAAAAATTGTTGTAGTTCATCCTTTCTTGTTTGTTAGTTAGATCACAGAACATATTAAGAAAAACTTCCTTTTGGCGTGGTATGGGGTAATTTTTTTGAATCAAAGATAAATAACACCAAACACCTTTTAAATGGAACATTTTCCTAGAATCTGGGAAGTGTCTTCACTATCATTATAGCCAGTTTTGTATATTTGTTTCACTAGATCACACAAAGGCTGTGACTATTTTCAACTGTTGATGATTGAAAAAGAATAACTGTGAGAATTATAGCAAATCAATCATGTGCAATGTTCATGCAACTCAGAGTGGGATTTCGAAAGAGCTCAAAGGTTGCTTATTTCTATTCCTCTTGAAGTCCTATTCAACTCCTTTTCTCATCAGAAGAAGCTGGTCCAATTTCTAGTATCTGAAAGAATATAGAAATCCTACTAATTCATGAATCATAAATTATCTTCTTGGGAGTAAAGTGAGAAAAATGACGGGCAAGCAATTGCAAAACATTTTTGAGCACCTTCATCTTCTTTCACTGCTTATGAAACTGAATTCTTCCCAGTGATATAATGGTGGTTCAAAATGTTGGGAACCTGAGATTGTAGAGTCCCTGAGGAGAAACAGGACAGAGTCACTCAAGAAACCAGAGGTTACTGAAGAAACAATACTGGATGAACATTGATCTATGAGATTTACTAAGATCATGAGGCAGCCTGAGGTACCATGTTAGCACAAGCTAATGTGCTCTGTGTGTACTAGGTGACATAAGGGGGGACTCACTCTTGCATGGGGTCAATAGTTTTCCTCTGTTCTCCCTATACTGATGTACATACATTTGTCAATCTGAATTCTGCAGTTTTCAGATTTTACTTTAGGAATTTTGTTAGTCTCTTACTAGATTTGCACATTTTCCTTGCTAAAGGATGTCAACATAGGCGAAATATTTCCCTTTTTCATACTTTGCAGAGATCCTTGGTTATAGTCCCTAACAGAAGTAACTCCTAAGTATGATTAAACTTGAATCATAATCTGTATTACAGAAGTGATAAGATTTCATGCAGTTGAGATCTAATGCTAAAAGCTAGACATTCCTCTTTTAGCTACTGTGGATTTTCCAGTCTTGGCAAGGGTTTAATATTCAGGCATGGATGATCCTTAGAATCAGTTGTGTTCACTGCCCATCATCATCTTTCTGATTATTACAGCTCAAGAATGGCCTGCTTATCTTTTTTAAATAGAAGTTCACACACTTTTCCAGGACTCAGGGATATGATAAATTTCTTTCTATTATATAGTGTAAAACTGCATCCATAATAATGTATTATTACAGATAGCAGTCTTGATCCTGAAGGACAAAGCACTATATCTTAAAGGAAGAAAATAAATCGATCTTATATATGTAAACTTCAAATGTGATATTTGTAGAGTTTCTGTTCAAACTATCGCTGTGTGTCATTGCTTGCGGCAAGTTAAATTTAGGTAAGTTTTCTTGAAAATAACTGGGCTGTGAATGTTACTCATTATGCAAAGGACTGCAAATGCAGAAAAATGATACTAAGAAATGTAAAATAAATATCATTTATGGGGTAACTCTTATGCAGTTGGTGGCTCAGTTCAGACTGGAATGTTTTAGAGAGGAACCTCAGGGAAAAATTTGCACACTTTGCTCATGGGGTTGAGCCCACAGAGTATGAACATTAGTACTTTCCAGATAACCCTTATATTCTGCTCCACATGCCAAGATAAAAGTTCTCCATGACCTTTCAACTTTTTATCAAGAACTGAAGAAATATTCTTGTCAGTGTCTGAAAAGGCTGTAAACAATTGGTTCTACTTTTAACATATATCTCTGAGTCTGTATCAAACTATAATTTTGTATAGTAAAGAAAAAGGTAAAAAACCCAAGCTGACATAGTCCTTGAACCTCTTCTTAGCCTTCTTAGCTTTATTTAACAATAAATCATTATTTTACAGTGCCCTTTTCCTGCAAATTTAATTTTAATTTTCTTTTATCCACTGCTTTAGAGATTGAAAAATGTCAGCCCCAGGCATTCTGATTTCCTGCATTTTGCAAGCATTGTATTTAGCTCTTGGCAATATAATATACTTATAAACAGTGTCAGAATATCATGACCTTGTAAATAAATTGCAGAATGACAGATCTGAGGCCTCTCTTTAAATTAAAGATGGACTAGAAAGGATTTTGGGTTACAAATATATTAATGAGATTGTATTGCTTCTCCTCCAATTTTTATTGCTTTAAAAGTATTCCCCCTGAGAAAAAATTTTGGATAATTAAAAATGTTTATGCAATGACAAATGACAGTTTTACTTACTTCAGCGAAGGATTCCAAAACCTTAGAGGGTCTTACCCTTCTTAAATAAAAACTATTGAGAATTATTAGGCTTTCAAGCCATATTGTCATGTAGAATAAAGATGATACGATTGTCATTTTTTCCCATCTTTAATGTCAAAACACCAGTAACTGGGGATTTGTGGGTCCAGTGTTTGAAGATACATTTAACATTTATGTGTAAAAAAAATTTTTTTTAATCTCACAGGATATAGGGTTCACTGTCTGAGTAAACATATCTCTATATGCCAAATGCAATCATATTCTTGATAGTCTACACGACTCCTATTGTAGCCCCCTGCCTGTATCTGTTTCAGCAGTTTCCAGTGAACAAAGATGCAATCTATTTCTGCAGGTCAAATACTTCTTATCAGTCAGAAAAGTCTAAGGGAACAGTGCATTGCGTATTTGGCTGATTGCATCCAAATAGAAATCAAAACTGTAAGTAACATTCTATAATCAAGTGTACAGGGGCTAGATTTTATGGGCAATATGATCAGTTATTTGCACGTTTCATTCCTTTTGCATTGCAGGAGGGTGTTTTATCTTGGAGATGAAATAAACAAGAGCTAAACTAATTAACTAACCAGCAGTGATCTACAGTCTCAGCACCTCACATTCCTGAAGATTTATCCCATTTTGAATACAATGCCATTTCCCTCCAGGGAAATAAAAATTGCTGCCTATTAAAGATGGGGACGGAAAAAGGCACCTTCACTGGAGACAGCCTGTACAAGAAAATAATACTGTAATCATTCCCTCCAATCAGCTGAAAAGGATTAAATCTTCTGCTTCTAAAGTAATGTTCCAATTGAGCCTTGGGGAAGAATAATTCATGATTAGGGAGAAGGCTGGTCTAGCAAATGTGAACATTATGTCCGTTACTTAAACACACTTCCTGGGCTGACTGCTAATGTACCCAGGGGACCTTGCAGCAGCAGCAACCGATAGGAGCTATGAAATAGGCCGACAAGGACAAGAAGTATTATCATCTGCATTCAACAGCACTACATAGACTTTACCACTGTTAAATCACTGCCTTTGGTAAATAGCCCAGATAAGTCATTTTAATAGAAGAATTCTTCTCTTCTTTATGTGTATTAAACAACAGACTCTTATGAGCTGTGGCAGTGTATTGATTCCTGGGAAAGGCATCATGAATACCAATTCTGTAATTTATGCTGTTTTGTGGCTCTGGCTGTATTTGTTATGCATAGTGTATTAAACATTCAATAGCTCAATTTAATCTTTGCAGCCAAATTGCGCAGCATATCATGCCAGATAGTGGTTGTTTCATATACACAGCCCATCTGCTTCCTGTTCTATAATTCATTCAGCAGGCAAAGTTTCTGGCACCCTCAGGCTAGCATACATATATATCTGTGTGTGTGTGTGTATATATATATGTTTGTGTGTGGGGGGGGGGAGGTGGGTATGCACGTGTGTGTACGCACGTGTGTGTATATCTGGACATACACACACATACAGACATAGACATATGTGCAAACTTACCTGTGGGTATCAGAAGTGTTTGATGGTCCTTCATTTTTTTGGTGTTACTCTATGGCTGAAAAAACCCACTAAAATTATCACAACAAATTGTGTCTTGTAAAGGTGTCTTCTTAATTTTAAAGGAACTGTGGAGGTAGTATTGCAAGCTTCAGCTCTAGGAGTGTTTTTAGAGGCTAGTGATAGTTCAGAGTTTAGCTAAACCAAAACAAAGCACTCTTTCTCGTCCAGGAAAAATAGCTCTTTCCAAATAGCTCCAAGGGCACACTAGTCCTAAGGATATGACTGTACTGAAGCCCTAACCTATACTCTCGTTGTTATGTTTTAGTTGTCCTATTAGCTTTATGTATGTCCATTTTGTACAATTATGCAACGTGCATGTCTCAAAAAATTGTTTTGAAGTCATCTTAACCATCACAGCTGGGACATTAGACTCCAGCCTGAGCTGGGGAACCACAGCTGGTAGCTGTGCAGGACACATCTGTTGACAACTCTGCGGGGAAATTGCTGCCAGAGGTTTCTTGCTTAGCTTTCAGATCCTGTGTGTTGGAAGCCTTGGTGAGCTGGATGCTGGTAGGAGGTATTCTGGTATGGAGAAGTAGGAGGTATTGGTATGGCGAATTAACTTGGTCTCTACTTCAGGTGTACCTAACTTCATCTGAAATGACTGTTAATTTTGTCCCATTAATTGCCTTGGAGTTTGGAACTGCAATGTTCATGGATGAACACATCTTTTATAATGTGGTTCTTGCTAAATGGAGCTGGAAGTGAAGACTGGCAATACTGGTAAAGGATGATAGTGTTTCTTGTCTGAAGTACTGTAGCAGAATTAGGAATAATAATGGTGTCTCCTGAGTCCTATTTGGGGAAGTTTATATCTATTTTTTGTCTCCCTGCCCTTCTTCCACACACAGTGGGAAAAAGACATATCAGCATAAGTTTTAACAAATGTCACAGTGTCAGTTTGACATTTCTGAGTAAGAACTACTTGTGGGGTTATGGCTCAGAACTGGCATACTTCATCTATGCTACCAGCTTAGATCATCAAATACATACTTAAATTTGTGATCAGCTACGAGAAGAGTTGGCAGATTTTATAAATGATTTTGTGCTTGTGCCACTTGGAGCACAAGTGATACATGTTTTGCTTCCCTACTTTTCATTGGTAAAAGTATTAAAAGTATTTATGGTAATAATTACTAAAATAATTTTCTATTTTTTTTAGACAGAATTCAACTTGAGCAGAAGGACATAAGCAAATACAATGCACCCATTATATTAAAATAATACAACCTGGGGCAGCATTTTCCCAGTCACTAAAGTTTAGAACTTCAGAAATTACAAACTAAGAGAAAAACAGTATGATGTAAAAATGATCTGGTTTGCTGAAAATTTTTTCTTAAAGTAAAAGATGTCCTCCACATGGTATGGAAAACTTTTACAATATTTGTGTGAAATGGTAAATAGCAGTCAAAAATGATGCTACTAAAATTAGACAGTGAGAAAGGTAAAATAGTTAAATGGTAAGAACACAAACTAAGTCATTTGTCCCCTGCACTTACTGTTTCTACTTCCTCCTTGCATTGCATTCCTATACTGATATGCCAAATGCTCAACTGCTCATGTCAAAAGCAAAAATGCTAATTTTTATTTTTTTATCTGCTGTCAATGAACTGCAATATTAACAACCAATTTCTGTCTTCCTTTCAATACCTATTCTATACAATATGTATCTATTCAATATAGTAGCATGAATGTACATAGTGCTACAAAGATTGACCATTTTCCTATGAAATCTTCAGAAGTTTTAGCTCCTTCAGGGATGAATACAGGTAATATTTTTCTGGTTGTGCTTGAATGTCACAGACCCAGCTGCACTAAATAAGCTCCTACAACTCTGAAAATTGTATTTGAAGAACAAATTACTGTATTAAGATTTTCCTTTTAAGCACATTCCCAGCTAAACACAGAAGTGGGAATGTGAAGTGATCTGGCAAATTTAAATAAGTATATATAAAAAAACAAGTTTTAAAGCTGTCATATAACTATTTATATGTTTATTGTCCAATACGTGATAAAAAGAGAGTTAATGATTCTTTTTACTTTATCACAAGAGATCAAAGAGGCTTTGTGCATGGAGATTTTCATGGTGGATTTTCTTCAATCTACTTTATGACAGCAAAAATTACTCTAAAACTAGCTCATCTGCAGATTTCAGTTTCAAACTGAGAGGGATGGTCTAAAAGGTGACATAGGACATGGTAAAAACAGCAGTCCCAAGAACTTTGGAAACACGTAGTCTTCAGAGAATGTAAAATTGTACATTTTAGAATTGTACATTTTAAAATGTACCATTTTAGAGAAGGTAAAGTTGTTCAAAACATATTCCTTATGCTGGCTGTGTCAGACTGAGATGCTGCTAAATTATGCCAGAGGAAACATTATGCAAGATGAGCAAAGCTTTTCATTTAGATGAATGTTTAGTAACTTCATTGTCTAACAGATGTCACCTAGCTAATACTATTCTGAATTTAGTGGTATTGCTGAGGGTTTTTCATAGTAAGGAGCTCTCAATTTTTGCCTGCTCTGGAAGAAGGGCATCCCAATTGGCCTAAAAAATAAACCATATAGGTGCAATAACTGACTGTCCACATATTCCACTACACAAACTGCACCAACTTGTTAGAGATTCTTTGAGTAGAGCAGGGTTTGAGCCAGTGAAATTAAAGGCAAAAGAAGACATTTTTGCTATCTGGTTTTGTTTAGAGGAGGCAGATGGTGCACACTGGCAGCATCAAATGTCTGTGGGTATGACAGCACTAGAGCTTTGTGCTGTGTAGCATTCACTGTGCCTGTGGCTGTCCCCAAGGTGTGAAAACTTCACCTGACTTACTGGAATATGTACTTGAGTTTGGAGAGCACCACTCAGTCCTGCACCTGTGGATGTCAATGTTTTTATTAACTTCCCTGAGATTGATGTCTGACCCTGTTGCTAATAACTCCTCTTTAATTGCTTCTTTGCAAATCTGAGACATTTAGAAATGCAGTGACAATGCTTTTCTTCTCTTGTAGCCAACTCAGTTGTTTAACTGAGCTCAAATCTTTGGCCATTAGCAGACATGAACGCAGAACTTAAATTTTGCTTTCGGCACTGTGAATAGATTCTGCGCTTTGACATGCTTCTGCGGGATGCATCCAACAATGTGACCTGAGAACACAGTTGAGAGTCCTCTTCATAATGAATCAGCTGTGATTTCAGTAGCTGTATTTTATATATTATGATATCTTGCTTACTTGATCAGCAGTGGAAATATGGAGTGCAGCTGTTCTAGAATTATTGCAAGGAAAACAAATTTTCCTGTCTATACTCTGAGATTTATATCCTTTCACTCACTCTACCCATCTTATTTGTAATTTCATATGCCATTCTTGTTTCTGTCAGGATCTACTGACCAAAGCTGACAATCCTACTGATGAATACAACAATTTAGCAAACTTTTGGAAATTTTTAAATAGGTTTTTAATTCAAGCATCCAACATAAACAGTTAACTGGTGCCATGCACTATTGTTTTCTTCAATTAAAAAGTCGCTATAAAGTTATGCGGTAGTGGTTCCCTTTCCTCTTTCCTTTCTGTGGCTTTGAATACAACCACAAAACTTGCAATCTTGAGTTACCTCCAGGGTCAAATGCATAATGTAACAACTTACGTCCTGTTTGATTTCCAAACCCTGGCACTCTAGGGATATATCTTTATTGTTGCAATGTTGACTTGTAGCACTACAGGCTAACAAATCAATTCCTCCTCCAAACCATCCTATCACCTGTCAATATGAAATTCTAGCAATTACTGAAGTGGGATGGCTGCAAAGCATCTGAAGAACATTCCCTATTGATTAGTTCATTGCTCCAGAGTATGATGAACTTGTTTAAGAAAAATTGATCTGGCAAATGGATTTTTTTTTGTCAGAGAATCATATGAATGCAATTTAAGTAACAGTATTTTTGCCTTTGAGAGTGTCTAATATATATTTGGTGTATGTGCACATAAATCACAAAAAAAAAAAAAAGTCTGGGGAGTGGAGTGTCTCGGGGTGATTTTATGATGATACTCTATTCCCAGCTTTATGCCTAGAAATGGCTGCTGTGGCTTTAAGGTGGACCCGGGATAGGGGAAGGAGCCTTTTGGGTCCCATGCGGGTTTAATTCTAAGCCTCTTGCCCCACGTGTTCTCTCGCTACATCACTGCCTCTGGTAGATTTGCCAGCTCAGGCAACAAGTTTCATTTTTTACTCCTTTCCCTATTTTCCCCCTGGACTCCAGCAGCTTTTTGTTTTTGTTTCCATGAACTATTTTTCGGCTTGTTTTTTTTTTTTTTTTTTTGGTCAGAGACCCGAATGTCTGAGGAGGTCTCTCGGGAGCCTGCAGCAGCTGCTCCGGGTGGCCTGGGCCCCAGGAAAAGCTGAGGGGGCAAAAGAAAGGACACCAAAACCCACCAGCTTCTCCTGCTGTGAGGACAAGACCAACACCAGAAGTCCAACAGGTTCCCATCTGTTCTGCCCGAGCTGCTGCATGAACTCCTTTTCTTTTCCCTTCCTGAAGACAAAGGGACCAGCTGCCATTTTTGTCCTCCTGGCCGTATGGCCAGGTGGTGGGTGGGAGAAAGGTTTTGAAAGTTCAATAATCTAACATTCAGTCTTCTTTTTCTTCTGGGTCTTGAGGGCACTTTTTTTTTTTTTGTTTGTTTTTTTAATTAACATGTGGTGGGGCTTTTTTTTCACTTTCACCCACTGGTTTTCATCTCTCTCATTCACAAACAGGATTACTACAGCCCTTCTCTTTAGAGAAAACCTCATTCCAGACCATTTTTCTCCCAAAATTTGTCTCTAAACCAAGACAGAAAGGAAGGATTTTTTTTTTATGAAAAACTTCAAATTTGTTTTGTTTTGGTTTGGTTTGTTTTTTTTTTCCCCTATGGCTTATGGGTTGTTTTGCAAGCTCTTCAAGCATCATTTTCTTATTGTCTATTTTTTTTCCCTTTATTTAATCAAAAGTCTATTAAAAAGTAAAGCTCCAATATTTAAAGGAGAAATTGATTCCCTTGGGATGCCCCAGGTTATTAGGGATATGTGTTCTCTTTGGTCCAAGTCGAGATGCAGTTTTTCACAATTGGTTCTTTATAATGAAGATAATGAATGGAATAATTAATTCTTGGAAAGTATAATATAATTTCAGCTTTTCAGCTTTGTTACTTTGTCCATATTCTTGCTGCTCTGTTTTCATTATATAGGAGCTAAAAGAACCCAACCCATATCAACCACAATCTTCTTCATTACAAGTACTCTGAAAGGTGTTGCTCCCACTCAGAACATGCAAATGACCAGACTTAATAGTATAGTTAGAAATAAATTTCTCCTCACCTTGCCTTTTCATCCCTGCACAATTTCAGGCTTTAAAACTGTATAGAAATGAATGTTGAACAAACTCAGAAATTCTGTTCCTATTCAGAAAAAAAACCCAGTGATAATTTACCACAGAACTACTGTATTCTAAAAACTCATCCTACAGATCTCGTTCCCAGAGTTAACTTTACCATAATGTGTGGAACCCAGCCCCAGGACAATGCAGCATAGAATCTGGTTTGTGTTCAAGACATGGTCATTTACTAATTCTTCACTTTTGATATCTATGTAGATTCTTCTAAGATATGCTGACAAATCACTGAATGTTTGTTGGGTCTTCAGTGTTACTGTGTAAATCTATATGCCAAGTATTAACATTTTTTCTTCAAAAATATTACATTCAATATGTTGAATATCCACAAGTGTACTGAATTTAAATGATGAAGACAGCAGTAGCAGAACTCATGAAAAATTTCAAGTTGTCAGATTTGTTGTTAAAACAAGGGCTTTGTTTTTTGAATATTTTCCACATAGATTGTGACGCAAGATTCTGGTTTCAGTAAATTTGCTCCTTATATATAATGATAAGCTATGGTGACAGTAACACACTCATAATTTGATAGTGAAATAACAATACATATTTAGGATTATAGAATCATTTACAGTTGGAAAAGATGTCTAAGATCGTCAAGTCTGACAATTAACCCAACATCACAAAGGCCTGCATTAAACTATGTCATCACGTTCCATATACTCATGGCTTTTCAATACCTCAAAGGATTTTGACTCAACCACCTCCCTGGACGTTTTCAGTTATGAGATTTTTCCTAAAGCTCCCTTAGGGCTACATTATTCTATTTCCTCTCCTCCTGTCACTTGTTAGCTGGGAGAAGAGACCAACCTCCATCTCTGAGCTTCCTTGTCTCCAGACTAAACAGCCCCATCTCCCAAAGTTGCCGCTTATAAGGCTTGTGGTCTAAACCTTTCACCAGTTCATTGCTCTTCTTTGAGGGCAATAAAGAAATGGTTCATAAGTGAGACGTGATTAGCAGCAGCATAATGAGCACTCTGATACTTGAACCTGAAAGAAAGTATACCGATTTGAAATCATTAAACTGTTTGCTTATTTGTGTATTGCAACCTGATACAAAGGTAAACACGTAATAATATGAGGTTTGTTCATAATATGCTCAGTAGTTAAGTCGATATACATCATGTTTGAACCAACATTGTGTTAAAAGAAAAACTTGTCTAAAGGGGAAAAGAGACAAGTGCCTCAATTTCACAGAGGAAAGCAACAGAGATATAAATTGTTCTATACCGTGGTGGACTGTTAGCTTTTAAAAGGCACAGTAATCAGTGAATGAACAAAACAGCTTGCCTTGGGATATTATGGCTTTCAGTTTCTTTCACTTTAAATTTTATTTCCTCAGATGTTACATAGCATGCTTGTTTGCCATGTCAAGAGTGTTAATCACAGAGTGAAACACTGTGATTTTCTGCAAGGATAAATGAACCTAGAAATGTTCTGAGTTCAGATCAAATTGAATGCCATGATGGTGATCCCATGTAATTTTACATTTAAATCAATGCTTTACTGGATGTTTAATCCGGTTCTCATGGGGCAGCTTTCATTTGAAATTCAAAACTTTACTCAAATTATGATCGTTGTTTTATGAAATCATAGGATTTGTAGATGTTTATGAAGATATTTATGAAGTCATAAGTCAGAGCTACATAAATGGTTTGGTGAACTGTAAAATGGCCTATGTTGCAGTACTTTGAGGTTTCTCCTCATGAAAAGACATGCACACTCACTTTTAGAATTTTTGAATGCAGTGTGATTGTAAGAAGCTTTTTAGTGCTCAAATGTCTGTGAAGGTTTAAAATAGAAACAGTGATGTAGCAGAAAATAACCTTTACGTGACCTTAGTTGTTCCCTAATAGGTGGTTTACTCTTGTGATGACAAAGCACTGCTTCCCTGCCTCTTTTTCAGTGTCTTTACAGGCATTCATGTTCTGGGGACTTCTATTCCCCCAAACCTTTGAAAATAAGTCAAAGCACTACTTGTTAATCTTTTTTTTTCGTTGTTGGTTTCATGACATGAGTTTTGAAAGGAAGTTGCTGTCATTTCACATTCATTCTATAAATATTCTACAAAATGGAAAAATGATAGTCGCCGGAATGTCTCAGACTAAAAAGCTACATCTTTGCTGTCTTAGAGAGGTCAGCTTTGTAAGTGTGTAATGTCTTGTTTTGTCTGCATCCATGATCCTGGGGTGTTAGTAGCTTGGCAACATTCCTCCTTATTTTGTTAGAACAGGGTGAGCTTAAGCTGTTAATAAATTCTTTCTGAGAAACACGTCTTCTGGGTTCACTTGGAAAGGCTTCTATGAGTTGTTTATCTGTCCCCAGTTGTTGTTCTACAAGGAAAAAATGCAATGTATTGTGGTTAACTACAATAATCAAATGGAAAAGCGAAGAAAGTTGGCATTAACTGATTAGTGTAACTTGTATGCGAAATTGTTTTGATCGGCTTGATCAGGATTAAATTTTTGACTGAGTAATGACAGAACAGCTAAGAAGGAAAAACAAACAAATTGGGACTCAATGCATCATGAAAATGTGGCAATGCAGTGTCCAAAATATTTTCCATTTAATGAATAATTAAGCTTTAGTTGTGGAGTGATCGTTTCTAAAGATGATGCAGGTAGTTAATAGGTCACTAAGAAAGCTAAAAGAGCATATAATGGAAGCTGAAATATATGCTACAAGCATGAATGACAGTGTACATTTTTACTTTTAAATTCACTCAATGTCATTCAATCACTGAGCTGAATTTTTCCTATACAGGCCTAAAGTACAGAATTTATGCAAATACTGAATTTTTGTTAAGAACTTACCCTGCTCTAACAAAGAAAGGCCTTGCTTCAGTGTGTAATTCTGAAGGTTGTAATGGATGTTGATATTTTTAAATGTTTTCAATACTGCAACATTGAAAATTAATATGACCAAATATGTCTGTTGAAGCCAAAGCCCACTGATACAGGAGACATTTAGAAACTTGTCTGCAAATTGGAATCTTATTATGTCAATACTACTTATGTCAATACTTATCTCAATACTTATGTCACATTTTAAGGGTTCCTGGTGATTGAAGAGGGTAAACTAATATTACTCTAGGAATGTAATGGTAATTCTTTAGTAATTATTCATTGCACTTTTTGGCATTTCATATACCCATTTTAACTGTTTCTCAGGACATGAATATTTACTGTATTTCCTCTTTGCTCTAAAATTGCTGGGGTTAGAACAAGTCTTAAAATTCTTCATACAAGTAGTTTTTTTTTTTTTATTTTGAGATTGTGCATTTTGGCTCTAATTTGGGAAAGGAGCAAAGGAAACACCCTAAACAGTGAGGCATTACATTCTCAATGCGTATCTTGTTTAATCAAAAGCTTGATGTACCAACAGACTTGTCTTCATCCCTGGAAAATTTCTGGTTGAATTTAGATAATTTAAAAAAAAAAAAAAAGATTTTTAAAGGTTTGTACTTCTGGATATTATGTTACTGCCCTATTCTTGCTACAAACTGTGGGAATGCTTGGCAGTAATTTCAAATGTGGTATGTGTTAGGAATTGCAGGCACGCAACTGCAAGTATTTTATATACTTAGTTTAATGTACTCTTTTCTTTTTATCTAGTCTGTCTGCTTCCCTTCATCCCTAACTCTTAAATGTGCTTCTCAATATTCAACCTTCAGAGACTTCAAGGATTCACTTGAGACAACAAAATCACTGTAACAGACCCACCAAAGTATCCTGTGATTTCTGATTATTTTTCTTCTGACCATGTACCTTCTAAGCCCATATGTCTGATAAGCAAGCACAGGGCTGTCCAAATTCTCCATCGCTTTGGCTGTCTCTCTTTCACAGTATAGTTGCATTGAGACATAACAACTAATCTTCATTAGAACTCTGATTCATAATGTAATTAATTGTGTCAGGAAGTGAAACACCGTCCCTAAGCAGGCCTGCCTCTAAAACATGCCCTAGCATGTGCTAACACTATAGTAAATGTTTCATTGGAGAAGGCAGATACAGAGGATTCTGATGTTTAATGCCCTTGTTTTTCATGGTTGGTTTTGGAGAGACTGAAACGTTGTTAGCAAATAAAGTACAGAAACTAAATCGTAATATGTTGTTCTTGGTATTATAATTAAATAAGTAGCTACAATGACATGGTACTTCTATTTTTTCCTTCTGATTTTCCTCAGTCTCATACCTTCTGGGCAATCAGAACTGAAGAAATATATTTTAAATTTAATACTTAATTTAATTAAATGGTAAAATTATCTTTGTAACATCCATGACTGGATTTCTTGTTTCAAACATGAAAACACAAGCTGGAAGTATAACCCTCCCACATAATATAGTTTGGTTTATTGCATGTATTTGTGGTTGAAGTTAAATGCTCCAAGAATTTTTCTTAAATTGATCTACAGTCCGCTCTTGACCTGTTACACAGTGGTGATTTCTCCTATACTTTGGGTGATTTTGTGCATAACATATAAACATTCATTTGAAAAACCATAATAGAGTTTTAAAAAGTATTTCTATAAGAGGATGTTGAAAGGATGTTTAATCCTAAAAGAAATTTGTGGAATTAGAAGTGATACTCTATTTTCAACAAACTGCACTGAATGGAATTTGCAATCTTTCAACTTGTTATGGTTCTCCAGAATCGAATTTTTATATCACTGATTTTCCTTCTTTTTTATTAATATTAAATGCTAATTTCACAAATAGAAATTATTATTTGCCTGTATTCTAAATTGTGTTGTGCTTGGGATAAACTTCCTCAAGTGATTTTCCTCCCTACAATTACAGTCTTTATAATTGTTTACTTTTTTGTCCTCATTTGACAAAGTGAGCTTAAATATGCATAACCAATATTTGATTAGCATATGGTTAACTGAAAATGTGCTGCAGGTAGACAGATATGCTGTCCAACTAGATTGTGGCAAGGATCTGCAGAGCAGAATGTGGAAATAGAGGCTCAAAATTGCATTGATTTTCAACTGAAGCTGGAAACTTAATTCCCATGGAAATCCCATTTAAGTGAAGTTCAATTATATGTTGTAGATAGTGGGTGAAGAAATATAAAATGTCCTTAAAAATATTGCCTATCCTGCTGTCCAGAATCATGTCAATATTTTTGCCAGCTGTGTCCTCTATTCTCTAATCTGTCTGGTTTGTTTTTATAAGCGGCTTGCTATTCACCACAATAATGTGAGTGTAGGAACACCTGGAAACTGAATTTAATAAATCTTTCTCCAGACTGAGGGAAACAAGAGGGAAAGCAGCCAACTTAAATACAAACTGTTGTGGCAGACAAGGATTCATTGCCATGGTGCATTCTGAGTGACCAAAGAAAGATTCAGGCTTTGCTTGGAAAAGCCATTAGAGATGTTGAGTTCCCATGAAAGAAAGGAGGATTGGCGGCTGGAACTTGTTTTCATTGCAGAGAAAACAAGTAAAGTTACTTGTGTGCTGCTAAGCAAATCAGTTGTGGTAGCTTCTGCATAAAAATCAGAGGATTGGCTTGTAATGGGAGTAAAATAAATCTATATGAGCTGTTCTTTGGTCTCAATAAAATGAGAATATTAGCTAAACTTGGGGTATCTACTTAACTTTTACCTGTAATAAAGTATGCCTGTTTTCTAGTTCATGCTGCAAGTCTGCCAGTGTGTACTAATTTGAAAGCAAACCAGTGAGAGATTCCAAGTCAGAACTTGGAATTTGCAATTTAATAGGAAAATTAAATTAAAGTAATACTACAGAAACGCTGACTTAAACTGATAATCAGACAACCTGACACCCTTTTGGTCAGGGTGCTAGTAACAGTCCACTTAAATGGTCTCTGCAGTCCTGTTGAAATGGTGGATGTGGTTTTGTTACAGTGGTGATCCTGTAGAAGAATCTGGTCTTTCTCTGGAAGTCCAGCACTGATTATATCTCTCTTGTCCTCTGGTAGGGCTGTGTGTGGTGTTTAAGGTCTCAGATTATATCCAGGGATGAGTGCTTGTTTCCTCCCCCTGGGTGGAGGTGTCACTTTGGGATGATGTAAGTTTTGAGTCAATGCAGTGAGTCTTGATGGCCCATTAACAGGAGATATCCCCCCACTGGAAGGAGTTACCAGGGATAAGTCCTGGAGGAGATAAAGAACATTGCCCCTCCTTTCTGAACAGCTTACCTAAATGGTAATAGAATACTTACTTTTGCTTACATTTTGTAACATAAGACACAGTGCTGCTGGAAAATGTAGATGTGAGAACTTACTGGTTTAAAAATGTTCTAAGGTTTGCTTCTATGTGATGAAGGCTTTATAGTTACCATATTCTTCTCTGATAACTTGCAAATAAAGAATTTTTCTGTTTTGGACAGAAGTGAAGGGTTTGAGCCAAGATCAGTTGTGTTCTCTGCTGTGGACTTGCTATCTAAAGGCTGTTAGATATAATCATGAACTTTGGGCTTTGAAATCTAGGCTTGGTGAGATTTAAATGTGTGGCCATGCTGCTCTTCTGTTTAGACAAAGGACATGTGAACACACAATTGTATTTCCCTGCAAATATAAGAAGTTGAGCAACAGAGCTTGCTCACCTGCATACCTGAAGTCTGAAAAATCTCAAGGACCTGCAAAGTCCTGTTTAGTTTGTTTTGAGTAAAATTGTAAGCCTTTCATTCATGAGGAACATCTTCTAGTAACAGTTTTGGAGAATTGCCAGTCCTTGCTGTTTTGTCACAAAGTGATGATAGTTCAATGTTTACCTCAGGCTCTGGTTCCTGAGAACAGGTATTAAATAGAAAACAAATATTTCACTGAGGATATGAGAAAACAAGAAAAAAAGTTTATTTATTTCTAGCTATATGGAAAAATTTGAAATTTGGCCTTGGACTATCCTAAAGAGAGAAAATAACGACTGTAAGTGTAAAGATATGACACTGCCTTATTTTCTCCTCACCCCTGCTTTAAAGTTCATGATATTCAAGTCAGCTTTAAGATAATTAGCCTACTAATCTGAGAAATTACCAAAACTAACTACGTAAATCTACTGCCAGTGCAGAGAATTCTTTTTTGAGCTTTGTCTTTTAGTAATTCTTCAGAGGTGGCTTTTACAAAAACTTTATTTGTTCTTACAGACACATAATTTTCTGGCTGGTGTTCCTTGAAACTCTCCACCCTTTGCCTACTGTCAATGAGTTAAGAATAATTAGGATCAATCAAAGCCATATATATTCTCTTTTCCTCTGCTTTTTTTCTCTAAACACACTGTTAAAGGTTGAGCTATGCAAAGAGAATGCAAAGGCTCTTCTCTGCCAAAATCCACACCATGACATGGTGACAGGAGCAAAGTTTAAGGATCAAATGTGTTCCTGTCATTAACTACATCTGTAAACTTAGATGTGAATATTGCTTGCTGTGAGTTAAAAACTATTTGATAATATAGTGGGACTCTATCTGGGGGGAATTCTTACTTCTTGTTTCCTTTTTAATATATGTGGAGGGAAAGGGATTGGTTCAAACCAAAATAGCAACTGAATAGAAGCCCAAAGCTTCTTTATTATAGCATTAGTATTATTAGTATTAGTATTAGTATTAGCATTAGTATTAGTTTTAGTATTAGTGTTAGTATTTTAAATGTATAAACCAGACTTTACATTCTGGTAATCCCTCACTCTAAATGTCAAAAATATCCCATCTCCTACTTTTGTAGTAAAAATTACTTTTAATTAAAGGCAAAGTTTGAGTCTGAGGCTGGTATAGACTTCATGATGCTGAACTGCAAAGGCAAACATGAATGGTAAAGAGGTGGTGGTTTCCAACCAGATGGGGCTTAAATCCCTTTGTTTCTTCCTACTGCTGGTGACTTTAAAGTCTGCTGTTGACACTGAGCCGACAGCTTGCTCTTGTTCCTTGTCAAAAGAAGGACTCTGGAACAGGGTCAGATAGATGCATGTTGGTTTCTTAATTGACAGACCTTTTTGGCAGTGAGCAGAGTGATAAAAATAGTTGGAAGTGTGGAGAGAAAGAAGACAAAGGGAAGAACAAAAGATGATAGGGACACCAGAGTTTAAAATGCATAGAATCACACCATGGATGCATCCTGATTCTGAATTCCTACAAAACATCTTTTTTTTTTCCTATTCACATTTTTCTGCAATGTATTGGTTTCTTAGTCAGTACAGGCCATTAGAGGAGTTCTGGTAAAAAACACCAGAAGTTGTAGTAACATGCACAAATACAAAGAATAAAATGAAACAATGATTATTTAATTATATGTCTCAACTAAATAAATTCCTGAATAATTTTAAATAAAAATAGATATAAACTCAAGGGTAAATATATTGTGATTAACAAGGTCAGGACATTTGCATGGAGGTTAAGCATTAAGTCTCATATACACTTTTAAAAGCAGTTTAAGGAATTGTCAAACATACATACTCCATGTGGCAAAATCCGCATGAGAGTTCTGTTCCTGGTTACTCAGTCTAGCTCTGACCCATGATTTATTACTTATTCCCCAAGTTAAAATGATGCAAAGGCGTGTGTGTTCTGGCTGTAAATCAGACTGCTGCTGTTGAAGGAGTCAGCAGTAATCTGCTAAGCACCTTCTATGGAACTTAAATTTGCAAGAGCAAATACTTGGCTTCTTAACTGCTGTTGTACTTTCCTCATTGTACACAACCACAGTGGCATCGGCTGTAGAGGTACTCTGCTGCTGTTTCAGTACTCTTCCAGAGGACTGAAATACTGAACATAATTTTTCCTGCTTAAGAAGAGCTAGAACATCTTTTATGAATGTTTTGTTATTGAGCCATGAGCTAGGACTAGAGCAGCAGAAAACTCCCCTATACTGCAGTCTAGTTCACACAAGAACAGTGTGATATGCTAACATTATTTTTAAAACTACCTGTAAAACAGCAAGTTAAATTAAAGAGATGAAGTTGATGGTGGTGAAGAGACAAAGTCAGGTAGTTTATGTTCTGTTGGTTTCCTACTGGTACTTCAGTTAGTTTCACACATTTCTACTGCAAAGAAAACTAGCCATGTTAATGTTTCTACACAAAACCAGTTGTAGAGAGAGTTGAGGATTTTTTGACCATCCTGAATCAAATACTATAGCCATGTCATAATCTGTGCTGTGCTTTGAAAAACAAAAGTATGAAAAATTAGGCTTGAGAAGTACTGAAAAGAAGTATTGACATGATACATTGTATGTCTCGACATCTGGGATGCAGCCTCTTAGTTTGCCTCTTCTACCTCCATTCAAATACCGATTTATTTTTAAGGAAAGATCACCTTTTTCCTCTTTTTCTATTTTTTTATTCACTTACAACAAATGAAAAGTAGTCTGCCTTTTGAGTGTTTTCTCTTTCATGCTCTCTTAACCTGTTTTTGTGCGTACAAACTATGCTTCTGCAGTTTCAGTGTCTTATTTGCTGGTCATGTAAGACACCTTAGACCTCACTGATCATGTTTTTTCATACTGGATTGAAGCTTTAGGCACTTCAGTTTTCAGCAGTGGCCAGCATATAATCATAGAATGGTTTGGGTAGGAAGGCACCTTAAAGATCATCTATTGCCAATCCCTCTGCCATGTGCAGAGATAATTTTCACTAGACCAAGTGGCTCAGAGCCCCATTCAGTCCGGCCTTGAACTCTTTCAAGGATGGGGCATCTGCAGCTTCTCTGGGCAATGTGTTTCAGTGCCTTCCCACACTGACAATAAAGAATTTATTGCTGATGTCTAAATCTATATGTACTGTCTTTCAGTTTAAAGCCATTGGCCCTTGTACTACCCCTGCATGCTCCTGTCAAAAGTCCATCTCCTGCTCTCTGGTGTGCCTGCTTTTGGTACTGGAATGTTTCTACAAGGTCTCCCTAGAGCCTTCTCTTATCCAGGCTGAACAAACACAGCTCTCTCAGCTTGTCTCTTAGGAGTCTGTCTCTGTTTTTTTCCCCCTTTAATTCAACCCAAACCAATTTCCTCCTTCTTTACCTTACTTTTTTCTTCCACCTAAGGTTTGGACTGTCACAGAGTGACAGAATGGGCGGGATTGGAAGGGACCATTGAAGGTCATCTAGAAGAGCCTCCTTGCTTAAACAAGGCTCCCTACGTTTTTCATGGTTGTGTGCAGATGGTTCTTAAATATCTCCAGAGAAGGAGACTCCACAAACTCTTTGGGCAAGCTGCTCCTGTGCTCCAGGCACCAAATTTCACTCCTGGACTAATTTTTTAGAGTTGCACATTAGATGAATTACTCCCTTGGAATAAATGCTAACAGTTGCCATTTCTATCACAGAAATTACTGTTATCCTTTGAATTCCTAGATGCTCTCAACTGTACTGGAATTACCCCACTATTCTTTGCTTACTCTTTTCTTCTTTCTTGTCCTTGTCACCAAAACAGGCACTGTCCTTCAGCTGCTGTTTTGTGTCAGGAAAAAGGTGAAAGCTGCTTATTTTATCTCTCACCCAGAGCTTTCCTGACACTGTATTTTCCTTTCTCTCCTTCTCATATATGCTTTCTTCAGACCATCTGGAATAATTGATTCATTCTGCGCCCTTCTCTTGCTGTAACAAGATTTCTGCCAGAGAAGTCATTCCATGTTAGTCTTGTCTTCTATTCCATCTGTAACCTCTTCCAGACTGACAATAGCACATATAAGAAGGCGTTTGTCAGCCCAAGGCTGATGTGTTGCATGCTTGCATGCCTGGATGTACATATACATATACAGATACATATACGTATACGTATGCGTATGCGTATGCGTATACCTATACCTATACCTATGCCTATACATATATGTGTGTGTGTTTATATGTATGCACATACAAGCAAGTATACTTATTTTTATAGATATAAATTATAGAGATGGTTCTTCAAATCAGTCAGTAAAAATGGATTTTGTGTAAGCAGAATTCCCAAGGTCAGGCTGTCTCCTGGAGTTGCATGATGCTCAAGTGTCTTCACATTTGCCTTCTACCAGCTGGCAGAGAATTCCTGTGCTGTGCAGTTCAGCTCTTTGTAGGACCTGCTGACTTGGCCTCAGTGAGGAAATTTTGTACCAGAAGCGAGATGTCTGTACTGGTAGAATGGTCATATCAGACTCATGACAGTGACAGGGTGCAAGAGTGCAGCTTTCTACACCACAGCTACAGGTGCTAGAATTGGTGGTTGAATCATTAAACTGAAACAGAAAAGATGCCTATGCTACTGCAGAGAAAGAGCGGCAAAGACATAGTTTTCTGTGTTTTGTGAGCATGGACATCATACTTGGCCTTTAGAACAACCAAAACATTTGGATTTCAGAGTTTCTGAAATTTCTAAAGTTGAGTATAATTATTTCCTCTTGTCAGAACCAAGAAACATGTAGAAGATCATTAAAAAGTAAGACTTCATAATCTTACTTTGCTGACTACTTTGTTTCTGTTTAGACCTTAAAATGGCAGACATTAAGAACCATAGCCTGATTATTTTAAGGTAATTTTTCTTGCTGAAGCCATATGAACTGGTTGAGTGTCTTGCAGAACATCACATCAGAGACTGATCCACATGCTTGCTAAACATTTTATTCTATATGTGTATCTTGTTCTACTGGTTATGGTATATAAAGGATAGTATCTAAAAGTAATTTTTGCATTGTATGCTCATTATGCAAATGAAGCAACAATGGTTGGATTGTGGAATATTTTTGGCAAGCAAAAATCCACTTTTATTGTAATTCTGGAGGGAACAGAATCAGTCTTATTCCAAATCAGAACTAAATTTGGTGTTTGAGATAGTAAACTTTCCTGGAGCATCTCTATGTATCCATATTCTTGTGGCTCCACTTGTAGCTGTGTACCCTGGGATGGCTGAGCTGCTAACCTCTTCTGTTAGATTCTTCTGACTTTTCAGTATTAATAGCAAAAAAGCCTCATATTAACTATTTATATGCTATTTAAATATGCTTACATGATTCAAAGGTTTTATAAGACATTAGTGGATGCTACAATGATATTTGTTGCATGAAGTTAAACTTACCTTAAGATAAACAGAAGGATGAAATTATTGATGTTCTGGAATATTTCCCAAGCCAAATATTTCTTGGGTTTTCTTTTGGTTTTGCTTTTTGTTTGTTGGTTCCCTCCCCTCTCCTCCCAAATCTTGCAAAACTTTTCAAATCCTTTAATAAAAAATAAAATTTAATTCTACTACCAACAGACTAATTAGGAGTGTCTGTCTTCATTCTCCTTCCTGCCCTCATAGGCACCTGTAAAATGTTGATCACTGGTCTTTTAACTGCAATTCAGTTACAGTTTTTATTTATATTATGTGTGAATGAAAATCATTCTGTTATTAAAAAAACTATCTAAAACTAGACTTCATGTTGGTCTCAGAAAAGATTTTGAAATATCCATCAACTCTCTTAAAAGGAAAGCAAAGAAGTAACTTTCAGTAAACACCAGTGAGTAGGAAAAAAGAGTTACAATGGTATGTATGTAGGCCAGATTACTTCTATTGTTGAGATAATGGCCATTTAAGTCCCTTTTTGAAACGTGTAACTTAAAGGATATGACTTTTCATATATTCTTAGTTTCATCTCCTTGTGTTTCTTCTTCTTTAAAGTCTGTCTCTATGTGCTTTTATTTTAATTAATTCCTTCAGGTTTATGAACCTTAAACTAAGTTTGAATTTCTCTGATGTTTTCCTAAAAAATTTCTTACCAAATATTTTTTCTATGCAAACTCCCATAAAATAAAACAAAATTTTTAGTTCTTTGTCATGTCATATTTGTATAATGATTTCTTCTGGAATGAAATATAAGAATCTATTGAAGAGTACTAACATTGCTTTGCCATTTAAAGAGAAAAATAAAATCTATTACTTTATTTCACATCAAATAAAACCTAAATGATAGAAATTTGTCCTACTTAGAGACATTCAAATACTGACAGGAATAACAAAGACACTTGTGCTAAGAAACATAAGGTTATACATGACTGACTGTATGTACATTCCTACAGTGCCTGTACATTACTGAGGCACATTGTTGATATTTTTTTGCTTTGTTCTTGCTTTTCCCCAAGGTTTGCTCTAGGTGTTTAGCTGTAGAAATGAATTGCTTGGCTATGTGATGTAGCATATTATCACACAGCATTTCAGAGGTGCAATATCTTATCTATTTTGGGCAGTAAGAACCCTATCCAAACAAAGCAAGAAAATCCAGGCAAGCCAGATGGGTAATTTTCTAGAGTATTCAGGGAAATGGTAACTGTTATGGTTCACTGACTATTCAAGGTGCTTTGGCACATATAACATTTTTCAGGTATTCAGAACATAGGAAGCAAAACCCAGTGAAGTGGCCTGATCCTGTCAGTTCCTTTTCATTTGCTGCAGTTGGCTTTTTCACATAAATTTTAGCTACATCTCTCCTGTGAATAAGATTGCCTTGCAGAAAAAATTGGAGGAATGAAGCAAAAACTGATAAGAAGCAAATGTTTTAAGCGCTGGTAACAAAACCACAATGATTTATGTCTTTATCAATGAATACCTGTCATTTTTATAGAGCAACAGAGGAGCTAAAATGTTTCTTAGCTATATTCAATAAAAATTACTTAGTTTGTTACTTAGTTATATTGAGTACAAATTATAGGTTGTACAGATACTAATAAATAGATAGATAGATAAATAAATAAATAAATAAATACAGCATTTATAACCTTTGTCTCTCTAACCATTTTCAAACATTAATTTTTGAAATCCTGGATAGAAATGAAAGATCATATATACAATAATGATACATGCAAATAATTACCATGGCTGTATCTTCATGTTAGCATCAACCTAATATTGACTTGTCACTTCTCCAGATCCTCCTAAATCTTTAATCTTAATGCTTACACTGACATAGACATGTATTTTTTTAAAATTTTGATTATGAATAGTAGTAAAGATATACTAATTTTCAATATTATAGAGATTTTATTTCTGCTCAAATGCAAATTATTGTTGAACATTTTGTGTATATGTATGCTGCTGTGCCTAACCAACATTGCTGGCCCTTGCCAACACAGTAAAAAAAATCAAAAAGGTCATAACAGGTATAACATTTCAACTGAAATGTTATTATATTGTTTATTAACAGACATTCCCTAAAATCAAAGATCTTGTTTCTTTAACAAAAGCTTTTTTCAGTATGAGGAATAATAGGTTCTGTGTGATAATGAAAAGTGAACCCTCTTTAATGAGGTTTCCTTTTACTCAACTGAATTGGTGTCTAGCGCACCAAGAAAAAAAAAAATCCTACTTTCCTACATCTGTACTACAAAGAACACCCTTTCAATATTGTACCAGCTACAGGCAAAAAAATAAAAGATGCTACAATTATATTTTCTTACCGGGGGTGACCTCTAGTGTGAAACAATGGCATCTAGCATTCTTTGGGTTTGAAATGGCAGCTTTCTACAGATTACACTGTATTTCGCAAGTTTTTGGGTCAGTGTGTAGAGTATCAAAGTACTTCATCATTAAAAAAACAACCTCTGGCCCCTACTGTGGAGTAATTATGTTTTCTCAGTCTAGTGCTTCCTTGAAATGTTTGTTTGCTGATATTATTTTTAAGAAGTCCAATTGCTTCTCTTGCCCAAACACTGTAATTCACATTCTATCCTGTTATTTATGGCACCAGTACCAGAGAAGCTGTTAGTTATACCTATAATTAGCTCTTCATGCATTCATTTCCTCTCTACCATTCAGCTGCATGAATACATCTATGCAAGATAAAACCCATGAAAATAAGTATTTTTAAATAATTCACAGAGAAAACTGTGTTAATGAAAGTCCAATTTATCAAATGAAAATGTGAAAACTCAGAGTACTTCCTTCTTGAACAGTCAATTATACGGGAATATTGTGGCCTTTTCCATTCCAATTAGTCTATGTCTTCCATCTCATAGAGCTGGACACTGTCTGTGGACTCATCTTTGCAGAAAGGGTATATTAATAGGCTTTTGTTTGTTTGTTTGTTTCAGTCACAGGCTATATCTATTCACAGCAAATCTGACCTTGTAAGTAATTGCATTATCCCTCAGACTGTGTTCAATAGAGGGATGAGTTTATGTGCATTACAGTAAGACACGCCTTACTCTTACTCGTCCCATTAGTTGTAAAAATCATTGCTGAATATTAATTTTCTTCTTTGCTGAGAGACATGTGGAATTACTGTAATTCCAAACGGTGTCATCAATATTTGTAGGAGATGCAAATTACTGAGATTTTCTTCTGCTCATTAACATGTTGGATGTTAATATAAAGACTATCAAATAATAGCCACATTAAAAAAATAATTTGTTGCACACTTTTATTATCTAATTGTAAATTTAACCTATGTGGGCTTCTGAGGAAAGGCATATTATTGAATGAAAAGACAGAGATATTATTTTGAAGTAAATGCAGATCAATGTTAAATGAAGCATTTTAAACTTCTGAAGTTAATTTGGAAAACTCTTTATTCTCCTTGATATCCTAGTCCTTCGTTATTTTGTAGCTGTGATGTTCTTGGGATTTGTCCAGCTCAATCTTATAAGCTAAACAGATCCTAGGCTAAGTATAAGCTAAGGAATCTCTGGAGTAGTAAGTATGTGGACATGTAATGCACTAATCTTTTATGCTGACATACATGACAAAAAAATTATACTCTGCAGTACGTAGACTGGCATTTGATCAAGTTGGTGTGACAGCCAGTAGAGACCTTGCTTTAAATTACTTTAGAAGTTTACAGTGGAATGGAACTGTTGCAAGTTGTGTGCTCATTACCTTAAAAAGATAAAAAATGTCAGCAGATTGTTGATGTTTCTTTTTGAAGGGTGTTTTGAGATCTGCTGGCAAGCCAATGTTTCAATGCTCTTGGAATACCACAATATTTCAAAAGTTTTCAAAACAGAAGCAGGTAGTTTGAACTACTGTACAGTTTCCCTGGAAGCCGATTTTGGCCTATCTATTTTAATTGCTCCCTCCGACCATTCCTTTCGTACTGAGTCATGGAACTTTTTCAGCTGTCAAATATATCTGAATCTTTTGTTCATTGATTGACAAATGTAATCTTCTTCACTGCTTCTACTGCTTTTCTGCATATTCAAAAAAATTTCAGCATGTCCTATTTTCTGACTTTTCTTCTTACACAGATAAATATACAGCCCCCTCATGGAAATATCCTGTATCTAATTGCCATATATTAAAAACCTCTTGTACTTCCAGTTCAGCAATAAGGTTCTTATCTACAGCCAAGCAAAGGGACAGACTATGCCTTCATCTAGAGTGAAACAATATTAGAAGATTAGGGAAATAAGATCTGTATTTATTTATATCATACTGATATTGAAGCTGACCTTACTTTGGAGTGCTGTTCTTTCAAAGACTATAATTCCTGAGATCTAGGGCTATGGAAAATACTTTGGATAGGGGATCCAAATATTTGCTCGGTTGCCATTGGTACATGTTTGAACTTACATCAGAAACCCGAATTACTGGAGATTTCCTCAACTGAATTTCATTTATAGTCAGGTAGACATATATTACAGTGTGCACTATGCTTAAATGTAGTTGTTACAATTGTCAGGAGTTGAATCTGTTATGATAAATTAAATTGAAACTTTTCTGTAATTAAGTTATGACTGTTTTAATAACACTAATTAGAAATTTCAGAAACACTGTTCCCTTTGCCATGAACTTCCATCAATTCCAAACCTGATCTTCAGAGAATTGTTCAGAGGAGTATATTGAAGGGGTGAATATGCTACTCTCAGTCCACTTCCAGCTAGGATTCCAAGGAGGATTTTTCCTAGCTGTAGAATATTTGTTGTTGCATAGTTAGTATAAGTCAAGTCCAGAGCTTCAAGTATTAGTGATGGAGAGGTGTTTAACATCACTGATCAGTAGGATGCCAGTATGTTAAACCCAAAAATGTGAAAATAGAGATAAGAAAAATGTTCTTCTGAGTATTTTTGAAAAATTGAATAAAACAGTCTCAGAATTCAAAACATTTTCAGGAACTATGTTTTGTAAATGAAAGCTTGCAGAGTAAGTGATATTTGATATGCTTTTCCTTTGTATTGATACTGAGAGTATCTTGAATGGGTTCAGTCACAGTGCATTTTCAATATCTGCAAGTATTAAAGCCAAGGGCTGCAAGTGTTCTAAGGTACTTCAGCATTTCCCTGTCATTTTAAGGTAGTGACTTTGGAGAATTATATCATGAAATGTTCTATAGAGAGACTTTATTTGTCTTGGATATCAGTTAGGTAAAATCCTGTGTAATTCCTAGACAGAAATATTTTCCATTTACTAGAAACATTCAAAACTGTTTTCCTTTCCCTAGCTCTTTTCTGCAGCACAAAACACACCAAGTGTAATTTGTGTGAACACTATCTAATCTGAAGAGTGTAAAAATACTCATGCAGTCATTGTGGAAATTCCTTATTTCTTTATGCAGGCTTTCCTTTCTTCTCTGCATTTCTCTTTGATCCTTGCACTCTTCAAAATGAGTGAGGTCTAGAAAAATTATTGAATTGTGTGCAGATTTAGATACAAGCTTCACATATTTTCTCATGCAAAGAGATGTGGGATGCCTGATTCGAGAAATAAGAAACATAAAGGAATTTATATTGGCACAGGCAGTGTTGTGTTACATTAATCTCAAATGTTTTGTTTGTTGTTTTTTTTTTTAAGTAGACATCCTGACTGATTCCATATCTCTTAATTTCTGAAGTTACTTGAGCATTTGAGCAAATATTGCTTCATATTAATGACGAATGACTAAGTAATTGGAACATTATCACAAGGTGTTTTATGCAGTTTTTAAAAGGAGTTAACTGTATGACCCTGCAATGCTCCATTCTGCTCCTAGTCAATTGATTTATTAAATAGGTCTGATTTTTCCGTGAAGTATATCTTAAAATATCCTATAATTAAAATAATTGTATGTATTTTAGAAAGCAATTTTAAAAATACTCTTAATTTTACTTACAGTGTATTTACAACATTAAGAAACACATGTGTTTTCATTCATGCAGTCTTACATCAAAAGCAATGTAAGCAATGTAAAATGCTTTCTGGATACAGAAAGCACTCTGGCCTGTCCATGTTTCATTTAAGCCCCTTAAACTGCTTCATTTGCATTCTGGAGATGTTTTATTAACTACAGGTTTGAAAAATATTGTGGGGATGGTCTTCACAAATCCTCTGCTAGGTCTCAGGGAAACTGAGAAACAGATTTCTTGAAAAGAAGAGTTGCCACTGTGCTGGATAGGTCAGATATTACATGCTTAAATAAACTTCTCATTTCAGATGTCTAATTTTCCATGATATTCTGGATTTCAATCTCTCTTATTTAAGCTCCTCATAACAGTCTACAAAATTATTTGCAACTGTTGCTTGGGAAGAAATTCTGCGCCTATTATTTCAAAAATGTGCAAGTTAGTGAAACATGCCTGCCTTCTAGAAAATCGTGCTGCTATGTACTGGTACTGCAAGTTGACTCAGCTTGAATAATTGATAGGATATTATAAGTATTACTGTGCCAGTAAATACAATGTGTTCTAGCACAGTCATTACCATTGTACAAGTCTGTATTGTATTTGTCATTCTGACAGGCATACCTTCTACAGCACATCACTGTGCACTTTGATCTTTTTCTGGCTTTTCTTCCTGCCATTTTATATTGCTGTTTCCCCAGGCTCTATGCAAGTACTGACACAATTATCTTGACATCTTGAGAAATAATTATATTTTTTTATTTTTCATATTGGCTATAATAAGTAAGTCAGCTCACCTAACTTTTGTCTTAACCCTTTGTGCTTATTTAAGTGGTCTTAATCTGCAGAGTGTTATTGCTTGTTTTGGCATCTTGTGCCACCCAGTTTTCCCACAACCACCCAACCTGTTTAACCTTTAATAATGCTTATTTAAATTTCAAACAAAGTTCAGCGCACAATTTTTAGTATGCTACCAACAAATTAGTAGATTTGTTTGTATGTACAGCTTCAGTACAGCCTGGTCTGCTTTTTAGCTTTGATTAAGTCTATGCCACTTTGCTGAATAGTCAACTAGTTATATATTGCTGGTTTTCTATTTAAATAAAAATAAGTGATGAAGACAGTTGACATTAATTATATTTGCACAAGTCTTTATGTGTATATGGGAGCACGAGGCTAAACTAATACAAAAATGCCATTGCACATGAGAAGTGTCAGAGTCCTGCAGAAGTAGCTTTGGTCTGGCATGGTAAAGAAGTTTGCACAAAGACAATAGCCTTGGTTTTCAGAAGATATTTAAACGAAAACCCGAAAAAGCATGTTGAAAGTAAGGCATTTTGTCTGACTATATTGGTCTTTGCTGGAGTGGGCCATCAACTTTCGTTTACTGAAATTAACTTCTGCATTTGTTAGTGTTTTGTTTCTTAAAAAGTATATATATATATATATATAAAGATTACTTGTATGTTATTCTGAGCCTGTTTTTACTTGATTCACCTGAAAATACTCCTGCAACTCAAGACCAACTCTGCTTCTGATTGGTCAATGTCTTGCCCTGGAGTGTCAAAATAATGGAGAATTTCCTTGAATTTGCACGTGGGAGAATAGTCCTGAGAATTCTTATAAATTAGGGTTAGAGTTCAAGACAAACAACAATCAGTATTTTAGCTCCTGTGCTGAAGTTTTTGGGTAATTGTGAAGAAAGAAAGCATAAAGTGAAGAAATGGGTATGAACTGAGGAATAAATGGATTGCATTTTTTCTTCAGCAAGTTGTTTTATGAGTCCAGGCTTTCTTTAGCAGCACAGAAGCCATTCTCCTGTGCTTACACATTCACATCTTCCATGCACATACTTGCCTATAATCAGTCCTATTCATATAGATTTTGATACAGATATTTCACCTTGGAATTCAATGCTGCCAGTAATTAGAATTTCAGTATATTTAATATTCTTAGGTATGCATAAATGGGGAATATAATGCATATGGAACATAAACAGTTAGCAAAAAGTGAGAGTGGAATTTTATAGCACTCTGGTTATTTTTCTGCTAATAAAATCTTTCTGAAGTTGAAGATGTATTATGATGTATTTATGTGATTTTCTGCATAACATAGTTGTATACTCTGAAAGCCAATGCAGTTCTCACAAAAGTAATACACTATTTTAATTCTACATGTCCTTGTCAGTTTTATATTACCAAAATAGCAAAAGACTTCCAGCTATGTGGACAAGAACATAACATTTCCTTACTCCTTTATCATGTTTTTTACATTGGTTGTTTTGTTTCCTACACAAATTTGTTAGGCTGAATTACGCCTGAACCTTATCTCATGTCTAAATATTCTTTTCTATGTGAAATATTATGAAGAGGTAGTATATTTGTTCATTTAAGCAGTAATATTTTTTGTTCTGATAAAAAAAAGCATATTGAAACTGTAATGATTTAATGGTTGGGGGTTGGTTGTTTGTTTTGTTTTTTGTTTGTTTTTTTCCATCATTTTGTAGTATAAGCAAGTTGCTTGCCTTGCTAACAACAGGAACAGCTGGAGATTGGAAGATTATTTTAGAATACTGCTTTTTACTCATTTACAAGCTTTTTATGTGACAGTTGTAACCTAAGAAGTATCTGACTTTTTTTTAAGCACTCATGTTTTCTCACTGGAATAACCAACATTTAGAAGCTGTTAGTGATCTTTTGGCAATAATTTTTTTACCCTTACAATTATGTGTCATTGTAAACAAGCTGTTAACTCATTTATAAGCAATTAATTATTAATTCATTTCCCTAATGTACCAGCATTGCTTGCTGTATTTCTGTCTTGCTGTATAAACAAAATTCCATGCCACGTTTGTGTTTCAAAGCATTATACTTCACTTTCATAGTGCAGCAACTGCCAATAACTCTTCCTAGCCTGAAAATCCATGGAGCGGGCTACAAACACAAATACCATGTGCAATTTCAAAGCTGTGGCTTCAGACTCATATTTTAGTCATCGCTGGTGAAGATACACTTTAGGAAGGAAGTTTGTGCAGAGATGATACAATTGTCTGTTGTTCAAAGGATTATAAAAAGGGCTGCCTGGAAGCTGCCTGGCTTACTGGGTAGAGCAAAATGCCATCTCCATTGGCACCTGGCTTGAAAGACCATGATTTCACTTCAAAGTCTTATATGATTCTGCCCACACATTTAACTCTGTTCTTTCACCTGCTTTTTCTATTCTCTGTGTTTGAACCAAGGAAAGGACTTGCAAGCTTGTCTCAATGTTCTCCCCTCTCCCTGCTCTCATAACTTCTTCCATATGGCCCAGTTTGTTTTTATCCCACTTCCTGAAGAAGTCTGACAACCCTTCACACTCTTTCTGAATTACTTGTGAAGACACACAACTTGAGAATATGATAAATGTTGGCCTACTCATTCAGTGAGTTGAAGCATGCCTATATACATAAGAAATTTATGAGTCATGGGGCTAACAAAATGTGTTTGTAGCTTTTACCCTTTCTTTCCAATGATTTCATCAATTCACTCTCCTCCCTCCCACTCCCTTATGTATGTCTTGACTAATTAGTCTAACATTTTTGAAGCAGGGTCATTTTTATATGTTCATGGAATGCTCTACATGTCACATTTATACACTTGTGAAGTTTTTTACCCTGTCATGTGATTATAATACATATTTTAAAGGCGAGTATGTTTACTTAAAATCTTTCTGTATTATTAAAGATTCTTTTGTTTTCAGTAGTGTGAATTAGGTGATAAAAGGGAATGATTACATTAATTTCACTTTGTCTCTTTCAAAGACATGAGTTTTGATATATCTACATTCCAGTGTCAAAAATACGTGTTACATAAAAGGTCTGTATTTTACACTCCTCTTAATTCACATTGAGGTGCGGATTTGCATTTGAATATATTGCTTAACTTGTGAGACTGAAAAAAAGTCATACTAATAGATCTGAAATGTGTTGGGTGGCTTGAGCTGTTACTGACTGAAATGTGTGGAAAGTCTCCCACTGATTTTTGTGGGTGTTCAGTCAAGTTCTGTGTGTTCTTCTATCTTCATGCTTCAGCTTTGAGCAATTTGGCAAATTTCAGAGTTATAAACCTTTTCTCAAGACTAACGTGTTTTTTATGGACTTGAATTTTGAGTATCCCTCCTTGGCTGGCTTGGGGAACATTAATCTTATGTTTACAAGGGAATAATTAAATAGACAGAACTTCCTGTCTCTCTTCTTCAGCGTTATTGTAGTCAGCATAATTTTGGATATCTTCATGCTTCCTGTGTGCCTGAATCTTCAGTAACAGCTCATGAGTTTGTCTTAAATGTCTGAGAGCACACCAGTGAAGGTTTTATGTGGATATCAGATCAGCAGCTAGGGCTGAAAATCCAAATTTAAGCTGCCATCAGGCTAGCTAGAGTAATAGTTTGAGATATTAAAAGAAACCTCTTCAATAGGCCATCTCAGTTTCAATAGTTTCAATAGTAATAAATCCAGTGTTCAGTAGGAATCTGTATACATGGCCTGCCACTGCTGCTGAACTAATTGGCAGAGTACCCAATGTAGACAGAAGCCCTAGTTGTGTAATCTATGCTCAGTAGAAGTATCAATGTTGATAAATTTATATGAGGGGAGGAGCAATTTAAATCAGGCTAAAAGTAGGAAGAACAACAGACAATAATGCCTGAATAATTAAAATAAGAGTGAAAGGGTACAGAAGCAGTAAAACAGAGGTATAAGACAATACCAGCTAATCCTTTTATATTTTCAAGTATTACAAAACATCTTGAGTGCCAAAATATAGTATGAAGTTGCAAATACAGAAAAAAAAATGCTACCAGAAGCTAGTGAAAATCATAGATCATGGCAGACACTTTGGGTATTTGTGTCTTGGAAACAAAGGTCACCCTGTTTCCTTTCCCAAATGCTAGCAGAAGCCTTTCTCAGAGTGCAGTAGTTTTATTTTCAAGGACCTGTTGTCAGTGACCAACTAGGTTTCTGCCTCCAGATTTCTACTGTTACCATGTTTAAAAACTTGGAACTTGCATGCTGCACTTGTAATGAAAATTCAAAAGAACTCAGGGAAGCTGAATATCAACCAGTGTGTTTTCTGTAGAATATAGTAGCTATCATTGCACTTTGCAGTTAAATAAATAAACAAAAATAGAAATAAAAATAGAAACAAAATAAAAATAAAAATATATTTTATAGTTACCATATATTTACAATATTTTTATTTTTGCCATAGAGGACAGATCCTATTTCACTTAGATGAAGGAATATTATTGTTCAAAAGGGCTATTATCAAGGTCTGTTACACAATTATATGGTTTTGTCAACAAGTATACCATGAGCATTGAAGATATCTCTTATGCAACAATTTGGAGTAAAAACCCAAATTACCTATTTTTGCTCATTTGTATCTTCTTTTCATCCACTAATTTGGTAGCTGTAACAGGTAGCTCCTGTTTCACATATGGATAAAGCTGGGAGTGAGAGTGCATTAAAATAAGAACCAAGTGACTTTCCCAAATCCATGTTTGGTCAAATCAAATATATTGGTTCAAGATTCCCTTCTCTTCTTTCAGCAGCAAAAAACAAAGCATGTGTTTGAGGCAAAACTCTATTATGAATTTAAGATTAAAAAATCCCAAGTATATTAGGTCTAAAATGCTCAGATAATGATCCTTTGCCACCTGTACATTTGTGTGAAGATCACAACTCTGTGCCCATGAGTATGATTACCACATTTGCTGCATGTTGTCTATAGACATTTTATCATCTCTTCCTGATCTTTTGTGCCTGTGGCTTGTTCAGTGGTCACAGCGACTTTCTTGCCAGACAAAGATCTGATCAAACCTTCATTGAATTCAGAAGAGGTTTTGCCATTGATTAAGTGAAAGGAGTGCTTTCCTAAATTAACATTGAAGCTGAACTAATCTTTCCCCTCATAGGTCATTCTGACAGGTCAGGCTTGGAGCACTCTAGTGGGACAATTTGCACTATTTCATATTTCACAGTAGCAGTCCTGTGAATAAGTCAATGAGCTCAGTCTCTGGGGCACTCAGTCTAATACCTTTCAAGATAACTAAATTCACTTTATAAGTGAATGTACAGCTGGAATTTAAATATCTTAGTTCATCACCAATTGCTTTGCTCAACAAATTGCAGAAGGGAATCTGCCCTTACTGCAGAACAGAAGTGGACATATTAAAAACAAACAAACAAACTAACTAAACTAAACTAAACAAACAACACTTTTCCTCCCTCCTACTGGTTTCTCTAAAGTCACTAGACAGAGTGTTTGAAAGACGTGGATAAAAGGAGAAAAAAATATTAGTGTTGGTGAACGCACTGAGATTTCATCTAGGTCATGCTTGAGCAACTAAAGTTTAACCTTGGCAAGTAAAGGAAGTAAAACATGACAGCAGGGTTAAAACTCAAGACCCGATAGCACAACTGAGACACTTCTGATGTTTAATGTTTTTATGATTCTCCAGTGTCTAATCAACAGAAATAACCATCAGAATTCAAAGGGCAAAACTCAGCATCTTTATGTCAATTTGGTAGTCTGTTTTCTCCAGCTCTGACACAGTGGATTTTTACCAGGCAGATTCTGGAGTGCTCTCAGCACTTATCACACACATGTCGATTAATCTTCATTTTACTCTTGTTCTTCTTCTGTACTACATTGCCATCTGGAAGCTTGAACCAAAGGCTCTGGAAGACCCTTTTTGGGAAACTGAATGTCACAAGAAATGGCACTTCCTGTTCTTTTCTAAAGAAAACACTAAGAAGCAGGTCATATCTCTAAACATATACAACCTATCTTTGCAAATCTTTACCATACTTGCATTTTCTAGGACTTGTATCTCTTAATATAGCTATGACAATTAGAAAAGGAAAACAAAAAGAAACATGCAGATGATACCTAGTGATTTACGATACCAAAGGTAAGAGATGACTGTAATATATTAGGAGGCAACATGATGGCAAGTGAAATTTCATGTCAATAAGGACAAAACAATGTACAATTGGAATAATTTTACTCAAGTTCATTTTCTTTGCATAAAAATAACTGAGGAAAATAAAGATCAAGCATTGTTGTGAATTTCTAGTGGCAGTACTGAGTAGTCAAAAGTAATGACAGGTACTAGATATTTAATTCCTATTTACTTGCATAATTTAGGAAATCTACATTATAACTACCTCATACTCTTGGTAATATGAGAGATTTTTAGCTATGGGGTGAAGGAAAGAGAAGCATGAAAATACATGCATGTACAAAATTTATTTCAGTAGGATACTATGAGATTGTTTATGTCTAAGAGAGAAACAGGTAGTAGATGACTCTGGTGCCTCACTCTCATGGCAAAAGTGAGTGCCTATCAAAAGGGTTGTTTAACATATACAAGGAAATAAAGAGATTATTGGTCCAACCCTGAATGGGGGCTTAATAAAGAGACAATTCTTATATGCAACAAACCATTAAAAATAAATACTTTCTCAGCCAGTTTATGGCTTGGTCAAGTGAGGGATGGGTCAGAGTTACAAATGCCAAAACCTGTCCGTTGTAGAAGTGAACATTTTCTTCCAGATGACAAAAGCTGCGGCTTCCATTGGCTGTGTTCCTTTATTGACATAATGGATGGATATCTACAAAACCATAGAAAAAAGTCTATTGAGGATAAAGGAATTTTTTTTTCTTTGAATCAAGTTTCCTTAATATTCTCTCTTTCATATGGTTCTGATCCAATACCTCCTTGTCCTCTTGAAAATAAGTTTTTCAAATATTTTTCAGCTCTACAAAACTCCATAGGATCTTTTAATATGTAATCATCCAGAGGCATTGGTAGTTCTGTAGTCATGGCTATTGGCAATTTCTCCACCAGCCATATTGTGTTTGTCCTGTTTTCACTTAGCCTGGACTTGCCACTGGACATCTTCCCTTCTGTTTCAAATCTCATGAAGTTCCCATTTGATTGTTCATTTATTCACAGACCAAGAGTTTTCCTTGCAGATTTGGAAGAGAGAGGTGAAATCTTTGTGAAGTTTTCTGAGCCCATGAGACTGAGAAATTCCTTATGTGTTTGAATCAGGAAGAGCATGACAAGGATGAAAGCCCTCTAGTGTATTTTATTTCAGTGGGGACAGTTGTGGCAAAATAAGTTACTTCACAATGGTTTAAGATGTCTATTTTACCACAGACATGCTTAAATGGGATTTAAACATTGATTACTTGGAATCTGTAAGTCCACTAATTAAAATTCTTCATTAATGTTTTTCATTTTGGGGACTTTTTTGTGACTTTATTTGCCTTTTTTCAGATAATTTTCTTGATTAAAAGTCATTAGGCCTCTAACATTAGGTAGGGGAAACATTAGAGAAATCTACTGCTAAAGATAAAACAATATATAATAATGACAGATTTTTTGTATCAAATAGCTGTTGAAAGAAAACTGATTGTTCACATGTCAGCTGCAGTTCTGTCAAATGTTTATTATTACACTGTCCTGGGGTGACGTTGTGATGTTGAATTGTATCCCCATTCATCTGTTTAGCCCAGAAATACGTTTTGTACCTTTAAGGTTGGATTCGAGAGTGAAGCAGGGGAAGGAGTAGTGGTGGAATGTCTGATGTGGCTGTTTTCAGAACATAGAGACAGGAGTTTCATAGCTTCATTTTCAGAACAGAGGTGGGAGTTTCATCTCTTCATCTCCTGGGCTGTGTCGCTGTGGTGGACAGCAGACGAAAGCTCTCCTTTGCTTTTAGCTAGTTTTTGACTAACTGAAGAGAGAAGTTCCCCAGAGTGTTTTTCCCTTTTGTCCTGGAATTAGTTGAACCTGCTCTGGGTTGGGGGAAGCACCAGGAACTCACACCTGGTGAGTTCACACTCCTACCAGGCCTGGCCTGGGCAGGGATATTTTCCAGTGCCAGAGGGACTGAGAACAAACTGAGCTGAGCTACCACCCACAGAAGAGAGACTTTGTGAATTTCTCATCTCTTCAGAGTGGGGAGAGGTTTATTTGTTCAGTATTTGTGTGTGTGTGTGTGTGTGTGTGTGTGTGTGTGTCTGCTGGGCAGTACTTTGCCTGCTGAATAAACAGTTTTTTTTCCACTTCTCTCTGAGGAAATTTCTTCCCAAACCGGTTGGGGGAGGGACCACTTGGGTTTGCTTCCTGGGGTAGGGGGGGCCTTTCGAGGTTTTCTCCCAAATTTGCCCTACACCAGGACATACACTAAGCATGGGTGAGGCATTTGCCAATGAAATATATCTAATTCTATGCCACTGTGTGGATTTCATCGGTGCTTTTGTAATGAGTGTTGATGTACTCCCAGTGCTTTAATTTCTGTTGTACTTTTGGTAGTTGGTGATGGAGCAAAATCCCATTAGTTAAAACAGTGAGCAGATATGCTGTACAATTTTAGAAGTGAGAAGTCATTTAAAGGTGTTTGCTTTTCAACACCACAAAAGGCAGCTAATCATCAGAATATTTCAGGACACACTTAGTACTCATATTTAAGCACAGACAGCATACTGCAAATTGTTAGGGAATGGTAAGATGTACTATAGCCTTCAATAGCTAAATGTTCTGGGAGCTTTACACTTCATTCAGTAAGTAAAGTTATTTTAAGCAACGTAATAAAAATACTAACCTTAGAAATCTCAGCTCCCAATGAAATGTATGTTAAATTTATTTATGGACTGCATGGAAACCATATGTTCTGCTTTTTCTCATAAAAATGGCAAGAAAGGAATGCAACTTTTTTTTATTTTATATGTTAAAAATTCATGGCTCAGCTGGCTTTTCATATTGTCTCCCAACAAGCCTTCAGAAATCCATTTTTGTCCCTGCACCTCAAAGACCAATTGGCTGATAGACAGAGACACATGTGAAAGCTGCAGATAAATTAATAGCAGAGAATGTGCCTGAGGACCATGCCTGGCTGCTCTTGAAATCCTTCTGAAGTCTGAATTATTTGTATTAAGATAGGCCAACACTCAGGCCTCTATGAGTCAATTCTTTGTAACAGTTGCCAATATTTTTATACCTGAGAGAGCAGCTTCATTCTTTATTATTGCTCAGGAATCAATACTCCCATTGCCCTCACAAAATGCTATACAAGCATTATTGGCATTTCACTTGGCAGTGAAGGGTATCAACATCAATCTCACCAACTGCACACTTCGCTAACCTTGTTCTACTTCTCCAGCACAAATTTGTATTCAGCCTGCACTGTCCTCTCCTGCTCAATTTAAGTGGGAATCCTTAGTGAAGCCAACATCTTCTGAGATAAGGAAATAGAGAGACATCATATAGCCACAGAGAAGAACATATTGCTTTCTGTGTGAGGTAAGCAATACAAGGAAACTCTGATTGTGACTAAAACATTATTTGAAAAACAAAACTAAAAAACCCCAACCTCCCAAAAAATTGCTACTGGTAGACTTTCTGAAAAGAGTCAAATCTAGACTGAGACGACAGTTTCTGACCCAAAAACCTACTATGGGGTATAGGATAGTTTTACAACGATTATGAAATCCTTTTGAAATAACAGCTCTTAATTCACAAATAGTCCTATGCATTAGTGATAAGTGATGTATTTCCAAACAAATGAACAACAGTATATTCTACAACAAAAGAAAGGGTCTTTGAAACAGCAGCCACATTTTGCTCTAATTGTGTACAGCTGCACCAGTTTGATATGCCAGTTCAGACTCAAAGATTTGCATTTAACATGTAAATTCCGCTTTAAACATGCAATTTCTAGACATAATCTAAAATGGGAATTGTTCAAAGCATCCTGTCTCTTGCAGAGCTCTGTGTCACTACAGATTACAACAGAAGGCAGTTTGTACAAATAACACCAAAATAATGTCAGTGAGAGCACCATTAATAAAATAATAACCCCTTAAGTATATATGCTTTAGAAGAACAACAGCATGCTTTTTTCTGGTCTTTTGCTGTTTTTCTTTTTTTCCCACTCTTTGGTGTTGAATCTATGTATGATTTCTTCTCTTTTATGATTATGGTTCATCTTATCCTCAGGCAGGGAACTACTTCAAAAAAACACAACAAATAATTTTTGTGCAGGAGGATTACTTGGACAGTACATATTTGCAGGTGGGTGGCTGTGGGATTATGACATATTGAGGTTATATATTCATGTTAGCAGTGAGGAATTTTCAGGTTACGTTTGATTTGGTAAGAGGCACTACTATGAATTTCTCATCAGGAGAGAAATGTTTGACTTCCTTTGTGTTGTTTGCAATAGCTTCCTGTCAACTACCAAGGATAAAATAGCTTTCCAGTCCTGTTTCTTTTTTACCATCTAGTGCCGTCTGATTATATATTTATCCTTAGAATATATAAAATGAGTGTTTTTATTCTATATTTTACTTGAATCTAAACCTGCTTATTTACTGAGTTTTCTTTTGATTTTGCTTTAGCCTGCATTCAGACACTGGAAGAGGCTCCCCAGGGCAGTGGTCACAGCACCAGCCTGACAGAGTTAAAGAAGCATTTGGAAAATGCTCTCAGGCACATGGTGTGACTTTTGCAGTTGTCCTGCACAGGGCTAGGAGTAGGACTTGATAATCCTTGTAGTTCCCTTCCACCTCATATTCTGTGATTCTGTGATCTTTTGCGGCAAGCTTAACTACAAGAAGCATAACTGTGTTCCACTAGTCAGTTTCTCAGTTTGTATGCAGAGACTGGATAAACTGAGCTCTAAACTGCACCACTCCTAAAGAGTGAGCCAGAGATAAGTATTATCTCTGAAAGGAATAATTTAGGAGCTTGTAGAAAAGGTATGAATAACAGTCAGTAGGAAAGTCTCTCTTTGATCACAACAGTGTTCATTTAAACAGCTAAATGGTACTACCACTGTCCAAGTAAACAGCAGGAGGATGGGAAAGGGAGAGGAACTGTAAACATCTCTCAGTGTAACACAAACACAAAAATAATGAATAAGGGACAATGGAAATATCAGAATAAAATATCTTGTAATATCTCTGTTAAAGAACTGATCTTTCATCAGTCTGAATTGTATTATAATTTTAAGTATTTTTTTTATTTAAAAACCAATTTATATATTGTGTTTATTGTATGTATGAGTATTTATTGGAGCAATATTTTCCCATTTTTGGTGGTGGATTCTGGCATTCCTTTCAAATTGCTCTTATAACCCATAGAGCTAATAAAAAATGTATTTATTTGTTTCATTACTTCGTTGGTTGCTTTGTGTTTTTTTGTTGTTATTGTTTGGTTGTTTAGTTGTGGGTTTTATGTTTGTTTGGCTTTAGTGGATGGTTTTGGTAATTTTTGTAGTTTATTTTTTTGTTGTGGGTTGGTTGGTTGGTTTTGGTTTTTGATTTGGTTTTGGTTTCGTTTCTTTGGGTTGTTTTTTTTGGGGGGGGTTTGTTATTATTTTATAGAAACCTTTAGTAGACAGCCTTTAATCTCACTCTGCAGTCTTTTTTCTCTCTCCTTCTGTGTAGCTCGGGTACCTGTAATGTTCATTCGAATCAATTGTGAATGTGGACAAACTATTCATCACCTCGGAAGCCATGGGTGCCCCACATATGTTAGTTTGTAGGTGTTAGTTTCTAGGACTCAAGGTACTGTTGTGCTTTCAACATACTTGTACAGTGGCTGTAAAATGGCAGTCTTGATATAAACCCAAAAATATCTCTCATACCTATTTCTCAGCAGCATGAAGAACCATGGCATTGCTCACCAGGCCTCATTGCATGAGACTTTTGATACCAATATTAGTCTTGCTCTTAGTCAGAATCCTGTTTTGCATAGTTATGAGAACTTTTGTCTCTGAACTGTTTTCTGACAAAGTGAGGTGTTTTAGCTTTGCAAGATTCAAGACAGATTTGCAAAGCATAAAGCAACAAACACACCAGTAAAAGCAGTGTGAAAAGAACACCATCACTACAAATCTAAATCAAAGCGGATGGATGTTTACGTAGATATTTAAGATCACACACCTGGTAAATCTGTAAATGTGTAAAAGAAATGAGGTGTTCCTATACAGCCTATTTGAACTTGTTCACTGGAAAAATGATGAAAACTGGGATATTTATTGAGGTGCAAGATTTTAAAATTCACAGCTTGGGACTCTAAGTAATATATTTGTGAAGTTGACCATTTTTATGCAAAATGTAGAGCTTGACAAGAATACCACTTTTTTGTCATCCTTCATGGGTCCACTGCTGAACAAATAATTTGAGGTTTTTTGTCATACATTATGCAGGTGCAAATTTGGTACATTTTGTTGTTAATACTCTCATTTCCTGGAAGAGAAAAAATAATTTCTTAATGCCACAGTCGTAACATTGGATAAACTTCACCAGTTGGTTACAGCTGCAGTCTATTCTTCTCTCAAACTGTAACTCCCATACTGTTTGAATTTAGAAATTTATTGGTGAAAGCAAATCAATATTTTGTCTTTCAAAGAATGTGGTTTTTTTAGAGGATTCAAAAAAAAAACTGGTCCAAAAGCCACACTGGAAAAACACTGGAAAAAGTTCACCTAAAAACAAAAATAAGAATCAATATAAGTAATTAAAATTGTCTTTTGAAACAATGAAAAAATAATTTATTATTTTGGTATAGTTTGTCATTAATAATGTATCTATGCTTTGGCTCCTTAAAGAAAGGTAAAAACATTTTTGTCTGTAATCAATGTGTCTTTATCTGTTGGTCTCTTAAGAAATAGCTATTTTATGCTTCATGGAACAATTGAGTGCAAAGTGTGGCAAGATGATCTGACTACCTTTTGAACAATGTTTTTGTTGGCAGAGCATGTTTACAGAAAGTACTGTGTTCAGAAGGAATTCCTTCTGCTTGCAGGTGATATTTTGAGTTGTATTGGACTCTTTAAGCTGACCATGATGTCACAACATCTGAAGAGTAAGAGGAAAGGAAAAGATGATTTAATGTTGTTTGCAGCTAGTTCAGTGCTCATCTTGAAATGATTTTGTGTTCAAGCCATTTAACAGGCATGAAGAGGATGATAATCAGCCTTTGCTTTTAGATTCCTTTTAGTTTTATTGTAGAATAATTTAATCAAAATACATTTTTATCGTCATTTTACTGTCTCTGCCTGCTCTTGTTACTGTTTTAATTTCCTGAAAGGGAGATGTATGACATCCTGTGGGCATCGATGGTAGCTTTCAATTGTCAGTTTGTGTTCTCTGAAATCCTTTTCATTTCAAAAAATTTATTGTGAAGAAGTAGATGTGATTATCTCACTGAGAGCTGAGGGGCAGAATCCTTTCTCTTAACACTCTCTGATTCTGTGCTGATACATCTAGAGGGACTCGAATTGAAAAATTACGAGTTTACTTATTGTATGGCTTCATTAGCAAGGAAGGCTGGTCCTGAGTGAAGGCTGGCATAGTGCATACGTGGAGGTTTTACTCAATCCCAGGTCTGTCATGTATGATTTATCAAGGCAGTCATGCCAAGGTACCTCAATGAATTTCTCCCCAACATTTTGTATCCTGTTTGAATAAACTCTTGAGTTCTTTCAAGTGTTTCCCCAATCTCCCAGCCTCTCAATTCACTGTAATTTGCTGGGCTATCACTTGTGACTTAGACATATGGCTGATGTGACAAACGACTATGATGCAGGTACCAAATGCAGAGTGCATCAACAAAGAATACATTAGGTCTTCATGCTTTAGGTTTAGCAATGCTGGGAGTCTGCCTCATGTTATTTTCAAGTGTGGTATTCACAGTAATTTCTCTTAGAGGTTCTATACATTTCCATCATAAAATAAACTTTTTTTTCTGCCAAATTTGTCATGTGTGTGTTGATCTTTCCAGCAAATTTGTTCTGAGAATGGTGCTGTCACTTACATTTTTGGATGAGCTAAGATACCTCAAAACAAAGAGGAGTCAAAAGGAATATAGGTTTATACAGGCCAAACTTGATAAATCACAGTAGCCAACGCCTAGTTACACTTGGGTTGGGGTTTTTTCCAAAACTGGTGGGAAAGCTAGTACCCTGTGGCTCCACATTGGGTTGGAGTTTTTTCCAAAACTGGTGGGAAAGCTAGTACCCTGTGGCTCCAGTGTTGTGGGACTGGCTTCCTGACTAGTATTTATTTAGTGCTGTGTCACCAGATTCCTTGCAGTGGGTGCAGTTTCACACACTGATTAGTCACTAGGGCAGCTCAGGTGCATGGGAACTAGAGGAAATAAAAATATGCCTAACTCACATCAGACAAGTCTGGGTATACTAGTGAGAGCTGGAATCAATATATTCCTGGGTAGGCTTTACTTCAATAGAAATTAATATGTTTATTTATTGATAAAGTTTCAGTTGGAGGCTTTTTAGTTAGACTTGTTTACACAGCAATGCAAGTTTATGTGCACCAGTTTTTTCATTTCATTGTTGATTTTTAATGGTGCAGAAAATTAATAGAAGTTGGTGTACAAATGATAAATGCCTGCCTGGCTGTTTGACACGTAGTTGTTCAAGAAAGGTTTCAGAGTCATGTCTGCCATCCTTAAAAGAGTTTCTTAAACACATAAGTAAGACTGTAGAGGAGCTAATCACACTCTTCCTGTCAGCTGGTGATAGACAACTACTTTACTATGCAGCTTTTGTAAGATAGCTTAACTGTTTCTGAAAACACCTGGAGCAGTGTGGAGAAGACACTATGTCTCAGAACTTCCCACATGAAGGGGATTTGATTCTGGTTTTCGTTTTGCACCATGATATGAACATAAACAGTTATCATGGATAAACTGTTTTGCTCATATCACAGAAACTTAGCTCATGTCTGTAGTCTTAAGAATTTTTCTTTACATTTTAAAGCTAAATTGATTTCATGCTTGGGTGAAAATGTTGGTCCTGTCAGAGATACTGAATATCTGAAGATCCATCCTGCGACATCTATTGAAAGATCTGTATTCAGCATTTTTTTGATGAGTCAGAGAACTAATGCTAAACACTCTGTAACACTGATTTTGAAAACAAAAAGATAAATACTTGGGGTGTACTTTGCTCTTTTACAAGATTAGAAGTGGAAAAGTATAAAGGGTTTTTCACAGTGATCTGCAGGGCTATCTGACACCAGATTAGTTCTAGCAGTCAGACTGAGAGCAGAATTTACATAATGTGTGTTTGTGTTTGATTTAAGGCTAGGTTATTGGATTTTTTCCAGCCTGCTGAGGTTACATCTCCCCAGTTCATTTCCCCTGAAAAGCAGCAGGCACAGTCCTGAACATGTGCTGTTAGTCACATGGGCGAATGACAGATATCAATAGAGTAATAATCACTGACCTTTTTGAAATATTTAACTATTGAAAGTGTTAACATATAAGAGACATATTCAACTATTGTAAGTATCATTAAATGTTCATATGAGCTCCTAGGCAGCATTGTAATGAACTAGTCATTATTTTTCTTTCAACAACAGGATGTTGTCACAGAGCAGGATGAGTCCTCCTGTGCCTCCTGGCTTAGTAGTTGAAGCATTGTGCCACTGGCAACAGTGCCATTACAGCAGCATTGTTCATGTCCAGAGATATTCGTTACCTCGATAACACGCCTCCTTTTAAGAATTCAGTTATATATTAATAAATTGTACATAAATTGCAATGAGACTGTAGATAAATATGATACCCTTTAGATTTCTTAAATTTCTGGGTTTGGGTTTATATTTGTTTGTTTGGTTTTTTTTTAAATGAAATTAAGTAAAGTATATCAATTTAAGAACCTTTTTGTATTAAAAGCGACTTGAGGAAAACCAGTTTTTGAGCACCTTAAAAAATCACTTCTGTCGCATATAAAATAACTGGTAACTTTTAAATCAAATTCTAAATGGGTTTGATTTTTAAGGAGAAGAGGAGAGAGAATGCGCATTGTTTATAAATATACTCTAAGCAAGTCCATTGATAGATCATAAGGAAACTCAGACTAAGTATTAGACTGAGAGCATTAAAAAAGAAGTAATGTGGTGCCTGCTGCTATTAGTAGTGTCTGCTTGTGCTCGAAGAAATAGATCTTTTTGTACAAGCTGCAAAAAAGGTGTAATGAAAGACAGAAACAAGGCCTGCTTCAGTTTTTGTTGACCATGGTAATTTGTGAAGTCACTTTTACAAGCATTAATATTATTTTAGTGGACTATTTGCCTAAAGTTTTTTGGTTGTTTTGCTATAATACTTCAAATTTCTAAAAATTTTGTCATTCAGATTTGCAGTTCAAACATTTATTTATTACATGTGTGTTAGTCTTTGTCAAATCTTAGTGATTTCTGAAAATATGACTAGAAAAACTTCTGCTGGTAGAGATGATTAGATGACATATTATTTGTGATACAGCTCATGAAAAATTCTGAAGTCCTCAACCATTTTCTTCAATATGTTACAAATATTTTTATAATTTTTCACAAGTTGCAAGTATTCTTACAATTTGAAATAGTTAATTTATTTCTGAACCCCTTTTGTTGTAACAAAAATTGAGTAACTGTCTTGTGTGTGGCAGTTCATGTGGTGGACATTTCATTGATTTTTATTAAGCAGGTATTTTCTCCACCCCTTGACACAGACACTGCTAGCTTGCATGGGTGATACAGATGTTGGTATAGCTCAATATAGGTATAGAGAACCTAAAATGAAGTTTAACTGTAGCTGCTGGGTTTTTCTCCATAATCACCATTCAGGTTGATTCAATAATTCTGAGCTAGGTTGCAATTTCTTGCCAGGATGTCATAGATTTAAAGATGGCGGGGTGGGGGGGAAGAGTAAAAATTATGACTAGAAGGATTAAGTCAATTGGTTTTTACCACTTCTGGGTGTGATTTGTGTGGGTTTAGGATTAGATAATGAAAATGTGAGACATTGACTTGAATTTTGACTCATTTTGGATCTCTTGAAAGTTCTGCCTGGAATGGTTTGTTGCTCCTGGACAGGTTGGAAGGTTTTACTCTAGTTTTTTTCTCCATTCTGTATCTTGCTTATGCAAGACGTGGTGGGAAGGAAAGACTAAATTTATTTGTCCCTGGGAGATCACTTCAATTCAAGTACCACTTTTGTTTCCTATTTTTCTTCCCTTTGTTTTGTCTGTATTTTCTTCAGCACTGTTTTTGCATAACACTGTGTTTTTTCTCCTCCTGTGGCCATTTGCACATTGAATGCTGTCCTTGAGCACTGATGGCTGAACATCAACTGTCTCTATTTCCCTCTTTCCATGTGGTGGAAGAATGTAGCAATCATTTTTTGGAGGTAAAGGAAGTGTATGTGATGGCAAAGGCCTTTTCTCCATTTTGAACTAATGCAGTAGTATATAACAGAATGTGAAACCTCTCCTTCATTCTCTGTCTCTCTCTCTCTCTTGTTTGTCCCTGTCTCTGTTTCCTGTGGCTAATTTTCCCACAACTGTAACAAATTATTTCCCTGGACCTTTTATTTGTTAAGTGCTTTCAGAGAATAGTTTTTAAGCCCAAAATCTCAGTGTGTCTGATGCTGTTAGAAGTTCTGCAGGTAAAACTGAAATCTATGTGATGCAACTGTTGAAGATTCCAAGGGAGTTTTTTTATTCAGTGGAAGCAGGGCATTTCCCATTGAGACCCATGAGCAAAAGCCAATAGGCTCTTGATGAAGAATTGAATGAGCTTTTGTGTTTGTTTCTTTGTGGCTAAGTCTCTCCACTGTCAACATCATGAGCATATTATTGAGAGGAGTAATTTCTGTGCTGGGGAAATAAATTTTAGTAGAAAATATGCTATTTCTAAGTGCGCTCCTTGGAAGTTGTAAAAGAGACGTGATGTCATTGGTGAGGTTGTAATCACGATGCATATGACACATTACGTGAGGATTATGATGATTATTTCATACAGGAACAGGAATATGTCCTTGTTTTTCTAAAGCAGAGTTATTTGTAAGGAATTTAACAGTAAGAATTCAGTGAGGAAAAGATGTAGAAACCTGATAAAGATGAGCTGTGAAAAGCAGCCACTCTGTGACAGATTTTCAAAATCCTGTTTATATAATTTCTACACCATTTTCTGTCTTCTCTTCAAAACTGGGTGCCAAAATAGAAGTGAGAGAGAATTTCTGAAAATTTGAAGCATGTAAATGATTGAAGTTTGCACACTGATAGAGGTAATTAGAGGAGCTAGGTTTATTTGATGGGTGTCCTGGTTTGAAAAGACAGCTGTGCTAGGGAAGAGCAGGGCCTTCCCTTGAAATGGAGCAAATAAACCCCTCCCTCTGAATTATTATAATCTTGAAATTAAGGGGCTCTCAGGCAAAGATATGGGGGTAGGAATAGCAGTTCTTTACTAGTGTATCTAACAAGACAAACAAGAACAACAACAGCTATGAAATTAACACCAAACAGAGCAGTAGCTCAGTCCCAGTCCTTTTTGGCTGCCGGCACCCTCTCCCTGTGCTGCAGGTACCGCTGGTGCGCAGGGGCAGGTCCCGCACAGCTGCAGGAAGGATGGGGGTGGTGGCGGTGTCCCAGGTGGGGAAGGGATGGAGGAGAGACTTTTGGTCGAGGTGTCGGTCCCGGAGCTCAGCAGGGTGCTTGGAGACCCCAGGCTGAAGAGAGAAGGCAGCAGTGTGGGATCCAACATCAGAAAAGGTGGCTCCTGGTGTTGGGATGGTGGGGGCGGGGGTAGCAGCAGTGACCGTCCGACTCCAGCTGCACGAGGGGCCAGCAGATGCCTCCCCCTCCCTTTACTTGCTGCTGATCTCTGGTTTCATCCCCCCCTTCCCCGGTTCCCCCACTTCCCCTGTCACTAGCCATCCCTGCTAGGGCCTAGCCATCAGGCTTCTTAGCATGTCAATGGGGAAAATTCCATAGAGAGGAAAGGGAAATAAACGACCCCCGACAATGGGTGATTTAGAGAATGGTGTAGCTGAAAGAGGTGAATTCAGAGTAGAATGCTAATTGGAAACTATCTGGTAAACTTTTTATTCTGGCTGAATAGGAAGCATGATATGCCCATCTCTTCTACTTTACCTGGGTAAATAAATGGTAGAAAGCTTCAGAATGCATGTGCATGCATGTGTGTGGCCCTGGGTCCAGGGCACTGTAAAAAGAAGAAATGTTCAAAGCACTTTCTGCTAGCCTATATTTATTGTTCCCAGGATAACTCCATGTTTCATGTTCCTGTCATGCACTTTTCCAGGGAAACTGTAGACACAGGTGCTGAGTTTGTTCTCTGTCCTCTCATTCCAGGGATTTCTTATGAAAAAAGTGTACAATTAAGTGTGGACTGGGGATTATACTGTCATGTGAGCAGATGGCCATAAGGCATTGCCCAAGTCAGACTGATACAAAATTTATAAGATTTCACTGAAATGATCTGTGATGAATATATAATGCTAGAGCTGCCAAGCAGTTAGCCAGAAAAGCCAATGCATTGCTTCCAAAGTGTGTGGTTCCAAATCTGGCTCTGCTTCTCTGTTCCCTTCAGAAAATCCTAATAATTTTCTTTCTGGCTGACACTAATCATCATCATATCTTAGTGCTGATCTTTCAGGGTCTGCCAGTCATCCTTACGTGGCATATCCTGTCATCACAGAGTCTTATGTTAGAAAGTTTTACCTGAAAATAAGGCTATTAGTTGTTGGTTTAAAATTGTCAAAGTCTATTTCTAACTTTCTAATGCATAGTCTTTCATATAATGTATGATAATTGAAGTACCAGCAACCTGAATACATATCCAGGAAAAGGCAAAAATAAAGTATTAATGGAAAAGAAATGTTGCAAATTCTTTTCTTCACTTTATGATATTTTGTTTTGTAATGATTCTTGAAAAGTCTTCAGAAAGAGACTATATCAAATAGAAGCTGCAATGCTTCTGTGTATTATAAAGGTGGAAAACTTCCTGTCTATATGCCACAGTCTGTGAGTTTAAAAGAAGATATATCATGCAGAATTTATTTTCCCTAATTTGCACATCTGTTTTTTGGTTCTATTGAGTGTGCTATACTTCAGATCAGAAATTTAGTAATTAATTACCTCATATACCTCATGTATATGCACACCAAGAGCAAATTTGGCAGATTTCTAGTAACTTGTAACAATTGTAAAATTAACCTACTTGGTTTTTGATGTATGATGGTTTTCACATTGCTAACATGTGACTATTTTTTCTAACTTATGGTGGTGAATGACAGAATTCCATGATGATTTTTTTCTACAATGATGTGTTTCCATAAAAACATAGGGGACAGGATAGACCACAGGAACAAGACTAGAGTCTTGACTGGTAAATAATAAATAAATAAATAAATAAACTAGTAAATTAATTTATCAGCATTTATCAGAAATGTGAAACTTTTACTACAAAATTGTCAAATTTATTAAAGCAGTTGATATTTGAAGCATTTTTTTTGTTGTTGTTCTTTTCTCTGTATTGTAGAAAGTGACTTTCTCAGCCTTTTTACTCTTCATAGGGTGACTTTCTTAATCTCTCTTTTTCTCTTCTCCTGCCTTGTTTGTCTGTGTTCTATGTCATGGGCTAAACAATTGGAACCTTATTTTTCTGAGTGCTCTTGCATTTAGTGATTGAGATTTTCAGTTATAAAGGATAAATGGGTTTATGATTTCCAGTAGAATTATAAAGAACTTGTGACTAAATCTCTAGCTTATGATTGCTATTCAGAAAATATAATTATTTTTTTATCTTTAATGCCAGCTACATTAACACTTAATGGTGGAATTAACAATTCATGGTGGAGACGTTATAACTGGGATGCCATTGACTCTCAAAGATCTAGATTTTTGATTGTGTGATCTTATGCTCCCCTACGCATAGTCTGAAATCTGAATGTCACCCATGCCTTCTACAAGCCCAGAAGAGGCTAATATGTATGTCTCAAACACTGATAGCTGTATAGTCATGGGGCCAACCAAATACTGTTGGTAAGAACCTGCCATGAGAGAGAAGATGATTTGACAGGAAAAGGGGGCCATAAAGAGGTAAGGCAACATTTTCTGAGATAAACCTCCTTGTTCCAGTTCTTGGAGACACAACACAGTACAGGGAACATGCAGGAATTAGGTTGACCCAGTAGTGGGGACATCAAGACCATTAAGTTTCCCTGAAACTATTGGACCTATTTCCAGAAAGGTTTAGCAGAAAGAATTGTACATGGTAACTAATTTGCTTATTAGCATAAGTGAGAAATTCAGCTCTGGGGTGGGGAAACATATATAAAAAGGTGCTTCCCTGAGGATCCTGAACACTCCATTGACTGGATCAATGCTGGAGCCAGGACTGGTGATCTTTCTTCCTGTCCCTCTCCCTCTCTTTAACCTCTCCCTCTCTACTTTTACACTACACCTTATATAAAATCCCCCACCATGTTTTTCTACTATAAGAGAAGGGGCTGATGTACTAATTTCCATGCTATGTGCATAATTTGTTAATAAAAATTTATAAGGTTTTGCAGACCCTCAGACCTGTGTTGTTCCTTTTTAATCATGAGCATTGTACATCCCTTTCCCTTTCCCTTTCCCTTTCCCTTTCCCTTTCCCTTTCCCTTTCCCTTTCCCTTTCCCTTTCCCTTTGCAGTCAATGAAAATTTAGGTCAAATTAATATGGTCAAAGCCATAGAATCTATTTTGCATGTCAATTTAAAACCTTTCAATTGTAACACTTTTGTTAGAAAACCAAGCATGCATCTTGTTCCTGAGTGAAGATTCACACCATGTTCTCACCAGAGGAGGATGAGAACACCTGAAACATACAGGCTACATCTCTAGCTTGGGATTCAGCTGCAGGCTAACCATTCCCTGCACTTATTTTGTGTGATAGGAAAATCCACCAGAGAGCTTCAATAAAAAGCCAAAGCCGTTGCTAACTTTTAGGCAGTGAGTGCTGTCAGGAATCTAAGATAAAACTGTGAAGCCTTGAGAGTATGGGTAAGAAAATTGTACGATAAGGCCTCATTTCTGAGCTCAGATCACTTGGGCCAGTTGCTGTGTTATTAAACATCTCCATCTGAAGTGACAGGTGGTCAGCTTGATTCATCACCTCTAATTTTGTGAGGTTGAAGAAAATGCTGCTACACTGACTCTTGGCTGGGAAGTGCATATCCCTACATGAGGTTATGGTCATCGTAAAGAGCAGGGAATTGTATGGCCCAGATTTAAAACCAGAGTGATCAGAGTAAGATCCTTATTCAGCTAGTGGAAATGTGCAAACTATTTTTGTCAATATTGCAGCATAGCAAAGAGAAATAGAGTGAAAAATAACTACATTCAACCAAGATAGAAACTGGAAGGGAAAATGCATAAATTCTGTGGGAGTCTTGGGAAGATAGAGGTTGGGAAAGTAAAATTCTGCTTTCTGTCATATCTTTTCTTTCATGGTTATTATTATGAAGAATTTCACTGGGCAAGTAACTAAATATTGGCAGAGATTGCCCAGAGAGGTTGTCAAATCTCCCTCACTGGAGATATTTAAGATCTGTCTGGACACAATCCTGTGCCATGTAATCTAGGATGACCCTCCCTTGAGCAGGGAGGTTGGACCAGAATACCCTATGGTCCCTTCCAACTTGTCTGATTCTCTGATTCTCTGGTTATGACATACCCAATGTAAATAATTTCTTCATAGCTTTGGGGTTATCTACATCTAATCCCAAATAATCTAATATTTACTCAAATACAAAAACAATCTTCTATTTTACAGTTAGGTCGAGACCTGCATTTAATTAAGTCCCAAGTTTTTATTACCTCTGAGCCAAGGCTGAAAGCATTTAACAGCTGTGATCATTACAGGTCAGCCTCCACAGCCATTAAAAGAACACCAGCATAAATATAAGAACAAACTAAAAGAGGGAGCTTCTTCTTTAATTTGGAAACATTCTGGGTTTTTTGAATCAAATCACCAAGCTGCTCTCCAGACTGTCCCAGAATCTTCCCAGGAGGTGATTTCAACTTCACACATGTGCATACACCAGGGAAAGGCAGAGAGGCAGAGGGGACTCTGAGGTGGAAACCTAATAAGGTTAAAGGTCTTATATGATCTAAGATACCAGGCCCATTTGCAAAGCCTGGTGATCTGACTTCATTATTGGCTGCCTCAGGTTATCTGGGTAGACAGTGACAGATCATTTTGTAGGGCCTGAAGGGAGCCAGATCAGCCTGCTTAGAAAAACAAATAAATCCAGGACTGAGACTGAGTTTAAAAAAGATTTACAAGGCTCACTGGTGCATGTGACCCTCTCAGAGAGGATTTTGGCTGCTGGCCCTGTATGGTTACCCTGCTATACAATTGCTGCAATCTGAAAAGTGAGTGAATTATTTTCTTTTGATTGCAAGAAGTTTGGTTTGGGTTTTTTTGGGGTTTTTTTATTAAATCTGCACAGTAAACAGACAACAAACAGCATATAAAAAGAAAAGAAAGGGAGGATCTCTTACAAAAAGATCACATAAAAGAAAGCATAAATCTTTTGATGTCTGACCTTTTAGTTATAGATTTCCAGGGACAGATTGAATAAACAAAACTCATCAAATTGTTGAAAGAG